>NC_045782.1:1821666-2132500 GCF_008692025.1 Phocoena sinus
TCATTTCCATAGATTGGATGACTTAGTATTTAAGATGTCAATTGTACTACCCAAAGTGTTTTATATGGATCAGTGCAATCCCTATCAAAATCCCAATGGCGGGGAGGGGGAAGGGTAAGCTGTGACAAAGTGAGAGGGTGGCATGGACATATATACACTACCAAATGTAAAATAGATAGCTAGTGGGAAGCAGCCACATAGCACAGGGAGATCAGGTCGGTGGTTTGTGACCACCTAGAGGAGTGGGATGGGGAGGGTGGGAGGGAAGGAGACGCAAGAGGGAAGAGATATGGGAACATATGTATATGTATAACTGATTCACTTTGTTATAAAGCAGAAACTAACACACCATTGTAAAGCAATTATACTCCAATAAAGATGTTAAAAAAAAAATCCCAATGGCAATTTTTGCATAAATAGAAAAATAAAAAAAATCTATCCTAGAATTCATATGGAATCTGCAAGGACCATGAATAGTCACAATAATCTTGGAAAAGAAGAATAAAATTAGAGGTCTCATACTTCTTCTTTTTATTTATTTATTCATTTTTTTGCTGCGCCACACGGCTTGTGGGATCTTAGTTCCCCAACTGGGGACTGAACCCAGGCCCACAGCAGTGAAAGCACTGAGTCCTAACCATTGGACCGCCAGGGAATTCCCAGAGGTCTCATACTTTTTTATTTAAAAACATATTTCAGGACTTCTCTGGTGGCGCGGTTGTTAAGAATCCACCTGTCAATGCAGGGGACACAGGTTCGAGCCCTGGTCTGGGAAGATCCCACATGCTGCAGAGCAACTAAGCTCGCGCACCACAACTACGGAGCCTGCACTCGAGAGCTCATGCTCCACAACAAGAGAGGCTACCACAATGAGAAGCCCATGCACCGCAACGAAGAGTAGCCCCTGCTCGCCACAACTAGAGGAAGCCCGCGTGCAAGCAAGGAAGACCCAACACAGCCAAAAATAAATAAATTTTTTAAAAAACATATTACAAAGCTACAGTAATCAAAACAGTGTGGCACTGGCATAAAGACAGATCTACAGACCAGTAGAGCAGAACAGAGAGCCCAGAAACAAACACTTGCATACATGGACAAATGATTTATGACAAGGGTGCCACCACCACTCAATGGAGAAAGGACAGTCTCTTCAGCAAATGGTGCTGGGAAAACAAGACATCCACAGGCAAAAAATGAAACTGGACCCTTATCTTATGCCGTATACAAAAATCAACTAAAAATAGATTAAAGATCTAAATATAACAATATAATATATAACCATATAAAAGTATATGGAGGGACTTCCCTGGTGGCACAGTGGTTAAGAATCCGCCTGCAAATGCAGGGTACATGGGTTCCAGCCCTTGTCTGGGAAGACCCCACATGCCGCGGAGCAACTAAGCCCGTGCGCCACAACTACTGAGCCTGTGTTCCAGAGCCCGCAAGCCGCAACTACTAAGCCCGCGTGCCACGACTACTGAAGCCTTTGTGCCTAGAACCCGTGCTCTGGAACAAGAGAAGCCACCACAATGAGAAGCCCCCACTCGACACAACTAAAGAAAGCCGGTGTGCAGCAATGAAGACCCAACACAGCCCAAAATAAATACATAAATAAATAAATGTATATTAAAAAAAATAAGTATACGGAGATCTGTTCCACAACATTGTGGATATACTTAATGTTATTATTGAACTCAAACTGAAAAATGGTTAAGATGGCAGATTTTATGTTTTTTAACACAATTTAAAAAGTTTTTAAAGAATAGATTGTGAAACAAAATAAATTTTACACCAAGAACACAGAGTTCTATAACTTTACTCACACACAAAAAAATATGAAAAAATGTTTAGTGAAACATATGCAAACATACCCTCCACACACCAAGAACTCATTAGAAGCACGTCTGCCAGCAGTGCCCATCAGCAGATCATCTAAAGGAAAAAGAGAAAAATACAGTCAGTTCTGCTATACCACCTGTTTAAAAAATGTATATATATTGTTCCAACATGACTATTAGGAAACAATCTGATCACAGTACGAATTTACCATTTGCTTATGTTGTGATTTTGCCCATGAGTAACAACAGGTGAGCACGGAACACTGCACCCAGCTGAATTCACAGGCTGCAAACATCAGGTCTTTTCAGGGTAAGTGTATTGCAGTGTATACATATTTCTTCACCTTTTACCATGTGCAAAACCTGTGCTGTTTTTATCATGTTCCTTTTCATGTGCCATGGACAAAGGTTTTGAGTGTTGTGCTCCTAATCCCGATTTGCCCATAAACTGTGTGGTTTTTATTGAACTACTTTGCAGGGTGTGGTGACTTTTAGGAACATGTGTGTCACGTTCTAGTACAGCTGCCTGTATCCGAAGCCTAATTCACTCTAATGCTGGAGCACCCACACTCCTGCGTGACACTCTCCTGTGTCTTGCACGGGTAGCTGAACAAGATGTCATGAAACTGGGGCCTCTTGGACACAGATGCCACAGGCCATCTTCATGCTCAGACATCACTCGTCTAAGGGAATAGAGCACAGCTCAGAACACAGGGGCCTGTCACCTCTACACCCACTAGATCATACTGCCCTGTGTGACCTTTACATGGCTGCAAAGGTATAATTCATATGTGTTGATGTGAAATAGCAGTGTTGACCAAATAATATAAATTTTTAAAAATAAAATAAACTATGGTAACCTCAAAATACTCAAAAAGGAAAAAAATAATCACAAATATCCTTTTGAATGGCCATACATGGAACTGAGAAATACATTTACTTTGGTCACTACTCTCATGAAGCTTACATTCTAGTAGTGAATGAAGGTAATAATACCAGGCAGTGATAAGATGTATAAAAGGAAAATGAATCAGGGTAAGGGGATAAAGAGAGGGGCAAGAAAGGAGTCGATTTTAAAGACAATAGTTTCCTACGGAGGAAACGGGGCAGAGGGGACAGGGTTGGAAGCTGGAGTTCACTAAGAGTTCACCTCTTCATTTTGTAGCTTTGAGTTTGGAATCATACATCATTATGAAACAAAATTAAGTCAAAAGAAAAGAACAAGCCCTAGAAATCAAAAATAAAATGAAGTGATGGAACCTAATCATATATCAACTTGGTAGCATAACCACCAGCGGGGAATGAATGCTTTCTTTCTTTTCTTTTTTTTTTTTTAAGTTCTTTATTGAGGATTTTTTGTTTTTGTTTTTGTTTGGGTTGGGTCTCCGTTGCTGTGCGTGGGCTTTCTCTAGTTGCTGCGAGCGGGGGCTACTCTTCGTTGCAGTGCACAGGCTTCTCATTGTGGTGGCTTCTCCTGTCGTGCAGCATGGGCTCTAGGTGCGTGGGCTTCAGTAGTTGTGGCGCACGGGCTTAGTTGCTCCGCGGCATGTGGGATCTTCCTTGACCAGGGATCGAACCAATGTCCCCTGCACTGGCAGGTGGGTTCTTAACCACTGCGCCACCAGGGAAGTCTGGGGAATGCTTTCAAGTGACTTTAAACTCAGTAATTTAATTAGGAGGGGTGCGGGAAACACCCAACTCCAGGCCCCTGTAGTCCTCCTGTTCCACCTGAGGCAAGAGGAAGAATCTGAAACACCTGTGAAGTTCACAGCCCAGAGGCACAGGCTCAACGCAAGGCAGAGCCCCAATCACAGGACTCGCCCACTCCTCACCACCACATCACTAAAGGCCTATTGACAGCAGGTCCTTTCACCCGGTACATCATGTGCACCTATCAAGAAAGAATTACAGAACTTCCCTGGTGGTGCAGTGGTTAAGAATCCGCCTGCCGGGCTTCCCTGGTGACGCAGTGGTTGAGAGTCCGCCTGCCGATGCAGGGGACACGGGTTCATGCCCCGGTCCGGGAAGATCCCACATGCCGCGGGGCGGCTGGGCCCGTGAGCCATGGCCGCTGAGCCTGCGCGTCCGGAGCCTGTGCTCCGCAATGGGAGAGGCCACAGCAGTGAGAGGCCCGCGTACCGCAAAAAAAAAAAAAAAAAAAAATCCGCCTGCCAATGCAGGGGACACGGGTTCGAGCCCTGGTCTGGGAAGATCCCACATGCCACAGAGCAACTAAGCCCGTATGCCACAACTACAGAGCCTGTGCTCTAGAGCTCACGAGCCACAACTACTGAGCCCAAGTGCTGCAACTACTGAAGACCCCACGCCTAGGGCCCGTGCTCTGCAACAAGAGAAGCCACCACAATGAGGAGCCTGCGCACTGCAACGAAGAGTAGCCCCCGGTCGCCGCAACCAGAGAAAAGCTCGCGTGCAGCAATGAAGACCCAACGCAACCAAAAATAAAAATAAATAAAATAAATTTATTTTTTAAAAAAGAATCTTATTTCTTTAAACAAAAAAAAAAGGAAAGAATTACAAGGCATATCAAAAGGCAAAAAAAAAAAACCGAACACACTTTTTTTTTTTTGGCGGTACGCGCGCCTCTCACTGTTGTGGCCCCTCCCGTCGCGGAGCACAGGCTCTGGACGCGCAGGCTCAGCGGCCATGGCTCACGGGCCCCGCCGCTCCGCAGCATGTGGGATCTTCCTGGACCGGGGCACAAACCTGTGTCCCCTGCATTGGCAGGCGGACTCTCAACCACTGCACCACCAGGGAAGCCCCCAGAAAAACACACTTTGAAGAGACAGAGAAAGCATCAGAACCAGACATGGTGGGGATGTTGGAATTATCAGACAGGGAATTTAAAACAAGTATGATTAATATGCTCAGGGCTCAAGTGGGGAAAGCAGACAGCATGCAAGAACAGATGGGCAAGGTAAGCAGAGATGGAAATCCTAAGATCCAAAAAGAAATGCTGGAGATAAACACTGTAACGTTAATGAAGAATGTCTTTGGTGTGCTTATTAGTAGACTGGACATGTTTGAGGACAGAATCTCTGAGCAAGAGTATTATTTCAAGAGAACCCTTGAAAACCCAAAAACAAAGAGAACAAAGACTTTTAAAAAAAGCACCCAAAAAACAAAACAGAATATCCACAGTCTGTGGGACAACTATAAAAGGTGTAACATGTACATAATGGTGATTCCAGAAGGAGAATTAAGAGGAGCAACAGAAGGAAATACTTGAAACAATGACTAAGAATTTCCCCAAATTAATGTCAGACACCAAGCTACAGATCCAGGAAGCTCAGAAAACACCCAGCAGGGTAAATGCCCCAAACAACTACATGTCAGCATGTCATTTTCAAATGACAGAATATCAAACATACAGAAAATACCCGGAAAGAAGCCAGAGGAAAGGAACACCATACCTACAGAGGAACAAAGATAAGAATTACATAGACTTCTCCTCAGAAACCATGCAAGCAGAAAGAGAGTGGAGGGAAATATTTAAGGTGTTGAGAGAAATAAACCGCCAACTTAGAATTCTGTACCCTGCAAAATTATCCTCCAAAATGAAGGAGAAATAAAGACTCTCAGACAAATAAAAATTGAGGGGATTTATTGCCAGTAGATCTGCCTTGCAAGAAGTTCTTTAGAGAGAAGGAAAATAATATGGATCAGAAAACTGAATCTACATAAAGAAAGGAAGAACACTGAAGAAGGAATAAGTGAAGGTAAAATAAAAACTTTTATTTTTATTATTATTTTTTAATTGGAGTAAAATTGCTTTACAATGTTGTTAAGTTTCTGCTGTACAATGAAATGAATCAGCTATATGTAGACATATATCCCCTCCCTCTTGGACCTCCCTCCCACCCCGCCACATCCCACCCATCTAGGTCATCACAGAGCACCGAGCTGATCTCCCTGTGCTATACAGCAGGTTCCCACTAGCTAGCTATTTTACACGATAGCGTATTTATGTCAAACCTAAGCTCCCAATTTGTCTTAGCTTCCCCTTCCCCACCGTGTCCACATGTCCATCCTCTATGTCTACGTCTCTATTCCTGCCCTGGAACTAGGTTCACATGTACCATTTTTCTAGATTCCACATAGATGCGTTAATATACGATATTTGTTTTTCTCTTTCTGGCTTAGTTCACTCTGTATGACAGACTCTAGGTCCATCCACATCTCTACAAATGACCCAATTTCATTCCTTTTTATGGCTGAGTAATACTGCACTGTATATACGTACCACATCTTCTTTATCCACTCACCTATCATTGGACATTTATGTTGTTTCCATGTCCTGGCTATTGTAAATAGTGCTACAATGAACACTGGGGTACATGTGTCCTTTTGAATTATGGTTTTCTCAGGGTACATACCCACTAGTGGGGTTGCTGGGTCATATGGTAGTTCTATTTTCAGTTTTTTAAGGAACCTCCATACTGTTCTCCATAGTGGCTGTATCAATTTACATTCCCACCAGCAGTGCAAAAGGGTTCCCTTTTCTCCACACCCTCTCCAGCATTTATTGTTTATAGATTTTTTGATGATGGCCATTCTGACTGGTGTGAGGTGATACCTCATTGTAGTTTTGATTTGCGTTTCTCTAATAATTAGTGATGGTGAGCATCTTTTCACGTGCCTCTTGGCCACCTGTATGCCTTCTTTGGTGAAATGTCTGTTTAGGTCTTCTGCCTGTATTTTAATTGGGTTGTTTGTTTTTTTGATATTGAGCTCCATGAGCTGTTTACAGGTAACAATTTGTTCAAAATAACAACAGCAACAATGTACTCAGTTATGTATGCTTCCCTATATATCTTATGTGTACATATACATACATACTTATGTAGCTTATATGTGTGAAATTAATGACAGCAGTGATACAAGGGATGGGAGGAAGGAATTAGGATTATTTTGTTATTGGTATTATAAGATACCCACACTATTTATGAATGGTATAGCATATCTGAAAGTGGGCTCGGATTAGTTACACATGTATATTGCAAATCTAGAGCAACCACTAAAAAAAATTAAAAAGAGGTATAATTGATATGCTAAGAATGGAAAGAAAATAGAACCATAATAAATGCTCAATTAAAACCACAAAAGGTAGAAAAAGAGTGGAAGACAAATACAAGAACAAAGATCAAGGACAACAACAGAAAACAGTAATGAATATGGTAGATACTAAGCCAGGTACAGCAATAATCACTTTTAACATCAGTGGTCTAAATGCACAATTAAAAGACAGAAATTTCAAAGAAGATACACAGATGGCCAACAGGCACATGAAAAGATGCTCAACATCGCTTATTATTAAAGAAACGCAAATCAAAACCGCAATGAGGTACACCACCTCACACCAGTCTGAACGGCTACCATCAAAAAGTCTACAAGTAATAAATGCTGGAGAGGGTGTGGAGAAAAGGGAACCCTCCTACCCTGTTGGTGGGAATGTAAATTGGTGCAGCCACTGTGGAGAACAGTATGGAGGTTCCTCAAAAAACTAAAAATAGGGATGCCATATGATCCAGCAATCCTACTCCTGGGGATATATCTGGAGAAAACGCTAATTCAAAACGATAACATGCACCCGTATGTTCATAGCAGCACTATTCACAATGGCCAAGACATGCAAACAACCTAAAGGTCCATCAACAGAGGAATGAATAAAGAAGATGTTGTACATACACACAATGGAAATTACTCATAAAAAAGAATGAAAAATGACATTTACAGCTTCATGGCTGGATCTAGAGATTATCATACTAAGTGAAGTAAGTCAGACAGAGAAAGACAAATACCATATATCACTTATATGTGGAATCTAAAAAAATGATACAAATGAACTTATGTACAAAACAGAAATAGACTCACAGACACAGAAAACAAACTTATGGTTAGCAAAGGGGATAAGGAGGGATAAATTAGGAGTTTGGGATTAACATATACACACTACTGGTATATAAAACAGATAACCAACAAGAACCTATACTGTATAGCACAGAGAACTATATTCAATATCTTGTAATAACCTATAACGGAAAATAATCTGAAAGAGAATACATATATGTATAACTGAATCACTTTGCTGTACACTTGAAAATAACACAACATTGTAAATTAACTATACTTCAATTTTTAAAAAAGTAGGAAAGGGGGAGGGGGAGCTGTACAGATGAGCCACGAGCCCCACCCACAATGCAGGAGCTGCAGTCCCCTTCAAAAAAAAAAAAAATCAGTGGCTTCCAGGGGTTAGGTGGGGAGAAATAAGTAAGTAGACCACAGAGGATTTTTAAGGCAGTGAAAATGCTCTGTATAATAACAATGGTGGAAACAAGTCATTATACATTTGTCCAAACCACAGAATGTACACCACCAAGAGTGACCTCTAAAGTAAACTGTGGACGTTAGGTGATTATGATGTGTCAATGTCGGTTCATCGTTGGTGACAAATGTACCACTCTGGTGACTGATGATGACAATGGGGGAAGCTATGAAATAAGGGGTACATAAGGGTATATGGGAAATCTCTGTACCTTTCTCTCAATTTTGTTGTATAACCTAAAACCGCCCTAAAGAATTAAATCTTAGCGAGCTCCCTGATGGACTATTGCTTAGGATTCCAAGCTTTCACTACCGTAGCCCAGGTTCAGTCCCTGGTTGGGGAAATGAGATCCCGCAAGCTGCGTGCTGTGACCAAAAAGGAAAAATTAAATCTTTTAAAAAACTATCTTGGGCTTCCCTGGTGGCGCAGTGGTTGGGAGTCCACCTGCCGATGCAGGGGACACGGGTTCGTGCCCCGGTCCGGGAGGATCCCACGTGCCGCGGAGTGGCTGAGCCCGTGACCCATGGCCGCTGAGCCTGCGCGTCCGGAGCCTGTGCTCCGCGGTGGGAGAGGCTACAGCAGTGAGAGGCCCACGTACCGCAAAACAAACAAACAAACAAAAACTACCTTATACATATGATATACTTCACAATAACAAATTTTTACTAATTACATGGCAGGGTGTGGTCAACCATAACAAATGCTGCGGACACATCAAAAAGATGAGGACTGAGAAATGACCCCTGGGATCTGGCAGCATAAAAAGACCTCAACAGGAGCAGTTTTGGAAAAAAAGAAATGTTTTTAAGACAACATTTATACAACTACAAAAAAACTACAAAAAAAAAAAGGTAACTTGAATAAAACAAAAGGTGTGAATGTCCTTTACATAGAAAAGTATAAACATGCATCAAAACACACTAAAGAAATCTAAGTGGAGGAACACACACACACACATTCTTGAGTAGGCAATTCTCTAGGTCCCTGAATAGGTCTTAGAGAATCAATACAATGCTGATCAAAATCCCCAGATGGTTTTTTGTAGGAGTTTCAAGTTGAAATTAAACTATATGGGGGAGGAAAGGGGGCTGAGAATAGCCTGGTGACTCCACAGAATTCTAGGAGGCTCCCCACCGTCACCTTCCACCCCATCTACGCACACACAAACAAATCCTTTATATACGCCCGATATGACAAGTCTGGAACTGCATATCAGTGTAGAAAGGACGGAATATTCAATAACTAATGCTAGGGTAATTGATAGAGCCCTTATTCCATCTACACAAATTAATTCCAGGTAAAGTTAAATATGAAAAAAAACGATGAAAATCTTTAGAAGGCACCATGATAACATTGGGGCAGCATGACAGAGGTGTTAGTGGCTACAACTTGCTTATACCAATATTTTATAGAGTTGAAGTTGTACATATCTAGAGCATCCACCTGGAAGAAATTCTGGCACAAGGACATCTGTTATAACACATTTTGAACAGTAAAAAGATAGAAATGTTCCAAGTCATAATCAGTGGGGAAATAAACTATGGTTTAGTTGTACTATAAATATCATATATTAAAATGAACTAGATACAAACCTAGATACAGATCTTGATACACAGCAAAAATATGAAAAAGCAAACTACAGAAAACAATATTCTATATAACATTTACTTGAAACTAAAATCATAAAAATACTGTATGTTCTTTATGGATACAGGGGCACATGAGAATTACAAATCGAGAGGAAGAATGTACCTCTGGCAAGAGAAAAATGATGCAAGTACTCTGGCTGTACCTACAGCACTTTATACCTTTAAAAAGACATCTAAAACAGGTATGTCAAAATGCTGACATAAATAAAATTAGCACGGTGGATGATTTGAGTATCTGCCGCGTTATTTTGTTTGAAATATTTCACAATTTAAAAAGTTTTAATTACCTTTTTAGTGAAATAAAACCACCATACAGGATGATTTTTAAAGGCAGCTGCCAGCTCTCAGCACACGGATCAGGGCCCGCCGCTTGCCTTATGTGCCGTGTGTGCTTCCCCTGCCCCAGCCAATCAGCCCCGAAGCATGTTTGGTCTAGGGCCACAGCCTTCACAACAGCCAGCGCAGGGGTGAATGTAAGCAGCTACTAAATACGTATTTGACAAACAACTAGAGACCTCTTGATACAAACGTCTCCAACTTTCTACATCTGCACACAGTCAACTGGGTACCATTCACTTGTTGAAAGTAATCAAATTTCCAAACCATGTTTCCCTCTTTTTTCATGGTTTTGTCTAACTTCTCTTTTTGTAGGTTTTCTGCTGCCCTTCACCGTTCCACAGAACCCTGGCTGTTTTCAGTCAGCTTGGATTCTGCTTCCTTTATACAAATTCTTCCTGTAAATTTATGAGGCTCATTCCTGAACTCAGGCCAGTAGCTCCTGAAGCACCATCCAGACTGTTTTTAAGACCCTTTGACTCTCAGGCTTTTTCCAAAAGAGGTCTTCCTTTAATTCCTTTCCTTAAATTTAATTTCTCTCCTTATGTTGGCTTCTCTATTCCTTTCTGTTTGGATACAAACAGAATTTGAGATCATTTCCTACAAAGTTTTCATCTACCTTCAGAATCCAAGGTTACTGTCTTATAGAAGATGACTGAGCAGATTACAGGAAGGTAGGTAGATAGTTCTGAGAATTCCATCAACTAAATAAAATGTCCATTTGAAAAGGTGTCCTACACAAGACAGCGTGATATAAAGGTTAAAAAATGCTAGTCTAGTAAATTCAGAAACATAATGTGTACAAGCAGAAAAGATTCTCACATGAGTGGTCTGACGAGGTGTTGTGTGGAACCAAAACAAAGTCATCCGTGTCACAAGAAGAGTTCTTGCTACTAGTACTGGCGGAATCTTTGGACACCTGGAGGGAGCTGGGAGGACCCAACGGTGGGGAGGGTAAGCTTTCTTCCTGAATATGCTGCACATCTGGAAGGGACTAAAATTAACAACATAAAATTAAAAGTGGCCTCATAATAAAATGCAAGTCAGAATAGCCATCAGACTAAGGAATATTTTCATGAAAGTGGCACAGAGTTCAATTCCATTTAAGATTAAAAAAAATCTCTTTGGAAAATCTTTCCCTTAGAAAAGCACAGTTTAAAGTGTCTTTCCATAATGACTTCTAAAATGTTTTCCAAAAATGATACTTAAAAATACATCATACCAAAACAACAACAACAACAAAAACCCCATCATACCAGTTATCACATGTACAAGCTGCCTCTCCTGAAATGGTTGAGGTGAGTTTTTATCATCTCCACATCCCCGTTTCAGCGCATGGCCTAGCAAAGCAGATACTCAATACCTGTTTACCTCATGACTAAAACAAAACGTCCAGGGACTTTAAATTAATGACATCCTGCACACACAAAGTTTTAAATCTCCAATGAAGAAAACATTATAAAAGGGAAAGCAAGAGACCCATGTTCACAGTAAGGATAAGGGCATGTAAGCACAGAGATCATTTACACTTCCAGAAGGAGAGATTTAGAAAACCTTACAGGCGTGGGTGTGTTCCTTTTGTGTTCTTTTTTGTCAGGGGAAGGAGTTGATTTGTGGGAGACAGGACAGGAAGGGAAGAAAAGCATATAAAGATATTTAAAGATACGTGGGCGTAAGTAGCTACAGACCTCTTGACACTTGCCCACTTCAAGGACACTAGTGACAACTCTAAACTGAATGTCTTCATCATACAATAGTTTCCTAAAACAATGAACTTCGTAATTTGTTGTGTTAGGTCCCCATTACCATGTTTAACCTTTGTTTCTATTTAAGAAAAAGGAAAATACTACATAATACGCTCTTCCAACCCCAGGGTTAGTAGCTACTGCCCCTGTGAATGTCACTGAGCAGTGAAATCAGTCTCAGATCTCCTTATCACTTCTGTGTGTGTGTGTGTGTGTGTGTGTGTGTGTGTGACATACACATGATATAAATTCTCCTTATCACTTCTGTGTGTGTGTGTGTGTGTGTGTGTGTGTGTGTGTGTGTGTGTGAGACATACACATGATATAAATTCTCCTCATCGCTTTCGGAAGACCACTTACGCTTCAAGGTTATAAAGAGAGGAAGATCGAGGACTAACATGACAGAGCACCTACCATGGGCTATAGGCTTTCCGTGTATTATCTAACTTCAGCCCTGTTCTGAAATCCATTTCATACATAAATAAACAAAACTCAGAAGATTAGGAAATCTGCCAGCTGAAGAGCAGTTGAGCTGGGCTGGATTCCAAGTATCTAACTCCATGATTTCTTTCCAGTGCCATTTCTTTCCAGGCAGGAACTCTCTCAATTTCCTCCTTTGCTATTTATAAAATCACCTTCATCCACAACCACTTGGGTGGAAGAGATGCTTCTTGCATTCAAAGCTAATCTCTCCACTAATTCTCCCCACCTCCTCAGGGACCCAGATCACTCCCCTCTGCTCCTGACACTTTCACCCTCTCCCTTTATTCTGGCTTTTTTCCCCTCTGCACATAAACATGTTGAATTTGTCCACATCTCAAATCAATGCAGCCCTCTCAGTTACCGTCTTCTCTCCCTTCTTCACTTAACAATGTTTCTTGAAACTTCAGTCTTCACTGACCCCAATTCCTCACCCCCTGTGTGTCGCCTAACCCACCATAATCCACTTCCTGCTTTCAACCCTCCACCAAAACCGCCTTTATTAAGCCCACCGGGGACCCCTGTGGCCGCATTCTCCGGAGGCTCCTCTATGCCTTAAGTGACCTGACTGCGACTCCGACACTGTGGGCCGCTCTTCTCCTGACCCACTGCCTCCATTCAGTGACCCTACTCTCTTGCTTTCCCCACTGCTTCTTAGTCTCCTTTGCCCCTTGACGGAGAGGAGTGGCTTGCGGGATTCCCCAGGGCCACCCTGGGCCTCCACTCGGCACACTTCGTAGCCTCACCTGGGGTCACTCTCACCTTCCTGCCTCAGCTACCACTGCCAGAGTGACGACTGCAGCCCTGCCTCTCCCAGGCTGTCCCCGCGTCTGCACACCACCAGCACCTCGCCTCTGTGCTCCCTCGCTGAGTGGCTCCATCAAAGTCCACCCACTTGGGTCCCATCGAGATCATCCTCTTCCTTAGGTCCCAAGTTCAAGCGATCTCCAGGCGCCACAAACTCTTCACCTTGCACTTCCTGGCCCCTCGTCTTCCCCTTTCCTACTGCTGACTTACTTCAGGCCCTCATTCTCAATAAAAACAAAGCAAGACCAAAACCAAACCAAAAAAGCTGCAATGGTCACAGGTTGTTCTCTTTGATCTCGTAGAGAGGATTCTCTCCTTGTCTCCGATCCAATCCTCCACCTGCTTACGGAGGAATTTATTTGCTAAAACACAGTGGATCAGATGACGCCTCCACTTAAGATCTCTCAAATGGCTCACCACAAAAAGTCTGGCCTCCCCTGCTCGGTGCCCAAATTCTGCCAAGACACAGCCTCTCCCTACCCTTCTGGCTCTGCTTTCCCCTCAAGCACATAACCAATGCTCTCTGCACCCTACAGACTGAATCGTCAGAGAAGCCTGTCCAACCAGAGCTTCCTGCAACGATGGGAGAGTTCTGTTCTATCCAGCATGGTGGCCACCAGCTACATGTGGCTACGAGCACTTGAAATGTGGCCAGGGAGACTAACGAGCTGAACTTACATTTCACTTAATTCTAATAATGCCAAGGACGGCTACAGATTCCTTCAGCGGGTCACCATTCCACAGGGATTCCTCTGCTTACAACACCACTCTTCTACAAATTCACCGTGCTTACCCTTCCTTCCAAACTCAACTCAAGGGCTTCCCTGGTGGCGCAGTGGTTGAGAATCTGCCTGCCAGTGCAGGGGACACGGGTTCAAGCCCTGGTCCAGGAAGATTCCACATGCCGTGGAGCAACTAAGCCCGTGCACAACTACTGAGCCCGTGCTCTAGAGCCTGCGAGCCACAACTACTGAGCCCATGTGCCACAACTACTGAAGCCCGCCCACCTAGAGCCCATGCTCCACAACAAGAGAAGCCACTGCAATGAGAAGCCCGTGCACCACAACGAAGAGTAGCCCCCGCTCGCCGCAACTAGAGAAAGCCTGCGTGCGGCAACGAAGACCCAACGCAGCCGAAAATAAATTAAAAAACAAAAAACAAAAACAAAAAACTCAGCTCAGTGCCTCTCCTGAGCATCTTTGCTGGCTTCTTAGTCTGATTTCATGCCCCTCATCCACACTGCCAGAGGCAGTAAAGGCGTGTATACATATGCTTCTATAGCGATGCTTTACCTGCCTCTTCTCCACACAATTAAACTAAAAGCTCCTCAATGAAGGGACCTGGTCATACCTTCCACTGGTATCAACCAAAACTTCACAGAAAGTAGGCATTTAATAAATGTGATTAAAGCAACAGATATTCAAGAGATATTCTCTAAGTAGCATTTAGCCTATAGCCAGTATCATAACTAAAAGAGTGACCTGAGCTTTTTGTTACAGAGTTTTTGTTTTTCACCTTTCAAAGATTTCTCTGGAATGAAGTAGCAGCTGGATATTTGTGTGAGAACGTAAAAAAGAGAATGTTACGTGGGCATGCCTGCATGCATCCACCCTCAGTAAAAGAGTCTGCTGCGGCCCTAGGAAGGAAGGCAGTGCCTATAGGAAGTCCTCTCACTTTTGCAGACTATGTTGAAGCAAGGCCTAACAGATCATCCCATTTTCTGATCTCACTAACTGGAAATTACATTACATTACATTGTATTATTCCTGCTCTCCTCTTATTTCCAGATTTCCTTGTTATTTTCACTTCAAGCATTAGCTTGTCATAAAGGCCTTCTAAAAAAGGTTTTTCCACCAAAGTTCTGAGCATCTAAGTATGTCTCCCCTCCCCCGCCCCTCGCCCCTCCTCCTGCCAGCACCTGTTCCACCCTTCCCAGCGGCCCAAGACACGCTGCTCTCTTGCGCTCCCTTTCAAAGCATCCCCATCCAACAAAAGCCCAGCACACTCTGTCCAGTCAAAGCACTTCCCAGCTGCATCCCTCCCGGCGGCCCCTCTCTTTCTCCTCCCTTGGGGTCCTACCCTCCCCCAGGCTTTCCCACACTCAGCTTCTCCCCTGCTGTCCTTCTCCAGCACCATCTCTGCTTTTCACACCACGTGTCACCTTGTATCACATACGTGCTCCATCATGGTAGCTACCGTTATCAAGTACTCACTACATACTACCACCCACTCCCCTTCAACCAGAGGTTAACCAGGCCTCTGTAACCTACGTTACAGACAAGGAAGCTCAGCTCAGCCTGGGAACTGACCTGCCCTGTAGGATACAGTGAGCAAGCAGCAGGGCCAGCGCTGAGGCTGGTCCTGCCCAGCTCCAAACAGAGCCTTCGGTCTTTCCCTGCAGTTCCGCTCCCCAGTCGCTCCAAATCCAGTGTTTTCCTATATTCCAGACTGAAACTGGAAATATACAACACTTTTTTCCCCTCTTAGTTTTTTTAAGTTCATGGGAATGTAATGTAAGTCTTATTAGTCCATCTGCTTTTTCTATCTGGTTTGAGCCTGCAGGGCTGTGCAGAAAGGTTTCTTGCCAGCTTTAGGACTCATCCGTTCGCAACAGGCTGCCGCAGCATCTGCTTTCACTGTGGGGTACTGGGTTTCCCTGGAAAATAAGAATAACTGCACCTGCCACTTCCTGAGTATTACTGTGTGCCAGGCACCGGAGCAGGTGCTTTTGCTCATTTATCCTT
This sequence comes from Phocoena sinus, assembly GCF_008692025.1. Classification (NCBI taxonomy): domain Eukaryota; kingdom Metazoa; phylum Chordata; class Mammalia; order Artiodactyla; family Phocoenidae; genus Phocoena; species Phocoena sinus. The sequence continues at coordinate 1,837,609 of NC_045782.1, forward strand.
AAAAAACTCTATGAAGTGGGTAAATTATACTCACTTTACTTATGAGAAACAGGCTCAGAGACACCGAGTCACCTGTCATAGGTAATATGGCAAGTCAGGGATGTGGAAGCTCCCAAGCCCCAGACTCTTAAGCCTCAAGCTGCTAATCACCCAACCAGCTCCCTCTGTGATTCCCCGACCCTTCTGCCAGCAGAATTCAAGAAATGCACGTCTGCCAGGCCAGTCTGGAAAATACCTGCAGTGGCTGACACAACGGCCCCTGGACCTTGGCTTGTGAAAAGTCTCAAGGTCACAGCCCTCTCAGGCAGCAAGAGAGATGTGGGGGAAAGTCCAGAAAAGCACAGAAGTCGGAATGGCAAGGCCTGGGAGAGCAGAGCAGAAGGAAGGAATGACCAGAAGTGGCCGTAAGTTCTCAGGATCAGGAAGAAGCACTGAGACTGCAGGGAAGATGGCCATGGGGTGCACGGCTCGGGCAGCCCTGGGGAGGGAAGAGGTTGCAGTGGAGCCGGCTCACAGGGCCAGTCACCATGACTACGGGGCCTAAGGCAGTGAAGTCCGCTCAGAGGGTACTTGTCCACCACTGCAAGTTCTATGTACGATAACTGTCCAGACCGATGTTTATGACACTCATGAAACAAATGCGAATTACCTATCTACGTGTCACAGTGACATCTTTCCCCACCTCACTGGTCACGAAAGGGTGAGAGTACTGTGTTCACCAGTCAGAGGGGAGTGTGCACAGCCAGATAAGGCGGAGTCCAGATCGAGGGCCTCAACAACAGCACTCTTTGCCCAGGCCTCAGCTGCACTAGGAAACTCCACACATAAAGAGAATACCCACGACGTATCTGCAGGCTCTGTGAGCAGATGCAGTAACACAGGCTCTAACGTTACCTTTAATACAACCAGGACTTACAGGTGGAGAGGCGAAGCGACAGGATGGAGAGCTGCTACAGGGACCTTCAGAGGCGGAGCCGGCGTACACAGGCACCGGGACCGGGCAGGCTGGGGGAGAAACACCGACGAATGGAGTGCGATTACACGAGCTGTCCACTAGCAAACCTGTCACAACTACTACAGCTTTGTGTTGGCCAAAAATTTACATTCACCTACTTATTACAGCTCCCATGGGTGAAACCAAAAATGCAGTAATTACTAAACTCTTTCAATTTGGACTTGGAAGGAAAAACAAAATTGTAATTAAATAAACACAACTACAAATATTTAAGCAAAGTTCAATGAAATCTTGAGAAGCACATAAAAAATTAATTTTGTAATACCAAATACTAATTTTTCCTTAAGTTTGCATTCACTCTTTAAGTAGAAATGTAAAAAGTGGGTACTCACATTTTTTTACTGGAACTTGCTCAAGAAAAGGATGGCTAAAAAATGCTTCTATAATGAAAATGAGAATGCAACCATTAAACTGATGTTGATTTTTGCAGATAGGTTAACCTCGTCAATGTAGTCAACATAATATCCTTGAGATCATACATAATTATTATTAACTTCTTTACATAGACTCCATTTCCTTTAAATGTAAAAGCACGTTATTTTATAAATCATCCATAAAACCCATCAAATTATAAGTAATTCTTAATGAATGAAAAATTTAAAATAATGGTATGAATCCTCAGAGTGTCCATTACCAGCACAGCACCCCTGAGGTGACTAAAGCAGATGTGTCCTCTAGTGTGTGCTGTCCTCAAACAGACAAGGGCACGGAGAACTGTTGACCAGGCCCTCGCTAGTCGCTCTGTGAACTATGGCTCTTAACTGTCCTAACGGGAAATCTTAGACAGCTGATTTGTACAATAAACTCTACTCTCCTGTCCCAGAAGAAATATTCCTACAGCTGGTTTCACATTTTTAAAAAAGCTATTAATTTGATTTTTAGTTTCTTCAGCTATTCACCAAGGATAAAACCTACACAGTAAGCCTGCTAATTAGATAAAGATAAATAAGTAGGTGAGTACATGGCAGTTCACTAATTTACTCTTTTCCTGTATGTATAATTGCGTTATTTCTTTAAAACCTCACGAAGACCATCTCATTTTTCATTAAGTCTCCAAATTGTATGTTAAAATAGCACAGAGCAGACAAGGAGAATGGCACAGCCCAGCACGGAGGCTCTCCAGGTAATACACAATCAGGAATGAGCTGAAGTCAGGTTTAGTCTAAACTACCTCCCACTCGGAAGCACTCGGTTCACTGTCCCAGTAAATGTTCTCAGTAGACAGTAGCTCTAATAGTTTCTGTCTGGCGGAAAGATGAAATAATCTAAACATATCTTTTCTTAAAGTGTGGTAAAAATTGGAATTAAACTTTAGTCATGTAGTTAGGTAAATATTTTTATCTTTCCGAGGGAGAAATTAAACTGAGATTGCTCTGTGACCATGAGAAATATCAGCCAATAGTGAAACGACAAATAGGATAATAGCTTCTAAATTATTGATTATATTAACTATCTATTTACCTTCCATACATTTACAAAATACATGAAAGAAAAAAGACAAAGAGATAGAAAGAAAAGTAAAACTGATTTTCATTTTCTTCTGAAACATCTATAGTATCTTTTAAAAAAACCTTTTCACGTGGTTGCCAAGGTGGGTAGGGGCGTAGGGATGGAGTGGGAGTTTGGGATTAGCAGATGCAAGCTAGTATATATAGGATGGATGAACAACAAGGTCCGACTGTATAGCACAGGGAACTATATTCAACATCCTGTGATAAACCATAATGGAAAAGAATATGAAAAGAGTGTATACATATGTGTAACTGAATCACTTTGCTGTACACCAGAAACTAACACAACATTGTAAACCAACCATACTTCAATAAAAAATAAATTAAAAAAAAACTTTTCTGAATACACAAAAATAAAATTAGAAACTAGCATACATACAAAATTTGAAAATATTACTTACCAAAGTCCATTCTATCTTTTTGGTTTCTCTGAAGCAAACCCAAAAGGAGATTAGCCAAATAAGGGGATGTTTCTCTGGGAATGCTGGGGGGGAAAGGACAAAAAACCACCTAAGTGGTGAGTTTATATATTAACTACACGACTTTCGCCTTCATTACAGTAAATTAAAATGTATATACAGTTTCACAAACACTACATTTTATACCAAGAGGAGCATGGTAGACCCCCACTCCTTAAAGGAAAAAACAAACAAACAAACACTAAGCAACTGCCTTTGAAAAACAGCATCAATTTGGGAAGACTCTTGCATCGTGCTTCTTATTGCTGTTTTTGGAATATCTGCGAGAACAAAGCACTTCACAAGCACAGACCGTCTTGAGTTTTAACACAATGTCGACCTAGCACTAACGGTTGCTACAGAGTTCTCTGTTAGACAAACGCCACCTCCAATTCCATCTGCAAAAGGGCAGAGCTTAAATAAATACACGTGAGAAATAACACAGCTTCCTGAAATCCAATAAAAAAGGACAAGGCAAGAAAAAAAAAGTAATAGGAATATGTAATTCACAGAATAAAAACTACAAAAGGATGTTAAACAAATAGCGAGCCAACCTCACTAGTAAAGAGAATAATGCAAGTTAAATGAAGAGCTAATTGGCCCTGCTTGGGAGGCATGGAGACTGGTAACAACCCCTGCTGGTAGAACGCAGGAAAGGAGCGCACTGCTTGTTCAGCAGTGCAAACAGGGCCAGCCGAGCTGGAGAGAGTGTCTCTAAGCCCAACAATTCCATTTCTAGGAGTCCATCCTAAAGGAATGCACAAATGTGTGTATACATGCACGCACGCACACATATACACAATCTCTCCTCAGTAAAGCCTGTTTGTAGTATCCAAAAAAATGAAAACAGGGATCTGATTAAACAAAATACGTTACATCTAACTAGGGGACTCTAGCTATTTTAGAGCAAGCTATTTTCTAGGGGAAAGCGTAGCTATTTTCTACTTTATGCACATCTATTCTGTTTGCATCTCCCTCCCCTCAAAGAACACATATAACTTCTGTAGGTTTTTCTTTTAAATAAACTTAACATTTTTAAAAAGAAAGAAAATGATACAGCACACAGGCACCTATGATACACTAGTAATTTTCTAATTTCCTGTTAAAACGAAAGCTCTCCTTACTGTTAATTGAAAAAAGATTCAATAACGGAAAAACATAAAACACACAGAATTCAAATAGATAACACTGCACTGACAAATGGTAAAACCCGGTGTAATCAAAACACATACCTAGGCGTTAAGTTTCTGTTTTTCTCATAAAGCATCCTTAGGTCTTGAGGACTATTAGCCTGTTTAGGAAAAAAAAAAAAAAAAAAAAGGGAAGAAAAAGGTTTAATTTCCTAAACAACAAAGGGCAAAAATTCCAAATCATGTGATCAAAGCTCACATTCTGCTATAGAACAGAGACTCTGAACTTGAAAGCCATGGAATGCTGAAGGAGCCATAGATGGGCACCAGGAACTTAAAAAACTTCTGAAATTGTACATGAATTCTGCACATCTGGGCATAATAATGTACCTTTTCTGAGGTCAGATTCTCAGAAAGGCCTGAAAATCACTACTCTGGAGGTTACATGGCCTACCCACAGGTGTATTTTTACTGTGTAAGATCAGGGTGTATTTTACCTCCGAGGGATTCAAGGAAGAGAACTCAGATGACTGCTACCCTTCTGCCATAGTAACAAGCAGCACCCTCATAATAAGTGCTGCTGAATTAGTGAAGCTGTCTCTACGCCCACACTAGGTTGGGAAATTAAGTGTTCAACCTGGCTGTGTCACCGACTTTTAAAAACCATGTTGGGCAAATAACTTCACTCTGTTCCAGTTTTCAGATTCAAAACTCCTCTTTGTAACTGGGCAGTATGAACTCAAGAGGAATCATTGTGATTATATCCTAGGAGGCCTCTTTTTGACAGGATGTTAAGGGAGAGGAAGACCTACTCAAAGTAACTTCTATAAAGCCTAAATAATTACCTCTCACCCAGCAGTGACAGGAATAGAGAGCTGGGGACAGTTTCCAGTGATCTTCCCAGACCTGCCCTGGCCCTCACGTGGATTCCAGGACCCCAAAACAAGGCTACGCAGGAAGCGCTGACATCACTGTTCACACCTATTTCCCACCAGGTTGTTAGCTAAGCTGCACCAGCTTTTATGAGCCTGGGGAACCTAAGCGGCCCCAGGCCCAGTCCAACTACTAGGGAAGGCAGATAAAAAAGGAAAAAGCGAAAGATGTTCTGGCTCGCTACAGCAGTTTTGCCTGTTAACAAAATCAAAATAAGTCACAGAGGAACCAGAAACACTGCTTTCAAAGTACAGGTGACCCTTGAACACCATGGGTTTGAACTGTGCAGGAACCTTTCTTCGATACATGCTACAGTACTACGCGATCTGCAGCTGGTTGAACCCACGGATGCAGAACGGCTAGTACAAGGGGCCGACTGTAAAGTTACAGCACATTTTCCACTGCAAGGGGTCAGCACCCCTAACCCCTACATCGTTCAAGGGTCAACTGTATTCCCCATTTTATAAGTCAAAGGCAACTGCAAAATGAGAAGATCCCCAAACTGAGCACATCCAAAAAAAGTCAAGGTACCTGAAAAGGCGGTTTTCCAACAAGGCACTGATATATCACTGTCCCTATGCTCCACAGGTCGGCCTTGGCATCGTAATGTTGAGACATAATAACCTCAGGAGCCTGGGGATAGAACAATTCAAGAGACATGCATCAGGCCATTTACATAATTCATATGTATGGATTAATTAGCTGGAAAAGGTCACACTCCTAACAAAACTACAAAAACAAAAACAACACACTGTGATATTGCCCTAATCAAATGATACTGCAACGAATACAGAACCACATTCTTACATTGAGGCTTACTGGTAAATCTCAGAAACAACGGCGCATGAAAAGAAGCAAGTTGCAGAAACAAACATTTCTATATAATATTATGGACACATAAACTACAAAAAGAGTATTAAAATAATAATAAAGAAAAATATACCCCAATTACAGGATAGAGGTTACTTCTGGGGTAGGAGAGTGGGAAATGGAAAAAGGAGGGCACATGAACTGTTTCTGAAATACTTTATTTGTTTCTAAAAAAAAGATCAAAGCAAACATGACAAAATGTTAACTTTGTTAAATACGGATGGTAGGTACACAAGTGTTTGCTATACTATTCCTGTCATTTGAAAACTTTTAAAATAATGGAAAATCTGTTATGCAAAATACAATAATGAAAACTATCTTGGGACTTCCCTGGCAGTCCAGTGGTTAACACTCCGCACTTCCAATGCAGGGGGCGTGAGTTCGATTCCTGGTCGGGGAACTAAGATCTCACATGTTGCTCAGAGCAGCCAAAAAAATAAAATTTTTTTTTCTCTGCTGCTTTGTCACAGCTGTTTTCCCACCCTCTCATTAGATGTTGCTTTTTAAAAATACCATCAATCAAGGCAAGCACAGCATTAAACAGGAATGTCAAATACACTTAAAAGATAGTGAAATTTTATTTTCCAGGCATAACATTTTTATTTATTGTCCTTAATAAATTTCTTATTGAGCCACCTCCCTTTAATAATCAGCCCAAGCACTCTGTCTATCCTCAAGGTTATTAGTTCAAGGCTGAACTACTTTCACACTCAAGAAGTGCAAAATAGTATTTAATTATATTAAATTATAACATTTACTATATAAGCAGTAAGATTATGATCAGGAAAAAGTAAGTCTAATACAAAAAAATTTTTTTTGAACTTTGATTACTAGTTCCCTTAGCTCAAAGTGGTTTTATATTAGAAGAAGCCCTAATTGAACATAAAACCATTTTAAATTAAAACTGAAATAGGTACATTTATTTACTTCACAGGATCCTGAAGTTCCAGAATTAAGGTATTTCCAGGCTTAACACCTCACATTAGTTCAGAAGTTTCACAGCTTCACCCTATCAGACCTGACAGTAACCACAGGAGAGGATAAAGAGGAAAACTAAGATTTTTTTTCAGCTGTTAAGTGTGACACTGATGGAAAACACTTCTACAATATAGGGATACTGTCTAAAGAGACAACATGCAGAAGATGACTACACCCTACAGCTGAAGAGGTACGTGCCCCAAAAGGTTATTTTTAAGTATTCCTAAAATTATACATTATGTATAGCATGACCATATTTCATCAACTTTTGTTTTCCATTTAATCTAACAGGAGATTTCTACCATAATAACTAACTAATCATGTTAAAAAATAAATGCCAATGGGCAAAGATGACAGACTTTCACAGTCCGCTATACTAAAGTGAAAGACGTCTGCATTATGTCATTATCAGTAATAGAATTAACATTTGTAATACAATAAAAACTCAGACTATATATAAAATCACATCTTACTTGGAAACAAGCCTTATACTTAAATTCCAATGCTTATGCTGCTGTGCTGTAAACACACAAGGATGCAAACACTCACTCACCATGTACATTGGAGACCCACACAGCGTTGCAGCCATCATGTTACTATGCAGGTAACGAGCAAAACCAAAATCCGCTATTTCACAAAATAAAAAGGAGAAAATCAAATGATATCTTTGCTCAGTTAACACAGATCATATGATTCTTTAAAGATATAAGAGGGTACAAAAGAACTGTGAGAAATTAAAGCTTACTGAATAAGACTGTCCACCAAAGAAAAGAGAGCTACCTCACTTTCAACAAGTTAAGAAACAGTAGTCATCACCAACTGCACAAGTCACTGCTCTCCCAGTTTTGTAACCAAGAAGGAAGTGCCACACTTCGCAAGAGAAAATGCTAATTATAATACATGATTCATTAATACAGCTCTCATCCGATATCAATACCAGGTATAGAACTGGAGCTGTTTTTGTCCTCCTCCAGATACCAGATGTAACCCATAAAATATCAGAGATTTCTTAAAATACTGCTAAATAATTATTTTTCCACCAACGAAGAGAAAAACATTTTTAAAAATCTAGCATTATAAACTGCTTCAAATAATCCTGAGAGTGCTAAGAAAACTTCCAAGTAAGAAGCCTGAACTAAATGATCTCTCAGATCCCTTACGTTAAAATCCAACCAGCTGTAAAGAATCAGGGTGATTAATTTGCTGCCAGCAACCATGATACATTAGCTTCCCTGTGATAAGGAGAAGCGGGATTTCCTGCTGGGAGTCACACTCAGAGCTCCTAACATGGGGTCTTTGGCCCCGTCTAGCACCTGCTGCCAATAATGTAAAGGGTTCCCATATCCAAATGTATCTCACTGAACTCAATAAAAATTTTAAAAGTGTCTCAACAAAGTCCATCATTCTAACAAAGCTGAACTAAAATCATCTAAAAATACCAAGTCCCAAAAACGTTCTTTGCATGAGACAATACATAGCCAGGTACCTATTTTGATGCGAATACCACTGACAGTGGACTTCCGACGATTGGCATAGGACAGCAGGATGTTCTGGGGCTTGAGATCCCTGTGGATGATCCCCTTGGTGTGCAGGATCCGCATGGCGGCTGCAATCTGATGCAGAAAGACTCTGATGGTGTCTTCACTGAGAGTGCCCTTAGCTGGGAGAAAAGGCGCTCCGTCAGCATTCAAGTATCATCTGCATATTCTGAGGAGAGCACTGAGGGAGTACGGAACTGGGATTCGCATTTTCTTACTGTTTTTACTTTAACAATTTAAGTCTGTGAAGAGAGAGCGGATATCTCAAAATTTTTAATCGATCTGTTGTAAAGAGAACTGATTCACACTTGCATCTTTCATTTCCACTGGTGTTCCTCTTTGGCTTTCCTCTCGCATTTTTACTGGGAAGAATGGGCATGACAAGAGGTGCTCAACAAATGTGAGTCTCCTCTACAAGCCAAAAATAAGTCCCCTTCATATCAAACACCTGGAATAAATGTCCACATTTAATTCCAACCATTACCTGAGCACGAATTAAAAACAGGTGAACTGCTTGGATGGCGAGACTTGGGCATCCCCTCCACGTGCGCCTGCCGGGGTTGGTGGCCTTACACCTGTCTCCTCCCATCTCCCTGCTGCCAACACACCGCCTCACTGCAGCATGTCTCCTAACTAAAGACACCCGTAAGAAGCCATGTCTTCGGTGCTATGAAGAGGTGGTAGGAATGATCTGAGGGTAGTCACTGTTCAGCAAACAGCAGTGTTTCTACGCGCACACTGGAGCACGTAATGGAACAGAGCTTGGTTTGGGGTCAGGCTGCCTTTGCTCAAATCCCAGCTCCTCCACTTACTGCGTGACCCTGGAAGATGACCCCTCTGTGCCCATCCTCATCTATAAAAAACTGAAAATAGACTAACCACACGGGGCTGTTGTAACAATCAAGCAAGACAGCATATTTAATAATAGAGACTTCAGAAAAAGGCCTGGTACATAAGTACTCAAATGTGGGCAGTACACAAATATATACTTCATGACAGTGGGTCTAAAAGTCATTCCTTGAATCTACATTAGGGATTTAATATCCATGGCCCCATTTTAAAGCCTTTGTGAACATACTTCTGCCCATACAACTCTAGAATATGTTCTTTATAACCTTTCCATGTGCACTTAAGATTAAGAAAGAAATAACATTAACACTCAGAACAGGTGAAATATTACTTTAAAAATCATTTTAGGGGCTTCCCTGGTGGCACAGTGGTTGAGAATCTGCCTGCCAATGCAGAGGACACAGGTTCGAGCCCTGGTCTGGGAAGATCCCACATGCCTTGGAGCAACTAGGCCCGTGAGCCACAACTACTGAGCCTGCGCGTCTGGAGCTTGTGCTCCGCAACAAGAGAGGCCCGCGCACCGCGATGAAGAGTGGCCCCCGCTGACCGCAACTAGAGAAAGCCCACGCACAGAAACAAAGACCCAACATGGCCAAAAATAACTTATTAAATTTTTTAAAAACATCATTTTAATGACACATTAAGTGACAGTTTATGTCCTTAACACCTTCAAATAAACTAAATCCCCATGGTTTAAAAATTACCAAATTGGGCTTCCCTGGTGGTGCAGTGGTTAAGAATCCACCTGCCAATGCAGGGGACACGGGTTCGAGCCCTGGTCCGGCAAGATCCCACATGCCATGCAGCAACTAAGCCCGTGCGCCACAACTACTGAGCCTGCGCTCTAGAGCCCATGAGCCACAACTACTGACCCCGTGTGCCACAACCACTGAAGCCCGCACACCTAGAGCCTGTGCTCCCAACAAGAGAAGCCACAGCAATGAGAAGCCCGTGCACCGCAACAAAGAGTAGCCCCCGCTCGCCGCAACTAGAGAAAGCCCGCGCGCAACAATGAATAAAAGACTCAACGCAGCCAAAAATAAATAAATAAATGTAGTTTTTAAAAAAATTATCTAATACTTTTTCCTGTGAGGGTAGTTCTTAACCTACCCACTTTTAAAAATTCTTTGGAGTTCTTTTCCTGATGCTATTAAAAAATAAAAATCCAAATACGCTAAAACATATGAAAAGTGAAATCTTCCCTAATCCCATCCTGGAGATGAGTGAACACTGTTTACCTCTGGAGTATATTCTTCCAGATCTACTTCCCCGCAGGTGGCAACACATAAATGACTGCACATTAGTGGGAGCATCAAATCAACAACTAGAGCTTTATTTTTGTAACATCTTACTTAAATTACACTGAAACAATTAAAATGGACGGTAGGGCTTCCCTGGTGACGCAGTGGTTAAGAATCCGTCTGCCAATGCAGGGGACACGGGTTCGAGCCCTGATCTGGGAAGATCTCACATGCCGCGGAGCAACTAAACCCGTGCGCCACAAATACTGAGCCTGCCTGGTAGAGCCCGTGAGCCACAACTACTGAAGCCCACGCGCCTAGAGCCCGTGCTCCCAAAAAGAGAAGCTACCGCAATGAGAAGCCCGTGTACCACAACGAAGAGTAGCCCCCCGCTCGCCGCAACTAGAGAGAGCCTGTGCGCAGCAACGAAGACCCAACACAGCCAAAAATAAATAAATTAATTAAATGTATTATAAATAAACAAAATTTTAAAAATGGATGGTACAGGGCTTCCCTGGTGGTGCAGTGGTTGAGAGTCCGCCTGCCGATGCAGGGGACGCGGGTTTGTGCCCCGGTCCGGGAGGATCCCACATGCCGCGGAGCGGCTGCGCCCGTGAGCCATGGCCGCTGAGCCTGCGTGTCCAGAGCCTGTGCTCCGCAACGGGAGAGGCCACAACAGTGAGAGGCCCACGTACAGCAGGGGGGGGGGGGGGGGGAAAAAAAAAAGGATGGTACACAGTTTCTTCCATTTCATTCATTTACATTTTCATTCTAGGGCTTAGAAAAATTTTGCTACTTTAAATGACTACAGCTGCTTAGAACCAGTATCACTGCCCCATGACATACTATTGTATAGACTTAGGGTTTATCTGATTCAGAGTCCAAATTCTAACACTGTTCCTGTGGGGAAAAATTAATGACCTTGTTTAGGCTGCTTCTGGGCACAAACGACAGTAAAAAATTCACATATTTCTATGAACACAGGATGCCTACTCTCAACACAATCCCATAAATTGAAATTCTCACGTTACAAGTTTAACATTTTAAAGGCACAGCTATCATGAAAACTCTCAGATGAATGAACTCTTGAGCAGTTCGCCCTAGCAGGGCAGGATCAGCTGTGGCTGCCACACTGAAGATATCTGCTAGAATTAAAGTACAACTTACCAAGTCTTATTTAAAACTTGCAATTGATAGAATTTGTTTTCTATCTTTTGATAGAAAAGGGACTTTATTTATCAAAGCAAATAAAAGGACTAAATAGCTGTCTTGTGATTTAGCGGCATTAGACCATCCAGACCTCTGACCGCCGGATCTTCCAGACCAGTGCTCTCCAACAGAAATATAATGTGAGTCACATACGTACCTTCAAATTTTCTAGTAGCCACATTTTCAAACATGAAAAGAAACTGGTGGACTTACATATATTTAATCTAATACTTCCAAAATATTATCATTTCAACCTATAATCAATATAAAAAACTTAAGATATACTCATTCTCTTTTCCTATGAAGTGTTCAAAATCCAACGTGTGTTTTATATCACAGCACATCTCAATTCAGACTAGCCACATTTCAAGAGCTCAACAGTCCCACGTGGTCCACGGTACCATATTGAAGAGTAGACAATTCTTTAATTCTAGACAATTCCTTAAGGACGAAATTTAGTTTACATGTCTCTTCAATTGGCAGCTAGAGACCAGGGAGAGGTTAAATAATGACCAAAATCGCATAGTGATTAAGTTATATGAACAACAGAACTACTGCAAACCAGCCTGCCTGCCTGACTGCAGCATTCTGGTAAGCTCTTTACTCTTGGGTCTCCTGTTCTAGCACTATTGCTCTGGAATATCCAGTGCAGAGTTCAACATCACAGACAAAAGTGCTGTCAAAGCTGACGAATCTGCTACAGCAGCATCAGCACCTATGTCAGTCCAACAGGATTTCTGTGAAAGAAGGACACTGATATGCCAACGAGGGCTCTAAACGGCTAAGGTGCCCATCAACCTGACCCCAGGGAAAGGAGCTTTCATCAGGATCACTAAGCAGTCAAGGAGTTCAAGATTCACAGGTGGACCAGAAGGTAGAGGCAAGGTGTCTTCTAGCTCCAACTCCTCTCCGCCCGCAGTGAAGAAAGTGCCTGTCTCTGCACGGTATCCACTAGGAAATGACATTTTGAAAAATCTTTTCATCAAACTGAGAATTTCTTAAAAAAGAATCTCAGGGAAATACAAAAACACACATGGACTAAACTCCTGAGTGCAGGATAATGGCCGTCTCTAAGCAGGAGGGACCGGAGTAGGATCACAGAAGGGCCTACAGGAGCTTCAGCTGTATTTAGAAGGAGTAATCCTTGTGTTCTTTACATTATTTCTACATGGCTTTCCAAACCTCAGCAATATATTCTAAAGATTTTTAAAATCTCATTTTCAATTGCACTCCTCGTTTACTTGAACATTTGAAATATGTTGTTTCTCTTCTGTAAACTGTCCACACCCTTTGTGCGTGTATTTACTGATGTCTTAGTGTTTTCACAATCAACTGCCATGGCCTGTCTCTAGGCTGAGTGACGAACCTCTCCCTTTTTGCCTACTCCCCGTGTATCTTTAAGGGGAGGGAAAGTAGGTGCTGGCCTCACCTAACGTCGTTTTAAAAAGCACTTTTGAGGGACACAATTTGATTTGAGCACTTAATGTCCTACATGAATACACTTTAGATACTAGCAACATCCAGTACTAAAATCTTATCCCTGGGCCACAAAATATCTTACCTCTGGGCCACATAATAATTTCAAGGTTACACTTAATCCCTTATAACATTTTTAAAAATTTACGAGCAACATTCACATTAATAAACACATTCTTGGATACATTCTTCCATTCTGGCTTGCTTTGTTTTGTTTTGTTTCTGTGAAGTAAATGAAATGGACTTAAGGTTCACTGACACCAGCCCACTAGCATCTTTTGAAGAGAAATTCTGTTGGTTTTTCTCTCTTGGGGAGAGGCCCTACCTCTCAAACTGTCCGAGAGAGGCACACATAAACAAGTACTTATACACAAGCAAAGTTTAGGAGCAAAACCACAACAAATGACAGTCAGTCAGCAAAGTGACCACAATTACACATACACAAATATTTACTGAATGTTTCTATACAAGTACAGAAAACAGGGGTAGCATATTTCAGAAGTAAACGAAGACTAAACAGACTACATTACTACACTGAACACTGACAAAGTAAAAAAAATTACCTTGCAAATAATCTGCCAGGTCTCCACCATTGCAATACTGATATATAAAAGAAAAAGTAATTAAAATAAGACACTGCTTCAAGCTTAATTCAATTCATTATCAGTTAACTTTAATTAAAAATACATTTGTATATAATATAAATCTAGTCTCACAAATTATAAGAATTATAGAATCAACATTTAAAAATTTTATATTCCTTATAAAATAGAATCTAAATCACTGAATCAACTTTATTAATCCAAATTTTCAAATAACCTACCATCAATTTTAAAGTACCTATTAATCAAAAGAAATTTGAAATAAATTAAACAGAAACCTGTATACTACCTACCTCCATCACCAGAAAGACAGAGTTGGGTAATTCCTGAAAGTAAACATATTAAATATGGTTTAGATTAGAGAAAAAATTAAGCACAAATTTTAAAAATAATGACAGTTAATAAAAAAAGTACATGTGTCCGTTTTAAACAAGTAAAATGAACTCACAAAATCCATTCGTAAGTGAAATTTAAAATCCCCAAAACAATGACATAGCACCTCAGCTTCAATGACACTAATGTAGTCATCAAAAAGTTCAATTCTATTCATGGAAAGAACTAAAGAAAGATTCATCTTTTGGAAGAAAGATTCATCTTTTGGTTATGGTTATGGTAAATTTACCACTTGTGGAAAAAAGGAAGGATTCTCTGGTCCTCAAGGAAGCACTTCCACTTTGAAAAGTTTACGATTTGGAGCAATGACTTGATAAATCCTCCCTAGCAACACTAAATGCACAATCTGAGTTCTGGAATACATGATCCAGGATGCTTAGTTCTTTGTTTTTCTGTATATTTGAAGGCAATCACATTACTTGGGAATTGCTGGCAAAGGGAAGACATTTTATCACATGAGAAATCATTAAACGTAACTTTCAACAAAATTTTCTTCTTCTCAAGTATAAAATACAAAAATCTGATCTCAAACCAGTGTTGTTTAATCACGTAGGAGCACCATACCCTAGCTACTGCAGAGGAAAGAGAGCGAGGGACTCCTAAGGGGAGGCTAAGGAGACACAAAGAACTTCTGTTCCTTCAATATGACAAAGACACATTCCCTTCTTGGTTTTCACAATTTTGGGGGTACACATAACCACTTAGTTTCCCCAAACATTCACTCACTCATTCAATAAATAAGGCAGAAATACTTTAACATCTTTGACTTCTCGGGCAGACCTTCTTTTGAAGGTCTTTGAAGCATTGCTTCAAAGGAAGCATTGCTTCCTTTGAAGCAATGAAAATCTCCACAGATTCAATCATTCTCTCCAACATCCCCCTTGCGTAAAGGCCCGTCCTTTACATGAAGCACCGGAGTAACCTGCAGCAGGAGGAGCTGCAAGAGCCAGGAAGAGTCAGCAAAGGAAGGAGAAAAAAACGTTCATTTTTTAGCAAAACCAATCAAGCCATCTATACACAAATCAAAACTGAAACGGTACTGGAGCCCAGGGAACCAAGAAATGCTTGTAGGGTCAGAAAGGCTGAGAAGTGAGGCCAGCATACCTGTGAGCCAGACCACAACAAGGGTTTTCCAAAGCTGAATATATATTTACCCTCCCTTCTAATATTAAGACATCCACATCCTCAACTACTCCCCAGAACTTCCACCAACAAAACTAAACATAATGAATTTCATTTTATCATTTCCCTACTCAAAGTCCTTAGTAACTTGATAAAAAAAAAAAACCTATTCTCTAAAAAGAAGGGGAAAAAAGGATATCATTATGAACAACTCAATGCCAGTATGCCAAAATTTGCATGAAACGAATACACTGAAAAACAATTTGAGGGGCCTTCCCTGGTGGCGCAGTGGTTGGGAGTCTGCCTGCGGATGCAGGGGACACGGGTTCGTGCCCTGGTCCGGGAAGATCCCACATGCCGTGGAGCGGCTGGGCCCGTGAGCCATGGCCGCTGAGCCTGCGCATCTGGAGCCTGTGCTCCGCAACGGGAGAGGCCACAACAGTGAGAGGCCTGCGTACCGCAAAAAACAAACAAACAAACAAAAAAAACAATTTGAGGAAAAACGCAACTTACTAAAACTGACAAGAAGTAGAAAATTTGAAAAGGTATGTATCTGTTAAAGAAACTGAATTATAATTTGAAACCTTTCCACAAAGAAATTCTCCTTAAGTTTCAGTACAGTCCCAATCAAAATCGACGGAGGTTTTGTGCATGTGTGGAAGTTGACAAGTTGATTCCAAAATGTATGTGGAAATGCAAAAGGCAAAGAATAACTAAATATCATGCAGAAAAAGAAAAATAAAAGTTGGAGGATTTATACTACTAGATATCAAGTATGATACTAGATATCATAAAACTATACTGAAAAAGACAGTGAGGTAAAGGCTAAGGGGACAGAAGAGAGTCTAGAAACAAGCCCCCACATGCAAGCTCGCAATGCAGAGATGACAGTACAGAAGGGAAGGATGTCGGTTCAGCAACAGATCAACTGGCTCCGCTTTGTAAAAGTAAATGAATTGTGACCCCTACCTCACGCCACATACAAACTCATTTCCAGGTAGATTATAGAGCTAAATGTGCCAGATAAAACAATAAAGACTCTGGGGAAAAACAAAGAACATCCTCATGACCCTAGGGTGGGCAAAGTTTTCTTAAATATGACACAAAAGCACTAAATACAAAAGGAAGAAACAATACACTGGACTACATTAAAATTAAGAATTTCTACTCACCAAAACAAACGGTTAAGATAGCAAAAAGGCAAGTCAGAGTGGGTAAGTCATTCACAACACCCATATCTGTCAAACGACTCATGCCCACAATATATAAAGAACTAACAAATTAATAACAAAAAGACAACCCAATAGAAAAACAAGCTTCTACAGGAATTTCAAAAAGATATTTAAATGACTAATAAACTTACAAAAGGTACTCAAATCAGGAATCATCAGGAAAACGCTAATCACAATCATAAGACACCTCAGCACCTGGACGGCTAACACTGCCGAGTGCTGGCAAGGATGTGGCGTGACAAACTGACAAAACGTGGTGGGAGTGTAAGCCAATACGCTGGCAGTATAAGCTAGGCCTGTGCATAGCCTATGATCCAGAAATTCCTCTTCTATAATGAAGTCTCTGTAAAAACCCAAAAGGACAGGCTTCCAAGAGCTTCCAGGATGGTGAACATGATGAAATCTGGTGAGAGTGGCCCACTCAGGGTGGATACCTTGCCCTAAGCATCTCTTCCATTTGGCTGTTCCTGTGTTACATCCTTTTATAATAAACCAGTAATCTGGTAAGTTTTCTCTGAGTTTTGTGAGCCACTCTAGCAAATTAATGGAACCCAAGGAAGGGGCAGGGAGCAGACCAGAGGGCTGGGAAAACCACTTCAACACAAACGACAAAGAGCTGCCAACTCTGATTCCCTCTTCTTCACCTCATACAGTACTCAAGTCCTATCAACCCGGCCTTCTAGACATTGCATCAATCTGTCCAGGCCTCCCCGTTTCCACTGGTGCCTTCACCCACCCAAACACCTGCAGCATGGTGGCCCCATAGCCACCTGTGCCCACTCTCCACAGAGTAGCCAGTGTTTTACACACTTTAAGAAACTTGTATGCCTATTAATTTATAATGGAGAATATGTCTCTCTCTAACCATAATGATTAGGTCTAATACTCTCTCTATATATACTCCCTAACTGGCATAAAAATACCTGGAATGATAATTCATAATCAGAAGATTGCCCAAGGATTACAGAAAGAAAGAAAGCAAAAGTAGGTTTTCCCCTTTCCCCAAAAGAAGAAAATTGCTTTTTTTCTTGATTATAAAAAAAGTAAAAAAAAAAAAAAAAAAAAGTATGTGCTTATTGCAAAAACTTAAGATACATAAAATCTGAAGGAAGAAAGTTAAAAAATCACCTTAATCTCACCATTTGAAAGAAGCGCTGTTAATATCGTAGTGGTCTTGCTTTCATGCATCTATAATACCTGTACACATATTCACACCCAAAGGAAGCATGTACATGCTAGGTTTTTTAAATTTTAATATCCTTCCATATCTTTCTGCTACTCATACAATCATAAGTTAAACATACACATACTTTACTTTGAAAAAAACGGGATATCATATATAGATGTCTGAACCTTGCTTTCCTCACTCAATAATACACCAAAGAAATCCCTCCGGGTCAACTACATACAGACAACTCTTTTTCATAAGTGTGTTATATGTCATAGTGTGACTATATCACCATTTATTAAGCTATTCCCTTGCTAAGGAACATCACTTGTTTCTAGTTCGGGCCATTATAAGCAAAGCTATATTGGTTCTTGGACATACATCCTAATTCTCAAGCTTTTATGGCTCTGGGATAGATGCCCAGGAATCTGGGTTGCTTAGTAAAAGGGTGTGTATTTCTAATGATGACAGATATTTCTCCTCATTGAAAGATTTTTTAACTACCTATTATATACAAGACACTATTCCAGGTCCTGAGGATACAGCAGAAAGCCAACAGAGTTAAATGCCCTGTTCTCCCCAGTCTTCAATTCTAAGAAGGGAGGGTCAGGCGCAAGACAACACAGAAGAAATATGTATGCAGAGCACGTTAGAGGTGATAGGTGCTTGGGAGGAGGGGAGACCGCGCTGGGGAGGGACTGCAGTTTTATTTAGGTGGCTAAAGAAAGCGTCCCTGAAAGCACAGCGCTTGAAGAAGGACCTAAAGGAGGCTGGGGCGTGCCTGTACAGGCTACAGACACGGAGACTGTCCTGTGCATACAGTCTCCCTGTAGGGGACACGGCGCTCCAGGAACCACAAGGAAGCCTGAGTGGATGGAACACAAGCAGCGAAGCACAGAGCAGGGGAGCCAGAGCCAGGGGCAACGGGGTTGGGCTTTCACTCACAGGAATGGGGTCCGCACAGAGGAGGGACACGCCCTACCTGCACTACGGGGGGGAGGGCTCTGACCGCAGTGTCGGGACTATTCTTCAGGGCATGGGGGCAAGGTGTCGCCAGACAGCATCCCCAAAACATTCTAGCAGTTCACATTTGTGCCAGTGACACGGGAGAATAGCTTACACCTCCCCCTAATCCCACCAGTAAGAATTACTGCACTTTTTAATTTTGCCCACCAGAAGGCGGAGAAGTGACATCTGTTACCTTAATTTACATTTCCCTACTTGTTCATGAATATCATGCATTTCTTAGCCATTTTTATTTCTCCTACAAGAACCAACAATTTGTATCCTTTGCTCACTTCCTCTTTGGGTTGTCTTTTCCTTAATTTGTGAGGTTTATGCATTTTAGGTGTCAGCCCGTCACCTTTCAGGTTGTACAAATTTTCTCAAACTGCCATTCGTCAACTGCACGTTTTTGCATTTTACTGTGGTATAGATTTAAGTGTACAAAGACTTGTGACACATGTATACACCCACATAACTACACTTCCAGTCAAAATACAGAACATTTCCATCAGCCCAGAAAGTTCCCACATACCTCTTTTCTGTCCATCCCTGATACCAAGTAGCAACCTCTGATCTGCTTTCCCCAATTTCTATCACCCTAGCTGAGTCCCGTCTCCTCTTGAAACTCACAAAAACAGAATCACACAATAGCTGTATATAGCTGGCTTCTTTTTCTCAACATAATGTTTGAGAGTCATATGTTATGGCAACTATCAAGTTTGTTCCTTTTTATGGCTGTCAATTTGTTCACAATATTATTTGCTATGAAATAATTTTTAAAAAATTTTGTATGTCCCTACCACTTTTATGGCTTCTGAGCTTATCCTGATTTAAAATACCTTTCTAGCTCTTATATTACATATTTAAGCCTTTAATTCATCTCAAAGTTGTTTTGGAAAATGATGAAAATAGACACCTAACTTCATTTTGTCTCAGTTTGCCAGCACCACCTATGAAATGCATCTTTTTCTCACTATACTAAAAATTACCAAGAGGTGGATGTTTATCCAGATCACTGACATTCACGCAGGGAAGTATTCCCAACTAACAATATTTATCTCATGCCCAGAATGCTCAAAGATATGCATCTTCTGAAAAACAGACATGATATCACCCTGCAAATGGTTCTGCACTGTCCTCAAACTAGAGATCCACCCCGTGTGGCCTCTCCACACTCTCCTGCATCACTCAGCACTACTCCTACCTACCTCCCGTCTGCACTCCCACCACATCCCTTCTTCCAGGTCCTCATGCTAGCTCGTCCCTCCTGCCACCTCCTCCCAGAGGCCGCATCTGCGTGTGGGAAGCTGACCTGTTCTCCCCGCCCCCACTGGAGCCCGGCCTCCTCCCACTTGATTATAGATTCATATATCTATTTAGAAAACTTTAAAATAAATATAACAAACAGTGGTTGTCTCTGGGAAGTGCCATATCTTTTCCAATTTATTTGTGTTGACAATGTTGGAATATTTTAACTGTGGGCATATATTACTTTTGTAATTAGGGAAAATGTGTTTCTTTTTAAGTGTCATCCAAACTGAAACCGGACCACTACAAACAATGTCAGAAGTTCTCAATTCATCGAAGTGCACACAAACTTGAGGTGGACCTCCACAAGAGATGGCCAGTGAGAATGGTGCCAACACCCTGTACCCCTTGATGAACAGTCGGAATCCAGGAGGCAAATCCAAACTGTTTACTTGACAGCCAAATGCTGAAGGCTAGATTCATTCGACTAATAGTTCCTAAGTTTATTTTTACAAATTAGTTCCAGGAGTACACAATGCACAAAACAGTAAACATTCTCATGCAGTCACCTTGACATTCCCAACTGTTCCTTAGTTCTGGTTTCTGAGCACATGTTCTCCCTGACGCTACCTCATTGTGCAGCCAAAACCAGTACTTTTAAATATTTCTCATTCTGATAGAAAAAATCCAACTACACTCTCTACCCTGAAAGCAAGACCTACTCTGAAATTGACAGGGTTTTCTGCACTTCTCAAAAGATGGGAAATTAAGAGTTAATGTTATTTAACAATTTTTGTAGGAGGCGCTGACTCATACCACGTGGTGCCCTCTATCTACAGAGACTAAAACAACTACACAAACAGCTCTGAGGAGAACCGACATTTCAATACGGGCTGTGACATCGGATCAGTTGTACTTTAAACTTTTTTCCCCTGTCTTTCTAGGCTGCTTTGAAATTTCTCAAATGAAGGAGTAAATTACACCTATTTAAATAGGTAATAAACTATACCCACAGCACGCACATATTCTGTGCGTGGAGTTTAAACTGCAACATTTTTGGAGAACAATCACACACTGCCATCAAAAACTTTAAAACTGTTCATGCTATTTTTCCTAGTAATTCCAATTCTAGAAATTCAACTTACAAGAAATAATTGGGTATCTTCAGAAGGTATGTATTCTCCTCGTAGCATTTTTTTTTTACAATGGGAAAAACCTTAACATCTTATAACATGGGTTTAGTTAAATATAAATACTCTGTAGTATGATATGACATGAAAAACGACATACAGAGAGCAGTCCGCTAAAATTAAAGGACACTAAGAGCAAGGACTTCGTTCTACTCACGGCTTTGCTCCTTTGTTCCTTGCACTTACAAACGCCTGGCCACCGTAGCCCCTCAAACCTCACGCGTGCTCATCAGTATCAGACCCCTGGGGCTCTCACCGGGTGCATACCACTGGCCAAGTGTGATTCCAGAATTCAGGGATTTATAAAACACAATATGGCCCCTAAATATAAGCCAACTACTTGCTCTGGTGCTCCACCCAAAAAACAGGAATTTTCTCCAAAGTTGGCCTTTTAAAAAGGATTTCCAAGGGTAATTTTGACTATATAGAAATGCTGCCTTAGAAGGTAACTTCTGAGGACTTCCCTGGTGGCGCAGTGGTTAGGAATCCGCCTGCCAGTGCAGGGGGACACGGGTTTGAGCCCTTCTCCGGGAAGATCCCACATGCCGCAGAGCAACTGAGCCCGCGAGCCACAACTACTGAAGCCCACACACCTAGAGCCCGCGAGCCACAAGAGAAGCCACCGCAATGAGAAGCCCGCGCGCCATGATGAAGAGTAGCCCCTGCTCACCGCAACTAGAGAAAACACGAGCACAGCAACGGAGACACAACACAGCCACAAATAAAAATAAATAAAATAAATAAATTTATTAAAAGAAAAAAAAAAAGAAAGTAACTTCGGAACCCAGCCTTCCCACCTCCACATACAATGCAACTCTACTGTATGCCATGGCGATAATCCCAGACAAATCTAGATGAATATGCAGAGTTTCTTTGTTTTTACTCCACGTGTTGTCTAATATCTCCACCATTAGCAAATGTTGCTTTTGCAATAAGAAAAAAGCTCTACCTGATTTTTTTAATAGCTCAAAATAGTCCTTTCTACATTTATCACAGAGATGCTAGATCTGGACTTGACCTAAGACAACAGTACTCCTATAGTATACTATCTGTCAGTAAGTTTACTCATGCAGCCCATTATTTATTTTATCCTTCTGCCCTATGCTATTGCAAACAAATTCTTAATTAATAAACACACAGCTCAAGCTATATATCTTTTCAACAAGAATGAGGCAATTTTCTATTTCTGTTAAGATTCACTTACATTTGTATGAAATAGAAAAAAAATTTAAGTTCTTTATTAACATACAAATATTTCTTTAAAAATCCAAAATAAGGTACCTGAACATCATAGAGCGCTACAATGTTTTCATGCTGAAGTTCCTGTTAAGAAAATCGAGAATTCAAAATATTTGTATTTATTCTAATAATTATAATATTTCAATACACAAATAAAACTAAGTATACACACACATATATATCCATTTATACTACTTCTAGTATACCATACTTCTGTTACTAGATTAGAACAGTCTACTGAAGAATAAAAACAAATGTGCCTAATCAAACTTTACTTGGGGCCTAAATATTTTTTTACTGTCCTAATTTTTTAGACTCTTAACAAGGTGAGTACTCTCATTTACAAAGTAAAGGTCAAAGTTAGTATGACCACATACTTTCTGCTAGTCTTTCAGATTTAATATAGAATTTCTAACAAGAAAGGCGTAAAATTCCAAAGTGCTTTTAAAAAGCACCATTTGCCTAAAAGAACACGAAGTATACTTCAACAAGCTATAATTCTTACCAAAGAGCTGTCCAGAGAATAGTAGTTCTGAGGAATGTTAGATGAAGGTTCCGTGTTTATATTACTTTGGGAAACACTGGGTTAAACACACCTAAATTCGTCTCTTCATTGTATAATTTTTTTCGACTTTCTTTAATGAGTCAAGTGCTTTGTCACTCTCCAAGAAGTATTTAGTAAACAGGATTTTCCACACTTATTTGACCACAGACTCTTTTTTTCCCTCAAAGCATCCCACTTGGATAACAGTGCTTGTGAGTGATCTAAAAAGACCACTTTAAATAAATAAATAAAAATAAAAAGACCACTTCCAAGGAAAGTAACTTTGTTCAATTTATAAGGAAGAAAGATTCCAACTGCCCAGATTTCTCCCCCCCACCACCAAAAAAATTAACTATAACATGAAAGGAATCAGCAGAAGAGATAAATAATGTGTAAGAGGGATCTGCCTCTTCTCAAACAATAAGGCAATAACTAAGGGAAAGAAATGATGAGAAGCTAAAAGCAGTTTTCATCTAATCCCTCTAAGCACTGGCCAAGAGCCACAAACATCTATTCTTAAAAACAGCTTCCCAGTACTCAATGTTTCAAAAAATTGAGCATGCAAAAAATGAGAGCAACAGGTGAACATTCTCAAACTTGGGGCCAACTACCAAAATTGCAAAGGATGTCATCATGTATCCATCTAAGTTTTAATCTAGTATGAAATATCACATAAAGAAACATACCTTTAAGATTTTAATTTCCTTCCCAAGCAGTATTTGTGATTTTGACAAGTTCTTTTTATTAATACTTTTAATAGCTACCTCCCAATCAGTTTTCTGGAAAGAAAAAACACTGTTACTCCTGCAAATTATTCCACAGAAACAATGCAACAGCAAAAAAAAAAAAAGAAAAATCTATAAGCATAAAGATGTTTTTAGCAAATTCATGTAACAGGACTGAGGAGAAAAATAGAAAAGAACCCGAATCTCTAACAGAAAAATGATTTTATAAATTAAAGGTGTAGCAAGCTAATGTCCTACAAGATAGCCAGTAAAAATAAATATGAAGACCACGTAGTAACAAGCATTAAGTGAAAAAAGGACACAGTTTATTTACAACTATTTAAAAGTTATGGAGAATAACCTCGGAGGTGGTACAGTTAACTGAAAACAGGATTTGACAGCTAGGAAGGATTAAACGTGTTTTCGCTATTTTTTTTCCCTTGAGTTTTAAGTTACTCTCATGATAAAGTCAGTAGTATTTATTACTTTATCGGCTAAGCAACCAGGCCATCCCTTTGGACCTGCCCCTTGCCCCAAGCCTTCTAGGATTATTTCCACTCCCGAGGTGCCTTTCCAAATTCTTTAGATCCTAAAACCCGCTGGGGGCCTGTTTGCGAAACAGCAGAAGCTTTAAAAAAAAAAAAAAAAAAAAAAAAAAAAAAAAAAAGCCAAGCCCGCTTTCGGGTCGATTTGGGTCTCCCCGCGCCCCGCCCAGCCCTGGGGACTGAGGCCGGTGGGGCCGTCCGGGCCCCGCGCTGGGAAAGGCGACACCGAGTCGGGGAAGCCCCGGGCTCGCGGACCGCCGGCCGGTTTTCCGCTGGATCTGCAATTATTGGCCACCGGGGAGGGTCCGTGCGCTGCCGGCCCGGCCCCGCCGCCGCCCTCTCGCACCCGCCGCGGCCGCGCCTCAGGCGCCGCCGGCCGCCCGGGCCGGCCGGCGGGGCTCACCTGGCGGTGCCGCCCCCGGAAGACCACAGCGAAGGCCCCGTGTCCCACGAGGTCCCGCTTGCTGTACTCGAAGTCGCCCACCACCTCCATGGCCGCGCCCGGGGGTCGGCGCGGGCGGGCGGGCGGCGATCAGCACCGCGGGCCCGCCGGCCCCGAGCGCGCCCGCCGGCCGCCGAGCTGGGGCACCCGAGGCCCCGGGCCCGAGCCGGCGCTCATGCCGAGAGGCCGGGCGGGAAACGGGGAGGCGCCGCGCAGGGCCGGGGTCAGCGAGGCCTGGCCCGGCCCCGGCCGCTCCTCATGCCGGCCGCCGCCGGCCGCGGGCTCCCTGGCGAAGCGGGCCCCCTGACGAAGCGGGCTCCCTGGCGAAGCGGGCTCGGCGCTGCCGGGCAGGGGCGCCGCCGCCTCCGTCACTGGGCGCCCCCGGGGCCACGCGCGCGCCCGGGAGAAGTGCAGGCCCCGGCGCTCCTCATCCCCGCCCTTCGGGGCCTCGGTCTCCCCGCGGGCACTGCTCAGCGCCGGCCGCCGCCCTTCGCCGGCCCGGCCCAATACCCTACCGCCCTGCCCCGCAGCGGCCCCGCACGCGCGCGTCGGCCGCTCCGCGCCGACTGCCGGCCCTCCGCGACGTCAGCGCATCTTCTTTCGCCGCAGAGCTCGGCGCGGCAGGCGCGCTCCCTCCGCCGGGAAAATGAGTGCCCAGCTGCTGATGGAAGCTGGAGAGAGCGCGCGAGTCTGCGCGCCGCGGGCTGGACCCGCTAGGAGGCGGGCTTCGGGGAAGCGGGTCGCCAACACCGGCGGCGGGAGAGACAGGGGCATCCCTGTGCCGAGTGGACCCCGGGCCTGCGGTGAGGGCAAGGGAGCATCTCCCAGAGCCCGGCCTTTCCCGTGCCCTCCAAAGCCAGGGGTCACGCTGCCAAGTCCCAACCCTTCTGCGTTTACTGCTCAGGGTCCCTCACGACGTCGTGCAGGACAGGGATCCTGCACTTCTTGGGGTAGCTTGGCTTCTGTGAGAAGCTGATGACAGCTCAGGACTGTCCTCCCCGAGAATTGCCAATGCTCGCAGACTCAGTTTTGCATTCTTTCAAGGCTCTAGTGAGACCGCTTGATTCCCGCCTCCGGTGTCCTGCCGGTGTGACCTCAGACTTACCTTAAATCACATCAGGGAGTTTTCTTTTCCACCCGATTATTAACTTTCAAGCGACAAGGAACTTATTTGTCACCTTTCCCTCAGAGGTGTCTTACGAAATCATTTTATAAACCACGTGCTTGAGAATGTCAGAAATCGCAGATCCTATCATGCACTGTAGGTTCACTGGTTTAACGTATTTGCTCTCAGGTTATCCCTCACCTCCAGAGCTACATTTCCCACCCCAGGCCCATCCCTGCACAATGACCTCTGAAGGCAGGGACCCTGACAACCTCCAACCTTGAGGCAGTCAGCGGAGAAAATCTCCGGAGAGGAACTGGCCCCTTCCTGAAACCCTTAAAATATGGGGTCTTGGTTTATGCTCCCAACTGTGCCCACCTACCTAATTCCCTCCCTACTTCAAAATCTGGCCCAGGTGAGTGTTAGGCCCTGTGAAAGTCTGCAGCCTTCAAAAATTAAGAGCAAATGAAGCAAGTTTGCACATACACACAAAAATTCATGTGGAGATGATTCCTTACTCCTTTGAAGATTCTCTATCTTCCTTTCTCTTTTAAACATGAGTATTTAAATAGGATATGAGATTCAATGTGCCAAAATTCACTGAAAAGTAGTTCTCTGGGATAAATATCTTACAGGCTGTAGGACCCTGGACCAGCCACTTCATGTCCCCTGCCTAGGTTTCCTCATCTGTAAAGTGAAGATACAACATCAACATATACCTTCACTGGGTTAAGAGGATTGAAGGACTGAAATGTGGAAAGAGCTTGGAAGATTGCCTGGTTCTACAAAGCACTGTTTCCGTGTGTGTTGGGTAAGTAAAGTGAGATCAAAGCTGGCCATAGGCAACCCTTCCCCGACCCCGACCCAGTGCTGGGGTCTCCCCCTTCCCTCCTCTCTCCAGTCCCCAGGTGGTGCTTAGGTGAACAGAATGCAAGCTTTGCAGTTCTAGGGATGGACCGTTACACCGTGTAAGAGCTGTTTATCTAACTGTCGCCTGGAGAATTCACTTCCTATAAACTTTCTGTGAAGAATCAATGGGTATAAAATTTTTGGACAGCAGGGAAGCAATGGGGAGGACTAACACACCTGGACCAAGGCTGGCAGCCTTTCCCGTGCAGTACCTGACAACAGCCAACATTCCATGGAGCAGAGGGCGAGCTGCCCAGGCTGTCCTGAGGTGCCCAAGCTGCTAGTTTCAGGATCTGTCGCTGAGGTGCCTCGTGGGCCTCAGCACCCTCCGTGAGCAGTGCTTCGACCTTCCTGCTGGTCACCTCACCATCCAGGTGAGGACAGGTGTATCCTCTGTCAGCTGAGGCCAGTGCATGAGACATCATTCATAACTCAGGCCCTGTTCACGTGGTTGCATCTACTAGGGAATTGAAGTTAATTGAAGCTAATAATCAATATACAATTTTGAGCTGTTTATATTTAATATCATTAAAATTATATCCCCACAGTAGGGACCTTATGGAGATGTTTTAAAGAAGCCACTAGAAGCCCTTAATTTCAGAAGACCTGCATCCCATCCCGTACACACAGGCTAAACAGGGGCCCCAGGAAACACACATTGCTTTAAAAAAATAAAGTATGCAGCATGCACAGAAGGATTTCCTGACCTCAGGGCTCACTACCGAGGAGAAGTGGGGGGGGGGGCATGTGGGGTGGGAGAGCTTTGCTAAGGAGATGTTTAGTTAGTGTTTAGTTAGGACTATGTCGATAAGCACATAACCAACATCAAATGTGATAAAAGCAAAAAAATAAAAGAGGAATGTAGATAAAGATACAAGGGTAGCTCTCGGGTTCCCAGCAGAGCCTGGGACTGGAGGGAGGAGTCTGCTTCTTTGTTCCTTCCCCTCAGGGCTCCGTGGACAGGGCAGAAGAGCAGAGAGCCAGTAGCCAGTGGTCTCAACCCCAACTCTTCAGAAAGGGATTCTGATCAGCCCCGCTTAGGAGAGGTGCACTGAGCAATCATCTCAAGCCAGGGACTGGAGTTGAGGGGGGCAGGTCGAATTGTCCAAGGCTGTGGGTGCTGCAGGGAGGGTGGAGAAGCAGGGGCTGGGGTGGGTAACTCCAGGAAGGGTGACCGGGGGGCAAACTTAGGTTTTAATCAGGAATGCAGGCAAGGGGAGATTTTTACTAACTTCTGAAAGCATGCAAAGGTTGCCAATCTGATTCACTTTCATTGTTCTTTGTTCTAGTAACTGTGTGTGTGTGTGTGTGTGTAAACATGCCTGTTGACAATACTATTGAAATGTTTCAGTTAGTAAATTGTGTAATAGTAACCACAGTGAGAGGTGAAATCACTTACTAATAAAAATTCTAACATCAACTGAGTTGATCAGCCAAATGCCACGGGATGCTGTGATGGCAAACGGACCTCCTGTGACAAGTAAATGTGACAAGTGTTTCACGGCCCCATCTCCCAGGCCAGGCAGGCATTCCGAGATCAGGAAGAATCACCAGTTTAATTATTCTCTTCAATCGCATCATTGCTGTTTGCTTCTATTTTCGTTCTATTGTCTCTACTTTGATCATACTGCTGATGCTTTGAATTCTTGGGACTGTTAGTGTGGCAGAGCTTGTGTTGTTTAGTGTATTGATTTTAGAGTAAAAATATGGCAATAAGCCACATAAAGTGAAAGACGACACAAAGTTTGGATACCATTTCTTAAAAGCTTTTAGAAACATAACCCAAATCTTCTGAATCATAAACACAATCTTCCGGAGATGATATGAAAAATAGACTTCAAGCCAGAATGTTCTTTTTTTTTAATAAATTTATTTTTTTTTTGGCTGCATTGGTTCTCCATTGCTGCGCGTGGGCTTTCTCTAGTTGCGGTGAGCGCGGGGGGGGGGGGCTACTCTTCGTTGCGGTGCGCGGGCTCCTCATTGCGGTGGGCTTCTCTTGTTGCGGAGCAATGGGCTCTAGGTGCGCGGGGCTTCAGTAGTTGTGGCCTCGCGGGCTCTAGAGCACAGGCTCAGTAGTTGTGGCGCGTGGGCTCAGTTGCTCCACGGCATATGGGATATTCCCAGACCAGGGCTCGAACCTGTTCTCTGCACTGGCAGGCGGATTCATAACCACTGCACCACCAGGGAAGTCCCAGCCTGAATTTTCTGATACTATGATAACATGGCAACAGCAAGTTTCTTTTCTTTTTTTTTTTTTTTGGCCTCACCCACCACAGCCTGTGGGATCTTGGTTCCCCAACCAGGGATCGAACCCGGGCCCCAGGCAGTGAACGTATGGAGTTCTAACCGCTGGAACCTGCCAGGGAATTCCCAGGAGCATGTTTCTATATTGTGCAAAAATCAATATAAAATGTTCATTCTAAAATGAAAAACAATTTGATTATTTCAACCAAAAATTTGAGCAGCTTATATTTGCTATTGCTATAGACTGTTAGACCACAAACAGTGCTCAAAACTTGAATTATTAAGTTAAAACGCTAAGCATATATTTCACAGGAATGGCTATACTGTTCTGTTAACGCTAATGGTTGAAATAAAGAATATTTTTCAAACATCACGAGGATAAATTTCAGAAAATATCATGAGTCCATTGTCCAAATAAAATCATCTGAAACATTAAAAACCCCTAAAGGAAATACTTGATGGATGTGACAATAAAGGAAATGAAGAAGTTTTAACTTTGAAACAAATATTATTCAGAAACTTTTATTTTCGCCATGCCACGCGGCTTGCAGGATCTTAGTTCCCCAAACCAAGAATCGAACCCAGGCCCTTGGCAGTTGAAAGTACGGAGTCCCTAACCACTGGACCACCAAGGAATTCCCTCAAAATCTTCTTAAACAGGGCTTCCCTGGTGACGCAGTGGTTGAGAGTCCGCCTGACGATGCAGGGGACTCGGGTTCGTGCCGCGGTCCGGGAAGATCCCACATGCCGCGGAACGGCTGGGCCCGTGAGCCATGGCTGCTGAGCCTGCGCGTCCGGAGCCTGTTGCTCCGCAACGGGAGAGGCCGCAACAGTGAGAGGCCCGCGTACCGCAAAAAAAAAAAAAAAAAAAAACAACTTCTTAAACAGAATCTACTTCGTGGTTTAAAAAGAATAACACATCTTCAACCATGATGGATTTACTACAACTTTAGACAAGAATAAGATCAACATCAATGTGTAATTGCAGCCTAGGTTTTTGCTCCCTCTTGTAAATCACATACCTACTGAAATGAGAAAACAGCTGTCCCAGCTGGGTTCTGCAGAAACAGATGCTGACCTGGAGTTGGAATGGAGAGGCTCATTAGGGATTGACACCAGTGACAGGAAGGACATCAGTGACTGGCACAGGGAGGACCCGGATGCAGGCTTGACCATGCCTGGGCCACCCCAGCAGAGAGCTCTGGAGTTGGGCCCAAAAAGCCCAGCTCACCCATCACCTGCCAGGGCTGCCCTGGAGGGCGTGACCCCAGGTGGCCAGGCTGCTCTCAGGCTGAGGTCCTGGAGGAACAGACAACTGGGGACTGACAGTCTTTCCCCAGCTGGACAGCACGTCCTTCCTCCCAGGGGAGTCTGGGTGGCGCATCTCCTAGGCGACCACAGACTACAACTTTGGAAAACGTATGAGTCAGGCTGTAAAGTTTCTATCATTATCGACGACAAGTCTATTGTTTCACAGACAAGTAATTTTGCTTTGCTTTGTTTTTAAAGAGAAATACAGTTTATCTTGGAAATGTTCGGAGCACCGCTGTGCTCTGTTCGTCTGTCTGTCTGTCTGCCCACACGTCCCAGGCTGCGGGCATGGGCCCAGGAACGGGCCCCCGGCTGAACTCCCAGATGGCTGATTCCAGGGCTGCTCACAGGTCCAGACACAGATTAAACAATAAGATACTATTTATTAAGGTTTAAGCCTCATCCCTGAACTTGGATGGGATGAAGATTTGCAGAGAGGTTGGAGGAGACAGAAAACAAACCCGGGTCCCGCAAGCTCACCACGTAGCCAAGGTTTTAGACTTCCTGAGGGAACCCGGGGCTGGAGGCCAAGCTGCGGGAAGCGCGTGTTCCTGGGAGGTTCTGAGTTCTGGGCAGGGTGAGAGCTGCCCTGTGTGTGTGTGTTTATGGGAGCAGGGCTGGAAGGTGGGCGGGCTCCACTGTTACCTTGGTTCGCGTCTTCAACTACAGTAAGTCCCCTGCATACGAACTTTCAAAGTTGCAGCTTTCAAAGATGCGAACGTGCATTCGTGTGTCCAATCACGTTCGTTCACGTCTGGTGTACGTTGTCACGCGCGTGCATCCTTTGCAAGTGGTTGTGCTTCTGTGTACTGTGCAGTACTGTATAGAGTACAGCACTAGTAAATAATAGAAGTCTTCATTTCTTTGGCACTAGTGCAGACCTTAGAATAAAATATTTCTTTAAAAATTATATTTAAAGCCATAGAATAATTTCACTCTGAAGAATTTTTTTTTAACATCTTTACTGGAGTATAATTGCTTTACGATGCTGTGTCAGTTTCTGCTGTATAACAACGGGAATCAGCTATATGCATACATATATCCCCATATCCCCTCTCTCTTGTGTCTCCCTCCCACCCTCCCCATCCCACCCCTCTAGGAGGTCACAAAGCACCGAGCTGATCTCCCTGTGCTATGCGGCTGCTTCCCACTAGCTACCTATTTTACATCTGGTAGTGTATATATGTCCATGCCACTCTCTCACTTCGTCCCAGTTTACCCTTCCCCCTCCCCTTGTCCTCAAGTCCATTCCCTATGTCTGCGTCTTTATTCCTGTCCTGCCTCTGGGTTCATCAGACCCATTTTCACTCTGAAGAATTTTGAATAGGGATGTACTTTAGATATTATAGATATTGATTGATAGATAAAAATCAGACATCATCTTTTTAATCCAATTACTTCACTGTGACCACATTTGTTAAAACTGAGATCAATATTATGTGTGGCCTTTATGATTTCTTTGGATCCCTAGAACCTATATTTATTTCAGCAGACATAATATACTGGTGCAAAAAGTATTATAAACCTGTTACAGTACAGTACCATATAGCCGATTGTGTTAGTCAGGTACCTAGGCTAACTTTGTTGGACTTACGAACAAATTGGACTTAACAAACGTGCTCTCGGAACAGAACCCCTTCGAATGTAGGGGACCTACTGCGTCCCCCTTCTGTCTGCATGCTCATCTCACCGTTCCCAACCCAGCCCGAGTTTGGTTCCCTGGCGCTGAGGACTGGTTCTCTGCTGGTCCCCTCCCCTCACGATCCACCTGCCCACTGTCGCCAGCCAGGGTTAGCTCCCCTCCGGCCCCGCCCACACCCCATGCCTCGCCCATCACACTGACTGCACCCAAAAGGGCTGCACTGGGAAACCAGGCCTCATCACTCAGTAACTTAAGGCCCAAGGGGGTGATGTGAGTGGGGTCCCACCACCCCAAGACCAGGCCCTTCCTCCCCTGGAGGAGGCTGGACAGGGGATGGGGAAAGGGTTGGGGGAGGGGTGGTAACCAGTCCAGAGGCCCACAATCCTCCAGAAAACTCCTACAAAGGAGTCTCAGACAACCAGCAAACAAGGGCCCCAACCATTTCCAGCCCCACCATTTTTCTCTCTGCACAATGAGCCGGCCATCCTCCATCATCTCCTCTTCCTTAATAGTCTGGGAGTGGGGACCCGACGGTTCAGGCCAGGGGCAGACCCCCCCTGTAGCTGTGACTCCATCTCCGCTGGGGGTCCACATCACCCTCATCCTGGTCAGTCTCTCTGGCGGGCCTACGCTCTGAGGCTCTGACCCTGCACTTCCTTTGGGAGATGGGGAGCCCACTTCCCTCCGAGCAGCCCCATCACCCTCTGGAGGTGGTGGGACTGGTCTGCAGAGGCTGGCTCGCCATCCTCCCCAACCACACCACACTCCTTGGTCGTGAGCTCCCGAGGGAGTTTTCTGTCTCATCGAGCTCCAAGTCAGTTGCTGGGTCCACGACGTTGGTGGGTGAAGGTCCAAACAGTGAGCCTTTTATTCGCCGAGGTGCTCACCGTGGAAGAAGCACTCCTCCACGGCACGCCCCCACCACGTGGCCTTCCCCTGGCTCTGCGGGCCCCCAAGGCATTCTCCACCCGGATCTGCAAGGCCCGCCAGGCTTCCAGCGCCGTGCAGTCACTAGTTCCCAGAGTGCTCACGAATTTTCCCCATCTGGCTGTAGGCCCCACAAACAAGTAGCACGGTTGTCCCTCCGTATCCATGGCGGATTGGTTCCAGGACCCATCCGCAGACGCTCAAGTCATTACATAAAATGGGTAGTTCAGCGGGCACTCCGTATCCACGGATTTCGCATCCACGGATTCCACGTTCTCGGATTCAACCAACTGTGCACTCGCGGATATAGAGGGTTGACTGTACTGTACTTAAACTGCAAAACTGAACACTCGGAAGATCGTTTAGTGGGCCTTGCGGGTTATGTGGAGCTAGTAGAACAACATCTAAAATCATACATTAAATGTGATGGTCAGTGCTCAAGAAAAATGGTTTCAATCATAAATATTTATGTGAAATTTTTAATGGATTTTGTACAGACAGTGCTCAGTGTTATGCTACGGAGAAAGTCTGGCATTTCAGCCAAATAGCCAAATACAGAAACAAATTTGTTGCATCTCTGGAAGATGCAACAAATTTGCAAGTCAGTTAACTTGCTTTAAGTCTTTCCTTCATAGATTTTATATTTACTAGCACATGTCAAATAAACAGTAGGGAGAATGAAATAAAATATCTGAGAGCTGGGATTGAAATAATGGAACTTGGATGAAGACTTAAAACTTGATAGGCAGCCTGTTATCCTAGGATGACAAAGCAGTTTAAAAATTCTATCAATCCTGCTCTGTAGAGTTTAATAAAAATCGTAAAATGGGAGTGGCTAGATAAATAATAAATAAATGAAACATTTTAAGAGTTTGGATTTAATAAATGATATTATACATTATCTATTATGTGTTATAATAGAAAAGGCAATATCTTTACAAGATATTGTTGAAGCTTGTAGAGCATTTCACTGGTCCTCAAAGTGTGGTATCCTGAAATCTTCTGAGACACTTTCAGAGGTTCTGGTGAGTTCACGACTCTTTTCATAAAAACACAGAGATATGATTTGCCTTTTTTATTGTGTCAATATTGGCATTGATGATGCCGAATCATTCTCACTAAATTTGTTTTTGAAAATACAGTTATTTTTCATAATAATACGTTATTTATGTTCATTTATAATGGGCTTATTATTGTGTTTTTAAATAAACTAAGAATCAACATTTTTAAATTTTAGTTTTAATTTTTAATACAGTAAACATGTCAGGGGGCTCGTCTCTTGAGACAAAAGTTTGAGAACTGCTGGATTGATTGAGCCAATGATAAAAAGTGACTGAACACATAAAACTAAGTAAGGGGGGCTTCCCTGGTGGTGCAATCAGTGGTTAAGAATCCGCCTGCCGATGCAGGGGGCACGGGTTCGAGCCCTGGTCCGGGAAGATCCCGCATGCCACAGAGCAACTGAGCCCATGCGCCACAGCTACTGAGCCTGCGCTCTAGAGCCCGCAAGACACAACTACTGAAGCCCGCGTGCCTAGAGCCCGTGCTTCACAACAAGAGAAGACACCGCAATGAGAAGCCCGTGCACCGCAACAAAGAGTAGCCCCCACTTGCCGCAGCTAGAGAAAGCCCGCGCGCAGCAACAAAGACCCAACACAGCCAAAAATAAATAAATTAAATAAATAAATTTATTTAAAAAGAAAACTAAGTACGGGAAACTCTGAAAACTGAGTGGAAGAAAGAGAAATAAAGAGATGTGGCATACTATCAGAAGTGAAACAAAGTATCAATTCCAAGAGAGAATTTTAGATTGTTTAATTCTATGATAATGAACTTATTATCTAATGACAAAAGTGAAAATTAGAGTAAACTTTAAAATCTTTCCATTTATTGAATGGAAACTCACGCACATGATGTTTTAGCCTCGTGGATTGAAGATGAACAAAAACTAACAAAATTATGCCAACTAATTAGACACACTAATGACTTATTTTATATATACCTGATGATAAAGATGTTGACTATATTTTTAAATCTCTGAGATTATTACAAGGATTAAGAAAGATTCAGAGCCAAGAACAGCATAGTTAATATCAAGAGACATTCGCTACTTATTAAGAATACTGAAATTATTCTGAAATTAAGAATGCTGAAACACCTTACGACTTCAAATTTCATGGAGAAGACTCAAGAAGAGTTTGCCATAGTTCCCTACTGTTAAGTCATGTTTCAGACCGATCCCTCATCTAACTAGTGACAGCCACATCAGAGAAATAATCACCCAACAATTTCAAAATATTAAATTATTCAGGAATTATCAAAGTAATTAAATAAGTAATGCATGCTGCATCTTACATGCATTGGTAAGAGGCTTTAATGTTATATGTTGTTTAGTTTACTTAGAGAATAAAAAAGAAGGATTAAAATTATTTATTTGTATATTAACATACAGTATTGTTTGTATTAAATATTATTAAATGTTCTTAACATCACTTTGAATACAAGAAAGATTTGGTCCCTGTCCTCAGCAGCCCCTCAAGGATGAAAATTGTTTCGATAATCAATTGTTCTCTTGGAAAACGTAGTGACTTCAGACAAGACCCCTTTTTTGTTTGCTTGTTTTTGTCAATTGTTGAGGCTTCTGTGGGTCAGGAGTTCCAGTGGGGCGCATCAGGAAAGGCTCAGGTGGAGCCGGAGGATCCGGCACAGCCCAACTGGAATGAATGTCTGGTGCCTCTCCCGGGTCACGGCTTGACCAGCTGGGGTGAGCTGGATTCACTTAGAGACCCTCTCGCGCCTCATCTAGTCACTGACCCCAAGAGAGTAATCCTATCTCGGTTGTGGATTGAGTTCGGTCTGGTTTCTGTCTGGCTTCCTTCCTTGGCATTACGGGCATGAGAGAATCATTCAGTTCGTTGTCTGCGGTCATCCGCTCCTTCTGGCTGCTACTCAAGGTCCTACAATGTGAAGAAACCTCGAGTTACCTCTTCGTTCTGCTCTTGATAAGCACCCAGGCCGTGTCCGGTGACCACGTTCATACGTTTCTGTTTGGTTCACGCCCAGCAGTGGAGTCGCTGGGCCGCAGGGCACATCTCAGCACTGACAGTAATAAAGTGGACTCCAGGGCGGTTGGACAAGTCGCACTCACCAGCTGAGTATGAGTTTGTTGCTTTGCATTCTCACCAGTACTTGGTGGTGTCCGTCTTTTTACCCATTTGGTGAGTGTAATAGGAGGGTCTTAACCTCCTCCTGGCAGGTCATAAGCTGCATTCTACAGCCCAGGGACATCCTCTGGGGCTGGTGTCACTGGAGGAGGACCAGTTGCCTCACCTCTGAAGCCACGAGGAGCAGCCCTCAGGGACCACAGCTTCCTGGCAATTGGTTGGACAGATGGTGATTTGAAAATCGGTGGAAGTTAATTTGGGGACGTGGGTAGTGGTTTTGTTCTCTGGGTTCCCTCAGAGGCTGCGGCAGCCCCAGATCCTGAGTCAGGAGACCTGGATCCTGACGCATTCCTGCTTTGTTTATTTTATATTTTATTTTATTCTATTCTGTTTTATTTTATTGGCTGTGCCGTGGGGCATGCGGGATCTTAGTTCCCTGACCAGGGATCAAACCCATGCCCTCTGCATTGGGATTGTGGAGTCTTAACCACTGGACCCCCAGGGAGGTCCCTGTTTCTCATCATTACCCACCACAAACCAGCTCCAGAGGAAGGGTTCCCCGCGTGCAGGTCTAGCTACAGTGACTAAGCTGGGGCGGCTGGTGCAGGGAGTGGGCAGGGGATGATGGAGGCGGAGCCGGGAGAGTGAAGGGGGCACACAGCAGGTCTTCATTCAACAAGTGTTTGTTTAGCACCCGGATGGGAGAGAGGTTTGGGAGCTGTCGGGGAACACGCAGGAGGTAAAGCAGGGAGAGGGGCTGAGGCCAGACGGGAGAGGAGGGTGGATTTGGTACAGCTACACAGGCCACGACAGGGTGTTGGTGGGTATTAGGGAACCTCCCCTGATTTTCTTGTTTCTAATATTATCTTCAAACTTCCTTTTTTTAAAAAAATACATTTATTTATTTATTTTTGGCTGCGTTGAGTCTTTGTTGCTGCGTGTGGGTTTTCTCTAGTTGCGGCAAGCAGGGTCTTCTCTTTGTTGTGGAGCACGGGCTCTAGGCGCATGGGCTTCAATAGTTGTGGCATGAGGGCTCAGTAGTTGTGGTGCACAGACTTCGTGGCTCCATGGCATGTGGGATCTTCCCAGACCAGGGCTCGAACCTATGTCCCCTGCATTGGAAGGTGGATTCTTAACCACTGTGCCACCAGGGAAGCCCCCGGGAAGCCCCCTCTAATATTACCTTTACTTGTAACAAAAGCTACAGCATATTAGTGTAGACAAACTTGAAAATACAAGGGACATCCAGTCTTGGCAGAGGTACTCATAGTCTCTTGCTCGATCTGTTTACAATTTTAGAGAGTGAGAGGGATATTGGTAGTGTGTCTATTTTAAACTATGTTGAAGTTTAGTTGTGTGTTCACGTATGTAGATTTCAGAAAAGTATAAATGGTGCTATGCTATTGGGGCCCCCGCTTTCCTCCCCTCTTTCTTGTTTGTTTCCCTTTTATCTGCGTTCACCTCTCCCTTCCTCTCCTCCCATGAGACCCATGTCAGCAACCTATTACAGATTTTCCCCATGCAATGACTGTCATATACAAATATATATAGACCGTTGCTTATAAACACGTATGTGGAAAACATCCTTCCTGTATGTCAGTTTGACAAACGTGGGATCATATGATACACTTTCCTGAATTTTGCTATTCTCAGGTATTGACTGATGGAATTCCTCTAAGTTAACTGGAGCAAAGCTGGTTAACCCCTTTTAATGGTTACATAACATTCCATGGTGTGGACGCACCAGAATATATTCACTCATTCTCTGTTGTTGGACATTCACTGCTCCCTGGTGTGTGTGTGTGTGTGTGTGTGTGTGTGTGTGTGTGTGTGTGTGTGTTGGCCACTATGAATACTGCTATATTACATTAATCCTTTATGTATTGGTGCTTTTATTTCTTGGAATACATTCCCAGGAGTGGCATTGCTTGGTCTAAGTATATGGATTTTTAAATGTAATGGATTTTTCCAGATTGCTTTCCTAAAGTGCTGTCACAGTTCCATTTCTACCTCTTTAATTTTCCCCGTCTATGGGCAATAAAAAGATGTTTTATTCTTCTTTAAT
This sequence comes from Phocoena sinus, assembly GCF_008692025.1. Classification (NCBI taxonomy): domain Eukaryota; kingdom Metazoa; phylum Chordata; class Mammalia; order Artiodactyla; family Phocoenidae; genus Phocoena; species Phocoena sinus. The sequence continues at coordinate 1,875,639 of NC_045782.1, forward strand.
ATGTTTTCCCCTGGAAACTAAGGAGTAGGCACATTTTTTTCATATATCTGTAGGCCATTGGATTTGCTCTTTTGTGATTTGTCTCTTTTAATGGAATGTGTCAGAGTTCTTTATGGAATTATATAATACACACACTTTTGTCATTTGCCTTGAGACTATTGTTTTTCCAAATCCATAATTTACCCTTTGCTTTGTTTACAGTATCCCTCATTTCACATTTTTAATTTGCAAACATGTATTTCTTTCCCCCCCTCCCCCATCTTTGGGTTTCCTGTGCTAGTTGGTAAGTTCTATTTTTTTTTTTTTGCATTTAATTTTTTAAATCCATCTGAAAGTTAGCTTTTCCTAAGGTATAAAAATAAAACTCTACTTTTAAAAATTGCTCTTCCGGGCTTCCCTGGTGGCGCAGTGGTTGGGAGTCCGTCTGCCGATGCAGGAGATGTAGGTTTGTGCCCCGGTCCGGGAAGATCCCACGAGCCGTGGAGCGGCTGGGCCTGTGAGCCACGGCCGCTGAGCCTGCGCGTCCGGAGCCTGTGCTCCGCAACGGGAGAGGCCACAACAGTGAGAGGCCTGCGTACTGCAAAAAAAAAAAAAAAAAATTGCTCTTTCATTTTCCCAGGATAATGGATTAAGTGAAGCACCTCTGTTTTGCGACGTCTCTGGCATTCCTTTTATTCCCGTCTGCTACGTTGGGCCCAGGGACTGCTGTGGTGGAAGCAGGTGTAGTAGACGTTTTACTGGAGGACTGGCCCTGAGAGTTGGAGTTCAAAGTCAGCACAGTGGCTCACGGCAGAGATCATGCAAGATGTAGAGAAAAAATGTGACTCCGGGTCAGTGAGGCGGTAAAGTCGAGCATCTCTTAAGAAGGCCTGTGCCAGTCTGTGAGGACAAACAGAAGTGGAGGTGACAGTCTGAGACAGCACCGCCAGGCCAGGAACCAGGGAGGTGGCCGAGACTGACCCCAGGACTGTGCAGGATGTCACCTCTAGTGGTGCAGACACTCCTGCAACAGATGCAAGGTAAATGGCAGACCGAGTCCAACCAGATCATTGGAAGAATTGAGGACATGAGCAGTCGCATGGATGACCCGGAGAAAAACATCACAGACCTCGTGATACAAGCTGGGGGGGAAGAGCTGGATGGTGAAGACAAGACCCCTGCTGCACAGAAGAGCTGAGTGGTGCTCATTTACACTGGAATCTGGAGCACCCTTTCTACGAGCCAAGAGAAGCCAGATGGCTTTTTGCAGCTAACTACTATGCGTGGACATGTTTTATATTCTAAAGTGTGCATTTTTCTCAGCACATGTTATATAGTTAGTTTATAGAGTGATTTCCCTCCCCTGCCGCCCCATGTTTCCTGAACACGGTAACTTCACATCTTGGACCTTGGTCAGTTGTGCTGTTAAACACGAAAACTTTGGCAGTTCCTGAAAAAGAAAGAAAGAGAAAGAGAGAGAGAGGAAGGAAGGAAGGAAGGGAGGGAGGGAGGGAGGGAGGGAGAGAGAGAGGTGGGGGGAGAGAGAGAGAGAAAGAAAGAAAGAAAGAAAGAAAGGGAGAATGAAAAGAAAGAAAAAAAGAAAGAAAAAAGAGAAAGGAAGGAAGGAAGGAAGAAAAGAAAGCCTATGCCAACCAAAGAGGGGCTGGGAACCTAGGAAGAGTAAAAAGTGGAGTCAAGGTGACAGAGGGTTAGGATTTTCAGTTGCCTCGATGGGTGAGGGCCTCCAACACTGTTACCCAAGGTCAGAGAGTAACCCTGGCTTTGGTCCAGCTCACTCAGTACCTCTGGGGCTTTGGCTCTCTGGTGGCTTTGCAGGATCTCCTGATACAAGCATTCTCATCCACTGTACACTTCACTTCTTCATTCATCCAACAAGTGTTTATGAGAAGACGACATGGAAAAAGTGCCTACCCTTGAGGAGCTTATTCTCTAGCGGGGGGAAACAGACCATAAATAGGATAAATAAAATAGCTAGGAGGTTAGCTAGTGACAGGGACCAAGGAGGGAACTAAATCTGGGAGGGAGGGAGGAAGTATGGGGGAGGGGCCCAATTTAAGAAAAGGTGACCCGGAATGACTTCACTGAGGTGACATCGAAGCCAAGACCTGAAGGAAGTGAGGCTGTGATCCATGTAGAGTGGAGGAATTCCAGGTACAAAAGCCCTGAGGGAGGGGTGTGCCCGTATCCCAGCATGGCTGCGGCTGAGTGGACCCGGGACAGTGATTGGAGATGATGTCACAGGGAAAACTGGCCGGAGGCTGTAGGGTCCCCACAGGTTCCTGGGGCAGATGAGAAGCCTTTGTAAGGTTTTTAAGGAAAGAACAACATCATAGCAGCAAAACTGAGCAGAAGTTGTTCCCACCCCTAGAAGAAACGATGATTGTATGATGCAACCGCGGTGTTAGCCAACTAGCCAGCGCCACGGTGGCAATCATGTTGCAATATAAGTGCATCAAATCACCGTGTCGTGCCCCTGGAACTTACACAATGCTAAACGTCAACTCTATCTCCGTTAAAGAATTGGGCAGAAAGCAGAGATTCCCCACATACCCCTGCCCCTACGCATGCACAGCTTCCCCTAGCATCAACACCCACCACAGGGTACATCTGTTACCACTGATGAAGCTGTGTGGACACGTCGTCACCACCCAGAGCCCAGAGTTGACATGAGGCTCACCCCTGCTGTGGTGCATTCTGTGGCGTTGGAAAAACATCAGAGTTGAGAGAAGTTTCCCTCTCTTCCTACTTGGCTGAGCGTTTTTTTTTTTAAATTGAAGTCTAGTTGATGTACAATATTATATAAGTTACAGGTGTACGATACAGTGATTCACAATTTTTAAATGTTATCCTCCATTTATAGTTATTATAAAATATTGGCTATATTCCGTGTGCTGTACGATATGTCCTCGTAGCTTATTTTGCTGAGAGTTTTTATCGTGAAGGCATGTTGGATTGTGTCAAATGCTCTTTTTGGTTTACTTTTTTTAAAAAATTAATTAATTAAATTTTGGCTGCGTTGAGTCTTCGTTGCTGTGTGCAGTCTTTCTCTAGTTGCGGCGAGCAGGGGCTGTTCCTCATTGTGGAGCGCGGGCTGCTCATTGCGGTTGCCTCTCTTGTTGCAGAGCACAGGCTCTAGGTGTGCGGGCTTCAGTAGTTGTGGCACGCGGGCTCAGTAGTTGTGGCTCGCGGGCTCAGGAGTTGTGGGACACGGGCTTAGTTGCTCCATGGCATGTGGGATCTTCCTGGACCAGGGCTTGAACCTGTGTCCCCTGCATTGGCAGGTGGATTCTTAACCACTACGCCACCAGGGAAGTCCTTGGTTTACTTTTTGACGGTTGAACCTTTCCTCAGAAATCAGTAGGAGGGCTTCTGACCTGTATTTGTGTGTTACAGCCTGTGGGAGCTTGATTAACGTGAACTGTCCCTGAATCTGACACCCTGGCCCTCGGGGCTCATGAGATCAGGTGTGGTGAGTCCCCTGGGGGATGACAGCAGGGCCGCTTGCTCCCCCATCCACTTCCTGCCAACACCCCCCCATGCTGGGCTGACCTCGCCTGTGTCTTGGGATTTGCATCTAGTTCCGCTGACCTCTGCTTTTCTGCTCCGAGACCCCGTGCACAGTCTTTGTCCTTGTTGCCTGTGGTTCTGCTTCTTGCTTCCTTTGAGAGAGGCTCCCAGCCTCCTCGAGCTTCCTTCCCGAGAGGCTGGCCCGCCAGCTGTGCCGCTGACCTCAGACGGGGGCTCCCAGAGGCAGAGGAGGTGGCCTGGCGCCCTGCGCTCAGGACAGAACGCTCACTTCCTCCTGTGCTGGCTGAAGACCTCGGATCAGCAGTTCTCCCCACATCTGGTGATTACAGCACGACTGTAAACAAAGCCTCTCGCCTCTAAGGAGCAGCCCCTGCACACAAGCCCACGGCCTGCACACAAAGCCGCTGATTTGCACCCTGAGGGCAGCCTTAGTTGGGAGATGATTAGGGCGGGTCTGTCTTTGTAATTAAACCAAAGAAAACTAGCTCTCCAGCCTCTTCATCGTACATCATCCAGACCTTCCGACTGCACTACCAAATGTTTCCCGTGCCAGCAAACCCTCTCTGCCACCACCTGTTTCTGAAGAATCACGATCTCCGTTTCTACAGAAGGCACAGAGGCCCAGAGAGGTGAGGGAAAGGCCGAAGACCCCCCAGCAAGGATATAGCACCATGTGGAATCAAACCTACTTTCATTCAAACAAGCACAGTGCAAATAAGGTCTGGCCTCCTGGGTGTGGCTTCTTCCACCGGCCTGAGGTTGGACCAGTGGGGCAGTTCTCAAGTTTTCTCATCTCGGAATCCTTCATACCCTATGGGTGGGTCTCACACACTGAACCAATCTTTCACCTACTTGTTGTTTTGTGCATCATGCGTCGGTCATTTGGAAAATATTGGTTCATTGGGTTACGCTGCTTTTCCAAATAGGACACATTTCACCATACAATATTTTAAAAAATCACACATATATTAGATCTCATCAGAAACGTCTTTCAGGAAGGGAAGCTATCAAGGCCGCCGTGGTGAATATCAGTTTTCCACCATTCTAGTTTTTGCTTGAAAACTCAAATTTCATCCCAGGCAATAATATAATAAATACCAGCAGTGTTTTCTTCTCAAAGTGATAGGCTAGCTTCCTTCATTTTCACGAAAATGTCTTCGCAAAACCAAGCCTGAATAACCGGCTTGTCGAGGGGTGCTCTCACGAGGGTCCACGGCGGGTGGCCAGAGCTTCCCGGGAGACAACCATCACCCCTCGCTGTGCAGAAGGGCTTCCTGTGTCCTTCCCATGTTGTCCCACGTAACATTAAAAACAGGCATTTGAGGGTCGAGATTTAATAAAATTAATAATTGTTACTGCTTCATCAAGACACTCTTATGGGAAACTGGCTCTTTTTTTTAAATGGCAAGTGCCTGGCAGGGAAGAGTACGGTGACCACTGGCACAGTGTGTCCAGATTCCTGCTAGGGGGTCACCATTGCTTTTGCATCATCAATGCAAATATTCACATAGTGAAAAAAGACAATTCACGTCTTAGTGTTACTAGGAAAATAGTTTGACCTTGCAGACCTTCTGAAAGGGTCTCAGGACACTTGGGCAACCTGTGAGCTGCTGGACCTGGGTTGAGATATCTACCTCAACGTCAGCCTCTTGCCGCCAGCAGGTAGGGACCCCTTCAGCCCCTAAGGCATGGGAGGCCTTGGCTGCGATTCCGGGCAGATGAGCCCAGGAAGACCACGAGCTGTGACTGGTTCATTTAAAGCGAATTTTCTCTTTTCTTCCCCAGTATCTCCTGGGCAACGCTCCCTGGTTGGGACCCTTCCCTGGGAAAAGCTCACGCACAATTGGTGGGGCAGACAGAGCCAGGACCAGCCGCGATAAGGCCGAGTTGGATGCTGTGTGAGGATGTGCTTGGGGGACTCAGGGGGACCGGACATCAGGGAGGGTCTTGGAGGAGGGGGAGGAGTGAGTCTTCGAAGGGGAAGGGCTTCCTGAGGCAGAGTGTAGGGGGGAAGTCTGCAGAACCCCACAGGGGAAGAGTGTGGGGAGGCGGAGCTAAGGGTCTAGGGTTCCAAGGTCTTGGAGGCTGGGTCAGCCAGGGCGTTCATTGCTAAATAAGGAATTTGGATTTTATTCAGCAGACCACAGGGAGGTAATGAATGATATAAGTGATTCTATATTTAAGGCAAGCCCCAATTTTCCTAAAGAAAAAATTAAAAAAAAAAAAAAAAAAAGTAGGGTATCGTGCTTCCCTGGTGGTGCAGTGGTTGGGAGTCCGCCTGCCGATGCAGGGGACACAGGTTCGTGCCCGTCTGGGAAGATCCACATGCCGCGGAGCGGCTGGGCCCGTGAGCCATGGCCGCTGAGCCTTGCGCATCCGGAGCCTGTGCTCCGCAACAGGAGAGGCCACAACAGTGAGAGGCCTGGGTACCGCAAAAAAAAAAAAAAAAAAAAAAAAGTAAGGTATCAATCTGCGTTTAAAGTTTTTGGAATGTTGACAAAATAGTCAGATGTCTAGTTATAATATCTAATTTATTTAGTTACACATGCATATTTAAAATAACATTATATACAAGAATACATCAGTACAAAATATTGCTTTTTTTCCCCATCTCCCATTTCAAGTAACAATGTTATTCACACTATATGTGCATCTGGGACACCAAAGTCTTCATCACGATAGAGGCTAACGGTTTCTCAAAGTGTTTCTCCTTGTATCTAAGTTGTCTGTGATGCATGACACACGTGTCCCGCACTGGTACTAGGAAGACTAACCCAAGTCCCACATCAGCACGGTCCTCCCCAGCCCCCGCTTGTCATCCTTATAACAAAACTACTCACTTATTGCTTTTGAACTTGCTCTCTGACGCTGGTTTACAAAGCCCAACTCTAGTAACAGTGAGGGGAAAACCCCTGGGATCACTCGCAAGCTTCTTCTCACTCCTCTTTCAACCCATTCCAATAGGAGGCATCTGTAACCCTGCAAAACTTGCATGGCTTGAGGTTGCTGGGGGCTGAAATGTGAGGGGAAACCAGAGGTAGAGCAGTTAGTTGCAGGAGATGACAGTCTGGCCATGGGTGTGACTGGAGAGCCCAGGCGGGGTTGCCATCATGGACAGTTGCAGTTTGCTGGGGTAGGGGTGAGAAGGGATGAAAGCTCCGAAGAGCCAGAGTGGGCGGGCAGGGACCCCGCAGGGGCTTCCCAGGACCGACCCACCCCCGTGTCCCCCACCTCTTGTCTGATGAAAGCTTTAGCCTCCTAGGCCTTCCCCGAGGTCCAAAGAGCAGATTTAATCAGAGAAGTGAGAAAATGCAAAACCAAAAGGAACAGTCAAACAGAACAAAATAATAATAGTTTAGCCATAGAACAAAGCCAAAATACCTTTAGTTCCTCAAGGGCTATCGGTAACATCCTGAGCCATATCCTTGAGCTGTTTTGCAGATACTGAAACCCCCACCAGGTGGAAGAAGTTTAGCTGCATGCTGACCACCAGCACGCAGACTCCAGACAGGTTGGAACTGGAAGGCTGATGACTGAGATTCTTGAGCCACCACCCTGTTACCACACCTCCAGCCAACCAGACTTGTGCACAAGCTTATCACACACCCCTTGACCTTTTCCCTCACCCTGTCTTTAAAAACCTTCCCTGAAAGCCCTGTGTCTTCAGAGGAAGAGCTGCCAGTTCTTTGCTTGGGGTTCTACAGTAAATGCTGCACTTTCCTTCACCCTGTGTCAGTGGCTTGGCCATGCCGTGCGCGGGCGAGTGGACCCGAGCTGGGTAAGAAGATAAGAGGACAGCCTCCTCAGGCAGTAACGGAGGATGTGGAGTGCAGACATGGCAGGGCTGGGCCAGCAGTGGGCAGTCATGGGCGATGCTGATGTGGAGTCCTGGTCCATTTCGGGGAGGGGAGGGTACAGTCTTGAGGGAACATACAGTGGGCATGTTCCAGGGCAAGACTGCGATCAGGAGTCCATGAACCTCGGGTCCACCTAGGCTGCCCCCAGCAGGTCACTCACCCCAGCAATGCGTCAGGGTTTGTTTCCTAGGGAGCAAGGAGGGTGGGCAGTGTCTGCTCTGGGGACACGCCCACAGCTGGCCCCCAGGAAGCGTGTGCTGAAGGGAGAAGACAGAGGAAGGGGAACAAGGCACCCGAGCCCTGCGGGAGGGACCTGAAAAGAGACAGCAATGGAGAGGGGGCAGGAGAGGCCTGGTCAGGGCCTCAGGGGCAGGTGGCATCGAGGACCTGGGGGACAAGCTGGAAAGAAGTGGACCAGGCAGGATTTGTGCAAAAGCTTCCACCGGGACCCTGGTGTGACCCACCAGCCCGGACTCAGCCCTGAAGGGAGGACACGTGCACTGTCCCCAGCAAATGCACTGGGGGCTGAGGCTGGTCTGGGCCTCTTCCAAGCCGCACCCCCGGGGGAGACACCTGCCTGGACGGCCTCAGACCTGCCCAGGCAATGAGACAGCGGGTTGGTGTCTGGGTCCCCTCGGCTTTGACAAATACTGAATACTGATAAAGGATTTATGTGCTGAGTGAATGAGTAATAGATCTCAAATTACACTTCTGTGGTCCAATAAAAGGGAATGAAAACATGTGTTTCCCAGTTTACAGGAGAGGTTCTAAGGCCGTGATTCTCCAAAGTGTGGTCTTACGAGCAGCAGCAGCTGGGGATTTGCTGAAATCCACATTCTCAGGCTCCACCCTGGACCTACCAACCCAGAAACTGTGGGCAGGGGGGAGGGGTGGTGGAGGCCCAGCAATCCATTTTAACATGTTCTGCGGGGGATCCTGATGCACACCCAAGTGTTAAGAACCGCTGCTTTAAGCTAATGGAATGTTTTTAATGGCTGCCTGGACTTGATTCCCCTGGAGAATTCCTTTGCCTCCAGAGCCTCAGTCTCCTCATTTACAACGAGGGAAAAGTACACACTTAGAAGATTGTCACACGGGTTACCTGAGAGAGAGGCCGGCACACGGCAAGTACACAAGTGCTGGTTATTCTCGTGAAAGGAGAACTCGGGAGGGGCTGATCACCTCTTGGCATCAGCTCAGTAGGGAGCTGGGTTTTCCAAGCTTGGGGTTTTTATATCACCTGCGTGTAATAACTCTACATTGGTCCCCTTGTTTCTAGCTTCTAAGGCTCCACATTTCCCGGAGCTCTAAAGAGAGCCCCACGGGGCTGTGGCTACTCCTAGGCCCACCCGAATCAGAGAGCAGCCTGAAGGGCCCGGGGTCAAGGTGCCCACCCCTCGCTGTCAGCCAGGTGACGGCGAGGAAATGGAGCCGCACAGCCACCGGCCCTCTGGGGGCACGTGGAAGGGCGCGGGCAAGAGGTCACGAAACCTGGTGACCTCTGCCAGGAAGGGCTTTGGGAGGGTGTTAAATCACTGGCTCAAATGGCTGTCTTGGGGCTTCCCTGGTGGCGCAGTGGTTGAGAGTCCGCCTGCCGATGCAGGGGACACGGGTTCGTGCCCCGGTCCGGGAAGATCCCACGTGCCACAGAGCGGCTGGGCCCGTGAGCCATGGCCGCTGAGCCTGTGCGTCCGGAGCCTGTGCTCCGCAACGGGAGAGGCCACAGCAGTGAGAGGCCCGCGTACTGCAAAAAAAAAAATTAAAAAAATAAAAATAAAAACAAAGGGCTGTCTTGAGTGAAAAATACCAGCACCCACTTCAGATGAAGCTCCAACCTCTACCTCCTCGGTAGAATGGAAACTCCAGGGGGCCCAGAGGTTTTTTTTTACCCCTTCCTGCGTCCCTGCACCATGAACACTTTGTAGGTGAACACCTGCTAACCCGGCAGCTCTCTCATTAGAAAGAACAAAGGGCCCTTTGCCAAGATGGGGAGCTCTGCTTGGTCTGGAGGCCCAGCTCGGGCCGTTCCATGAAGTGCCCGCAGGAGGGGTTCTTACCGGGACGGAGGTGGAGGCCGGCGTGGGATCATTTCGGGCTAAGCCTGGCGGCTATTCAAGATCGGGGAGTCAGGCGTCCGAGGAAACGCCACTGTCACAACCCTCACTTGCTCCTTGGCAAATGGCAGCTGCCTTTGGCTGAATGGAAGCCACTCTATCCGGGCACCTGCCCGCCCACCGCCGACGGGGTCCAGCCACCCCTGCCTGGGCTCACGAGTGCTCCCTCGGGGGCAGCTGAGGAGCAGCCCCGTGGGGGCCCCATCGTGCCCGGGCAGTGCGCCAGCCAGAGCAGGCAGCGTGGAGGGACCAGACGAGGAAACACCCGTTGGCATGAACCACGAAGTGGGAAGAGCTCCAACGCCGACTGACAGGCAGCAGACGGGCTTTCCTCCGTGGTCACGAATGCCCTCCAGGCTTTTGCTGGCCCTTTCCACCCACCCCCCCGAGTCCGCGTAGGACCCCACTTCCTACTCTTGAGCCCAAGCAGAGGCCTCCGCGGCGTCCCAGGGCTCATCTGCAGAGGCCCCGCACAGCAGCTGTCCTGGTGGGTCTTTGAAGCTGTGACCTTGAAGGTCCTGCTGGAACTTACTCCTGCTTCCGGCCCCAGCCAAAGGCCAGACGCCTTGCCTAGTACGTAGAAATGGTCAGCACTTACAAAGTTTGTGATAATCACTGCCCTCCCTCATTTGAAGTTTTTACCACTCATTAACAGAAATGCCCTTCTATTTCTGGGTTTTACTGTAGGTGCTGAAAGTGGGAATGGTGTTTATCCTTCAGAAGGAAGTTGGGAAGCGTGCAAAGGCCCTGGTCCAGAAGGTGACCATCCGACAAAAGGCCAAAGACCTGCCCTTTTCCCAGGCCTGAGTAACTGCCCCCTGGAAAAATGAGGGAGTGTCTTTTAGTTCCGTGAGTTTAGGATTCCATTTTGAGAGAATATACAAAATGACCAAGGAAGGTTTACTGGAGAAAAATTCTCCAGAATTCACCAGTATTTTGCAAACATGCTGAGCACATGCGATCATTAGTGATTACATCAATCTGGTAGTACTGTAGTCAAGGTCCTTTTGGTTGTGCAAAGGAAAAACTCCCTTGAGACTGACTTTTAAAAAGCCAAAGTTCATCCTAAGGATACCCGAGGAATTGATGGAGTCCGCGGCAAGGATGCAGGACTAGAGCCAGAAACCGTCACCGCCTCCAGGCCACAAGGCAGCTGCTCTCACCCACTTGCTCTCGTGTCTGTCGTTTCTGCTTGTACAGATCTCTGCTCGTCCACGTGGCACCGGCTCAGGGGTCCTGACTTGCAAGTGCCCCATACGTGCTATCACCCCAGACAGGGACTGGGATGCCTCCTGCCCTTTGCAAAATTCTTTGGATAAAGAATGTTCTTGGGCCTGTTTGGATCGGGAGAAGATCAACCCTGGTCTGATCAACTGGTGTGCGGGGGAGGGGAGGGACGAGGTCCTTGTGTACAAAAGGCCCCACAGCACGGTACTGAGAGAGGCGCCCGCCGCTTCAGCAGTGCTTAGCTATCAGTACTTAAAACAAAGACGTCTGCACTTTTCTATTCAGAGCGACCTTCCCCTCCAAATGCTTACTGAACTAGCCAAAGCTTCAGAAACGTAAATGACCGGCATTTTACAAACTTGTACTGAAGCTGAAACCCAAGCAGAAAAGGTTACAAAAAGTTGCTCCCTGTTTTACTGCCCTTCACTGGGCTAGGTTGGTACTTGTTTTTTTAATTTTCATCACATCTTACATGAGTGATGAAGACACGCCCAGTTACAAAAGGTACCCCTTTTCACTGACATTTTTTTTTTTTTTTTAACAATATGCATTGACGTCAACGTCGTGATAAAGCCGGATGTTCAGCTGATTCACTGCACCTATAAAAACCCTGCCAGGGAATCCTATTTTGTGGGTACACCACACAGAGCCTGGCACTCGAGGTCAGATGATTCCAATCCTAATCTGAAAATAAGCGCAAGGAGCTCCGTGACAGCATATGTCTCGTCTGGCTACCAGTTTCAGGCCACACTTTGCTTCTGTGTCCTACAGTGGGCGGGGCAGAAAAAGTAACTCAGTCTCAAACTTGCTATTCTTTTCCTTTTAAGAACCTTACAACTACCGACATCTCTGGCTCCGAAGCACACAATGCACACAAAGACATGACTGGACAGTATCTTAACTGAAAGCACTAGCTTAAATAGCCTAGAGTCTTACGGAAAATGTTATTTCAAACCATGCAGAGGCAGCAAGAGTCACCCAAAACCACAGTTTATTCTATGACCTTTATATTGCTTTTCTGTTATTTAAAGGTTGAAGCAAAGTGAAGTGGATGGAAATATTCTGTTAAAAGAACAAAGTGAGTCAATCACAGCATATGCATCTAATAACACCTCAGGTCTATGCCATACGCTCCAAACACAAGGCTGAGTCCAGGAGTGGCTCATGTTCTGGGTTCTTGTAAAGCAAATGGAAATATTGGGAAGAATCAACACATCTCAACAGAGGAGCCATAAATGCCCTGAAAGCAGAAAGTTGACACAATTTTAAATATAATTCATATATATATATTTTAAAATCAAACACAATTAAATAGAATATGGTTTAAGTACATGAATACTTCACTTTAGAAGAATAACAGAGGTGGTACATAGTACCAAAAACTCATACACAGCCTTTCTGCTTCTTCTGTTGATGAAACAGTGCATGTCTATACAACCAAATATTGCAGTGGAATAAATTCTCTGTTCATTCAAGACTTTCTCAAGGACAGAGGTGATAATTATATATTCATATGTGTATATATGTATTTTTTGCAAAGTCTGAGCAAAAGCAGTAACACCTAAGAGAACGTTCTTTCCCTCCAACAGTCCGTGTGGTGAGGCAGCACTGGCACCGCCTGCGTGGAGTGTGCTGGCCGACAGGGCGGCCCCGCCCATGGCAGCGAGGTCCAGACCCTGAAGCTGACCAAGTGGAAGTGCAGGGAGGGGCCTCTCGTTACCCCACAGACAGAAGAAAAAGGCCACAACCTGCACATTTCCCAGCTCAGAGCAAAGAAGAGGAGAGAGTCAGAACTGAGTGCCTCTCTGTCCCCACACCTGCCCGCCCACCTTCTTTAAAAACTCTACAATCTGGGAATAAACATTTTGTTCAAGGAACCACAGGGGAAAACCGGAGTGATGGCTGTTGCACATCCCTTTCCACAAGTACTCTGAGGGGAGGTGACGTCACCGGAGCCCAGAATCTCGGAGGAGCAAGTCCTACCACTTGCAGTGCAGAGGCTCGCCCTTCCGGCAGCGGGGGAGCTGGTTTTAAGAGTACTGCGTCTCAGGAGCAATTAAAACGTGAAAACCATACACTGTCACCAAAGGGGAGGACAACGTCACCAAGACTTGACTCACGGCCCGTTAGCTTCCTTCCAAATTAACGCCTCTGTGCAGACCCCGCTCCCCGGAAGAAAAGCCACCTGCTGGCACCACACTGCCTGGCTCCTGAGGGGCCGACTCACCTGCCTGTTCAGGAGACCAAGTGAGGCCCCTCTGGTACCCGCTGTCTGATGCTGTTGGGGTGGGTCGCCGCCAAGGGAGGTGCATCAAATACCGGCTCTACGCCTCTGCGTCTCCCATGGCGTGTGGCCCCTGCCTATCCCAGTGGAGTAACACTCTTCCACACGTGGGTTATTGCCATTGGAAAGCTAGTAATTCTCTAGTAATGTAAACACCACCACTCTGTCTCTAGACCTTCACTGTGCGATCATCACGTGCAGGCGTGTCTACGCGACACCCTGCCGACGGTGGAAGTCTAGGATTGTCTGCCATTCTGTCTTGGGAACAACAGTGAGAAGAAATACAGTGCTCTGTTTTCACTGGCTGTGGGGAAGAATCCAACCAAAGGAAAAAAGTGCTCCTATTTTCCAAAAGCAGATTTCCTTTATCTCAGGTCTTGAGTCATAGCTGATGAAAGAAAGGAAAAGAAAAAGGTAAGGTACATTTCTACAACCAGCGACACATCACCACCACAGATTAAGGAAGAAGGGCACCAACACTTACACTTGGTGAGCGCCTACTACATACCAGCGCTCATGACAGCCAGGACCTGACTACAATCACGGGAGGTAAAAAGCCCTAATTATCTTCATTTACAGCTGAGTGAATGGAAGCCTAAGGAGGTCAAGCAACCCACCTGAAGGTTATATAATGAGGACTGGCACCCAGACTTGCTTTTATCTTTCCGTTTTGGCAACAGATATTAGAACGAAACATCTACTTCTTGACAGATAATTCTGCTTCTAGGAATTCACTCTAAAGCATACTCATAAGAGAGGGCAAAGACTTACATACACATTCATCAAAGTATTGTTTGTAACAGGGAATGATCCCAAATGACCTAAGTGACCGTCCACAGGGGATTCATTAGATGAAGACAGAGCCATAATATGGAATGCGCCAAAGCCTTTAGAAAGAAAACAGAGAGCTTTGTTCTTCTGGCCTCCTAAGACCAAGCTTCTGAGGCTGAGTCCTCTTTTTCACTGCACTGGGGAGGAAACAAACATCACAGAAGACATGGTCCCTGCTATTTGTGAGATGGGACATAAACACATGAAACAATTCAGTAACGCTGTGAGGTCATTTACATTAAATGCCCAAGTGCTTTCTATAGACAAATGTAGAGTAGGTGATTCAAAGCAGAGAGGTATCCACAGGGGTTAAAGAGGGGTTGGGTACTCCTTTGTGGGTGCAGGACTTCTCACATTCACACATTCATGGAATGAGAATTACAGGGGATCTTAGATTTTCTTGTCCAGCTTCTCTGATCTACTGATAAGGAAATGAAGGGACAGGAGAAAATTAGCTTGCAGAAGGTCACACATACTGAAAATGGACGGAACGAGGCCTGCCGGCCTACTGCTTTTCCATACCAATACACTGCTGATTCCTAAAGGACAGGCAGGACAATCATCTTGGCCAGCCAAAGAGAAAGTCTAGCAAGGTTAAAAGCAAAATTATCTGTGTATCTTAGAAATGAAAAGCATACGGTAATAAAATCTGAACACACAACTCCAATGAAAAGCCTTAAGTTTAAACATCTGCTTTCCAAAACGGTTTCTAAAGAACATTTCATAGTCAAACATTTGATCATCAACATGACAATGGGGAATCACAAAAATAACTACCTTGCACTTCTTTATACACCTTTACCATGTTATTTGCTATTCTGGGTTTGACTGAGCCAGTGAATATAGGCAAAAATTATCACCCTTACATAGAAAAGAGGATGGAGTCTGCAAAAGTAAACAGAGTTTTGGTATGAATCAGCTCAGTGAGAAGTTCAAAATTAAACCAAGCTCTGGTAATAACAGAGTAAGAAGCTGGCTACAAAGTTAGCAAGGAAAGGTGATGCTGGACCCAAATCTAAGTTCACGCCTCCATCTGAACATAGGTAACTAACATAGTGTTCCTAACTCCTGATCAAGTAGACAGAAGAGTTTAACACCTTCACAAAGAGTCTGAGCAGAGGTTCTCCTATCACATGAAGTCTTTGTGAGTTAACTCAAGTTACAGAAAGCAAAGGTGGTGGAGGAACTGGGAGTCTTTGCCTGAAGAGATAACTGGGGGTGCTAAGTGGCTGCCTCCAATTTGCTGGGTTATTTGTGTGGCTCTTGTGGGCACAGCTGGTGAAGCCACAGAAAAACAGAGTATTCAGTTGGGGGCAAGTCAGAATTTCCTAATGATCACTGTTGTGGACCTCCAGGTAAAGATGGCAGATTGATCACATCCATTCAATTCACTCCTTCCTAAAGTAGTACTTAAAAAAATAACCCAGAGAGTCCGCCTGCTGATGCAGGGGACACGGGTTCGTGCCCTGGTCCGGGAGGATCCCACATGCCACGGAGCGGCTGGACCCGTGAGCCATGGCCGCTGGACCTGCGAGCCATGGCCGCTGGACCTGCGCGTCTGGAGCCTGGGCTCCGCAACGGGAGAGGCCACAGCAGTGAGAGGCCCGCGTACCGCAAAAAAAAACAAACAAAAAACCAAACAAAAAAACCAAAGTCACATGAAAGGGAAAAGTGAGAGAAGAGGCAACAACAAAATGGAAGAGTGTAAATGACTTAGTAGATCCAAAAAAAAGTAATCGATATTCACCTTTATCTTTATTACTTCCTTCTTTCTGCTTTCTTTGGGTTTCATTTACTCATTTTCTAGTTTCTTAAGATAGAAGACTGTGACTTTTCCTCTTTTCTAATATAAATACTTAATGCTATAAATTTACCTATAAGAACTGCTTTAGCAGTATCCCACAAATATAGTTGTCCCTTAGTAATGGTGGGGGATTGGTTCCAGGACCCCTGCAGATACCGAAATCCGAGAATGCTCAAGTGCCTTACATAAAATGGCACAGTGTTTGCATATAACCTACACACCTCATCCTGTGTATCTGAAATCACCTCTAGCTTACTTATAATACCTAATTCAATGCAAACGCTATGTAAATAGTTGCCAGGCCATGGCAAATTCAAGTTCTGCTTTTTGGAACTTTATGGAAATTTTTTTTTTTTAATATATTTTTGATTCGTGGCTGGTTGAATCCATGGATGTGAAACCTTCAGATGTGGAGCCCACGAATAGGGAGGGCAGATTCTACTATGTTGTGTTTTCAGTCCAAAATATTTTCTAATATTCCTTTTGATTTCTTCTTTGACTAATGGGTTACTCAGAAGTATGTTAATTTCAAAATATTTGGGGATTTTCCACATATCTTTCTTTCTCTTTTATTTTTTTCTGGCTGTGCCACACAGCTTGTGAGATCCTAGCTCCCCGACCAGGGACTGAACCCAGGCCCTCAGCAGTGAAAGCCCAGAATCCTAACCACAGGACAGCCAGGGAATTCCCTCCATATATCTTTCTGTTACTGATTTCTTGTTTAATTCCTTTATGGTCAGAGAAGAAACTGTATGCTTTCAATCCTTTAAAATTCATTGAAAGCTTACAGTTTGTCCTCCCTACACTTTGGAAACTGCTTCCAGGAAGTGAACTAGGGATCATCTCAATGTTACCTTCCTTTCAAGGATCAAAGTCCTCTACTGCGTGTTGTCTAATATCTGGAAATAGCTGTTTCATTTAGTTTGTCAGTTTTCTAGTTGTTTATAATGAGAGGGCAATTCCTATAGCAGTTAACCCTTCAACGGCAGAAGCAGAAGCTCCCTTATGCCCTTTTAAATTTGTGTGTCTCTGGGATCTAATTCTCTCCAGTTTTACACACGCTAGATCAGAACACAAGTCATCCTTACCTTTGTGGACTTCTCCAACGGCTGATCACACTGTGCCTGCTGCATAACATCACTGACTATCATTTTAGCAATCTTCCAAGCTAGCTCTTCCTGGGCCTATAAAAGGAATTAAACTGTTGATAATGGTTATTCACTAGCAGAATAAGCAGACATTCTTCATGTTCTAAACACACCTGTATATGCATATCATTTCTACTTATTTGGGAAGAAGCACGTCCCCATGTATGAAAGGACCCGGGCCACCCTCTGGTTGTGATATATTAACATGCTCTTCACTGTCTATCCGACATCATGACTATTTTCATGTTAGGTGGTCAGAACATCTTTCTTTTTCCACTCTCATCTTTCAGTGTACTTAACTATTCAAAAAGCAAGCCTCTCTTCTGAAAGTGTAACAGACAGTGAGGAAGGAAACACTGAGCTTTTGTTTCTGCACTGTTACTGGTGCCTCTGCTGATTAATGGAACCTTGACTGCTTGGATATTTTTCACTGGCCAGAGTCTCTGGACTGAGGACACCTCCACTGCCTCTACCAGGCAACTGTGAGATGCCAGGGAGGGCCCACACCTTCTTGTTACCTCCTAGATAAGGAAGCAGGATGTACCATGCTGCTTAAGCAAGGGAACTAAGGAAAGAGAAACCTCGAAACCTTGCTTAGAGTAAGTGTCCCTTATAAACAGGAATCTGCTGACACTAAAAGCAGAATTTACCTCATCAGTATTTCCTTGCACCCATTTCTTCATAGCTTGAGAGAACATGGATCCTAGTAAACAAAGCCAAAGTTGAATGTAGACCTCATGCATAATTTTACATTAAAAAATGCTCTTATATAAACATCTGTTTCCCAGCTTTTAAAAGATATTCTTTTTTTAAAGATGTATCTTTTTTAAAAGATACTATTTTGGGGGTACAACCTCACCCCCAAATTAAGGAATATTACCATGAATAAAAACTGATTACATTGGCTCCATAGCAGGGTGTTTAACTTGCAAATATTATGGTTTGAAAAACTTTGAAAAGCTGTTTTAGAGCTCTAGATGTTTCTTCTATTCTCCTCACTTGATGAAAGGAACTATCATGTAGTGTTACATCTGCAGTAAACATTCAAAGATCAAATGAAACCATGGCGAGGCTCTGGTCTTGAGATAAGAATCTAGCAGTGCGTCAGGAGATGTCATGTACATCAATCTTTTGCATCAGCTCCTACAAAAGGGCTTCCAGCGCAGATTGTGCTGCTACATGCTGGATCTCTGGCCTGTGTAAATTTGCTGGGTAAGATCAGAGTTTTAAACAGCCATGCTCTGTCCAGGCCATAATACACCTCAACTTCCCAGGAGAGACACAAGTCCATCTACATCTGTACTCTAGATGCTGAGGAGTCACCAAGGACGTAGGCTAGCCTCTATTTCCAGGTATAAAATACACAGCTTATCCTTTCATTAATACATAGGCTCACATCCTAACTTTGCCTTAAACTAAGTGGTTGGCAGATTATTTCTTAGGCAAGATCCTGATTAGTTCAATGACTGGGATACGCTATAGTAAACTGTAGCATTCATGAAAAAAACAAAACCTGGATCCTTTCCCCTTAATATATTTTTTAAAACAATGGCTTTCTTTTTTTAAAAATTATTATTACAAATTTATTATCTATTTATTTTTGGCTGTGTTGGGTCTTCGTTGCTGTGCACGGGCTTTCTCTAGTTGCATCGAGCTGGGGCTACTCTTAATTGCGGCATGTGGGCTTCTCATTGTGGTAGCTTCTCTTGCTGCGGAGCACGGGCTGTAGGCGTGCGGGCTTCAGTAGTTACAGCACGTGGGCTCAGCAGTTGTGGCTCGCAGGCTCTAGAGCTCAGGCTCAGCAGCTGTGGCACACGGGCTCAGGTGCTCCGCGGCATGTGGGATCTTCCCGGACCAGGGCTCGAACCCGTGTCCCCTGCCTTGGCAGGTGGATTCTTAACCACTGAGCCACCAGGGAAACCCAATGTTTTGTATTATTAGCTAAAAGTTTGAACACTGATCTAGTTAAATTTTATAGCCAAGCAGAGCCAGCAGGGCCACAACATTACATACTCTGCCTATAGTCTCACCCCTGCCGCAATGCTCTGTCCTCGGGCTCCCCTGCAGTCACCCTGTTGGCAGCGTACTTGTGAACACTTCCTCCTCCTCTTCTAATGCCCTCTAATGTCTTTGACTCCTGTGCATCCCTGCCCCCTTTAACAAGGAGCTTCATCAGGATTCCATTCCGTTCAGCACTTTCTCTCTGGGGCATCTCATCCCCTCCTGTGGCTTTAACTTCCTTCAAACTGCAAATAACTCAAAAACTTGTCATTGGGTGTCAAACCGATACTTACAAATTGTCCTAAGGCACCTCAAACAGAACATGTTCCGAGTTGAGCTCTTCTATCTCCCATGTACTCTTTTTCTTGTAGCCGCTATCTCAGTAATTAATTTAATCCTCTATTAAAAATTAACATCATAATGCTTCGTCTAGAGAACCGATATTAGAAAACTCATCTGCTTTCCTCATCTGCTCTCCGTATGAAATCTGTCACCAAATTCACCTTGGATGTAGTCTCCTGAATTCCTCCTTGGAACTCTTATAAATCTGACCTTCTAGTTCCTGCTACCACTACCTATCCTCGGGTCCTCTTTTTCTTCTATCTACATTACTAGCAAATTATACTACCTGACTACTACCTGAATCTCTGATACCAGTCTCTCCCCAAGTCCAATTCATTCGCAGACTACAGCCAGAAAAAAGCATCTCACTGCACTCTGCTTAGAAATCTCTGGTGCTCAACAGACAGTACCGCAGGCTTCTTAGTATGACATGCGCGGGCTTTCACAGCGTACACGCGGCTCTATCTCCCACCACTGCACCGGTGCATGAGGAGACTGCCACTGCAGGGACTACCTTCTCACAACATCCTCTACCATTCCTTCTTGTTACACTTTCTCCTAGATGATGTGAAGGTAACCTTTAAAATTACCTTGCTTGCCCTGAAAGCAAAGTTCTCACATTCTCAGAAGCTTCTGAGATACACCCGCCCCAAAACATAGCCCTTTCTTCTGTGCTCTACTATCAGAGCTTTAAAATCCAAAATGAAACTACAGGTTGGTAAATGACAAACATTCTTTGCAGCTGCCCTCAGCAAGGAGATGAAGGGGGACGAAGCAGAGCTGAACTGCAAACAAACGTGGTATTCTGAACCAAAGCTCAAGGCTGCGCTCTATCTGCTCTGTGATCCGTAACGAGTTACCATTTCCCTGATCCTCAACTTCTTCACCTGTAGAACAAGGAGGCGGTACCCACAGATGCATCATCTACGATTCGAATGAGCCAGGGCTTAGTCCCCCGTCCTGCTCAGGTGTCTACTCAAAATGCTACTTCCTCAGTTAGACCTTTCCTGACAACCACTTCTAAGACAGCACTACCCACCACTCTTCCAGTCCCTCACTCTGCTTATATGTCTGTGTATAAACACAGACAGACACACACACACACCGTATTTATCTGTTTACTGCCCCTCCACTATAACGTTAGTTCCATGAGGGCAGGAATCTTATTTTCTTCCCAGTATTTAGAGCAGTAGATGCATACAGTAGGCACTCAAATGTTAGAATGAATGAACAAATGAATAATATGAAGAGACTGAATGAACAGAATAAGCAGAGACAGTGATTTGCGGAAGTTTTTTGTACATCTTACCTTCATCTTTACTCATATATCTTTAATATATCTTAATTCATATAATACAAAAACAAACTGCAAACACCCAACACTTATTCTCTGGAGCAGCAGCACCTCATGAGCTGTCAAAGGAATAAGACCAGCTTCAGAAAAAAAACCCAAACAGCTCAGAGACTCTATTATTACTGGAGACCCCATTACCGTCTCTGACAGAAGCTACCTGATGACAGTGGAGGCCTTCCTGACCGATACCTCCAGAGGTTGTCCAGCACTTTCTCTACACCTAGGCTACCACTGATCTCTTCCTAGTATTCAACTTCTACCCAATAAAAGACACTACTGGACTGTAAGTTTCTTAACAGGCTCTGTATCTTCTAACTGCCCCGTGAGTCTTAGTGCACGGAGGCACTCAATAATTATTTACAGAATGAGCTGTGCAGACTTCCTTCGGTCTTTACACTTTCCCAACTGTGTACCTCAGACTTCTCTGGCTAAATAGGAAATAAAATCAATTTTTTGGATAAACTAATAAAGACAAATAGGTTAACAGGCCCTTTCTTTGTTTAAATTATTTCAACAATTGTTGCACTTTTTGTTTACTCTGTTATTTATATCTGACTCCAAAGTAGATTATTCATAACATAAAAGTGGTGTAGGGCTTCCCTGGTGGTGCAGTGGTTAAGAATCTGCCAATGTGGGAGACACGGGTTCGAGCCCTGGCCCGGGAAGATCCCACATGCCACGGAGCAACTAAGCCCATGAGCCACAACTACTGAACCTGCGCTCTAGAGCCCATGAGCCACTACTACTGAAGCCCACGTGCCATAACTACTGAAGCCTGTGCGCCTAGAGCCCATGCTCCACAACAAGAGAAGCCACCACAATGAGAAGTCCGCGCACCACAACAAAGAGTAGCCCCCGCTAGCTGCAACTAGAGAAAGCCCGCGTGGCAACCAAGACCCAACACAGCCAAAAATAAACAAACAAAATCTAAAGTTAGTAACTATTAAAAAAAAATGTGGTGCAAATCATTACCTAAACAATTCGTGTATTAAAAAATAAGATAAACAGAATAGAAATGCAGTTCAATTCAATAGGAAGACTGCCAATAGCTCTTAATTTTAAACACACTTATCAAAATGGAACATTTTCTTCTAACAAAAGTTAGGATCTTTTACTCAAGATAATACTGTCAATCCAATCACACTGAAAATATTCTAGATATTATCGAATGGACCCACAGTGGTTTCCTAAATCTTCCTGTGTAAACCAACTGTTTGGAAGCTGAGCTCAGTCACAAAGAGTATGTCTGTGTTTAACTCTTGGAATTAACCAAGCACTCTTTTGCTGATTAAACAAAGGATTTCAATTTCAACCTATTAATATTTTCCACATATATTTCATAGTAACTTTCAGCAATTTAGAGGAGATTTAGTAAAATAAAGGGTATCAAGATAAGCCTCAAGTCCAACCTGGATTGGGTATTTTGCCTTTAAATCAAAGGTGAAGAGTATCTTTTCATGTAGATGCACCTTCTGTAACGGTAAAGCAAGTTCAGTAACTTCTGATTCAGAGAGAGACTGTACTGAGACCTGATTACACGAAGCCCTTGCACTCGCTCGTGACTATAAACACAAGGTCAAGAGATGGCAGTTATTTGGCAAAATAGTTTAACTCTTCAACGATCCTTTACTTACAGTCAGTAACTAATGTGAGTAAAGGCTTGATACAATGTATAAAAACACCACAAACCTTTCGATTTCTTTACATCAGGTTCAGGCTCAGATTCTCGGATGAACTGCCCCAAGTCACTAACTCTTCCAAATGTCATCTTCCTAAATAAGTATGAAAAGAACATACTTTCTAAAAATCAATTTAAAATTAAAAAAAAAAATTTTTAAGCATCTTTTCTAGATCTAGAAAGCTAGAAATACAATTTATATCTACCCCATGTTATTCTAAGTGGGGCTAATTTCAAAAAGAACTGTCCCCACAGAAAGCAATCTTTAATTCAATGCAATTCCATTCAAAATCCTCAAAAAGTTTATGAAACATGAGTTAACAGATAATTCACAGTTCTAAAATTCATACAGAAAAGGCACAAGCATAGCCAAGATAATTTCGTAAAAGAAACAAAAAGGTAAGACTTGTCCTAACAAGATAAAAATATAATTATATACATTATAAAGCTATAGTAATAGAAAGCAAAGTTAAAAGGCAAAAAATACAGTGAGAGGTCTTATTTTTAATAGATGCAGTAACTGAGAATTAATAACCATAAACATACAGAATTCCAACAAACCACCAAGAAATTACCCAACAGAAAAATGTGAAAAAGAGATGATAGTCAATTCACAGAAGAAAAACCTGAACAACCAACAAACATGACAAGAGAAGCTCAATCTCATAAGCAACCAACCAAGATTGGTAAAACATTTAAAGTCTGATATTATTTATTGTTGACAAGGATGTGGGGAAAATTAGTAACTTTATTAATGATTGGTAAGAATGTAAAATGTACAGATCCTTTTAAAGGTAAACTGTAAACTGGTTAAGGGCTATGAAAATTTTAAATCTGCTTCTTGGTACCAGGAAATATAAAAGGAAGTCTTTGCTATACTGTGTATCACAGTAAAATTGCAAGCCATTTAAATAATCCATTAATACCAAAATAGCCAAATAGTAACATACCACATTATGGAAGATTTTGCCACAGTTATGAGCTATAATTAATATTATTTATGGAATACTACAACATAGTTAAAAATGAGGTAAATATGTACAGACTAACACAGAAAAATCTCCAAACTCACTATGAGTGAAAGCACAAGATACAGCATAGAGTATAACACCAGTTACATAAAAATAAGCAAACAAAAATATACACAATAACCTAACAGTGACTATCCTGAGAAGGAAGGTGGGGAAATAAGCATTGGTGTGTAATCAAAGGGCACATTAGCCTTATCTGTAAATTTAATTTTTATAAGAAGAGATTAATATATTTGTAATTAAAAGTTAAAAGAAGAAAAAAGAATCCTATGATGCCTATATATTACTTCATTTCCGGCAAAGTGCATCTTATTTTAGAGACAGCCTTCCTAATAAGTCATCAATGAATATATGGGTGCCAATATATCAACTGATACAAATTTGTTTGCCTTTAGAAAAATTTCAGGAAGATGCTAAAACCATAAAACTAAAACAAACACTGAAAACTATCTCTAAAGATGGAGAAAAATAATTATTTCTCTATTTATGACCCATTTTATAATTTTAAAAATATGTATATTACACACTATATATATATTTTACAAATTTAAATTTTATAAATTAAAATATATTTATTTTACGCACACAAAAAACTATAGAAGTAAAACATCTTGCAATTGATAGACTTTCTTAAGTCAGGTTTGAAATAAATGAACCAACCATTCCTTAAGAATAAATATCATCTTTGGGAATGAACTCATTTAGGCTTACTGTCCGCCATTTCCTAAAATAAGAAATAAAGATTACTACAACACCGATACAGCCGAAGACAATGTGGTCAACATAACCTTCTATTTACTTCAAAGTATTTTTCAGACTTCTTGGTCTCCCAAATATCAATTTACTTTCTGGTAAAAGCAATTAAACATGTTGAAATCCCTTTTTTATGGTACTGCCAGGACTGGGGTGCGGTAATCATGCCTTTACACAGGTTTCTGTGTTTTCAAGCCATCTTTAGGGAAGAGAAAGTGATTTTACGATTTGATCTGTGGGAAGGATCAAGAAGTGCTGTAACACAGGAATCACTGTCTTTCTGTTACAGGAAAAAATAAACAACCAAGTTAATTCTTAAATACAAAGGAATCATTTTATTCCATTTTTCCAAGTATAGTTGGTTCTCCGTATCTGCAGGTTCCACATCCACAGACTCAACCAACTGCCGACTGAAAACTTTAGGGAAAAAAAGCCAGAAAGTTCCAAAAAGCAAAACTTGAATTTGCTGTGCATTCCAACCATTTACATAGCATTTACATTGTATTTACAACTATCTACATAGCACTGACATTTTATTAGGTATTATAAGTAATCCAGAGATGATTTATACAGGCTTAAAATACTAGGCCACTTCCTATAAGGTATCCTCAGATTTTGGTATCCGAGGGGGTCCTGGAATCAATCCCCTGCAGTTACTGAGGGATAACAGTAATAGTTATACAGTCCATGATGAATGATATCGGCATCTTTGTAGTTTAGTTTTGGTTTTAAGACAGACTTTGAAATAGCTAACATATGAATCCAATGAAATGTGGAAGAGATAGCCTAAAACACACTATGTAAACGTGACACTCATCAGAGTCGTATATGGTGGTAGAATAATGATGTCAATGATATTTACCGAGTGTTCACTGACATCCGGCAATGTTTTAAATGCTTTTCACGTATTATCTCATTTAATCCCACCAGCCCAAGGAAGCAGGAATATTATCCTCATTTTACAGATGAAAAACCTGAGACACAAAGAGGTTAGGTAGCTTGCCATAAGCGGCTGAGCCAAGACTGAAACCCAGGAAGTCACTCCTGAGCCTTCACCCTTAACCATGCTCTAGTGCATTGCAGGTATATTCAAGAGAGTAGAAAACAATTTTTAAATTAAAAAATAAAAAAGATGCTCACCCTGCATACGTCCGTTGATACAAAGATTCTGGATCCAGACTTGCAGCATCCACAATTATCGCTTCATCAAAATTTTTCAGAATTTTAACACTGGCTTTTTTCACACTAGACTACAACAGAAATTGTGAAATTAGTAGTATGTTATTCAGGAGTCAAATCAGTCCTGGGTTTGGAATAACAGATTCATACAAAATCTTCAGTGTTTGAAACACATGCACTTTTCACTCAACCCTGTCACTAATGAGATGTTTAACAGCAATGATTCTGAAATGTCATCTTGAACATAACTACAGGAGGGAAGCACAATACTAAAGCGTACGACACATGTGTCTACGTGGCAAATGTATTTTCCTTAATGACTGAAGTTCCAACAAACGTGCTTATGTTCCCAAACGTGCAAAACTCCCATTCTTCCAAGCATATGTATCTTGCCTAATAAATGTAAAGCCCAACTTTTACAGGATAAACGTGAATGCTTTTGATTCTCAGTGTGGCCGTGTGACAGAAGAGAAGATAAAGGAAACTTTCTAAAATGACCAGCATTCTATCTCCTACTCCTCATGCCCACAAAAATAAAAAGCAAGCCATAATTGGTACTTCTGTGAAATACGGAGGCATGGGTTGACCCAGAAATTCCACTTCTAAAAATTCAATTATAGACAGACTCACACTTAGGCAAAATGACTTATACACAGGAATACTTATTGCAGCATTATTTCAAGTAACAAAAGACAGGAATACATTTAACATCCATGACTAAAGCATAGGTTAAATTAAAAAAATAATTGAACAGACACTTATAGAACACTCTACAGTAGGGGTAAAAAGGGCTCTCTTTACATGCTGAGAAGGGCACATAATTAAAAAGAGAGGCACCAGAATAAAAGAACAGAGAAATACT
This sequence comes from Phocoena sinus, assembly GCF_008692025.1. Taxonomy (NCBI): domain Eukaryota; kingdom Metazoa; phylum Chordata; class Mammalia; order Artiodactyla; family Phocoenidae; genus Phocoena; species Phocoena sinus. The sequence continues at coordinate 1,901,632 of NC_045782.1, forward strand.
TCCATGAGGCCACTGAGGTAAGATACCAAAATGAGATATCACTAGTAAAGAAAACTACAGACCACTATCTCTTAGGAGTACAGATGCAAAATCCTCAACAAAATACTAGCAACATATAAAAATAATTATATACCACAACTAAGTGGAATTTATCCCAAGAATGCAAGGTTGGTTTAACATCTGATAATTAATTAATGTAATATATCATAACAACAGAGTAAATCCCCAAAACCCACATAATCCCTTCAATTGATACAGAAAGAGCATTTGATAAAATCCAACAGCCTTTCATGATAAAAAACATTCAACAAATTAGGAATAGTAGGGAACTTCCTCAGCTTGATAAAGAGCATTTACAAAAATCCCACACATCACAATAAATGATGAAAAACTGAAAGCTTTCTCTGAGAAATCAGGAAAAAGACAAAGATGCTCACTTTCACCACTTCTATACTGCAAGTTCTAGCCAGAGCAGTTTAGCCAAGAAAAGGAAATAAAAGGCATCTAAAGTTGATAAGAAAGAAAACTATTACTATTCGCAGATGACATGATCTTACATATAGAAAATCCTAAAGAATCCACAAGAAAACTATTAGAGCTAACAAATGAATTCAGTAAAGTTGAAGGTACAAGATAAACACACGAAAAGCAGTTACATTTCTATACACTTAGTGAACAATCAGAAAATGAAATTAAGAAAACAATTTCTATTTATAATAGCATTGAAAATAATAAAATACTCGAGGATAAACTGACTCCAGGAGGTGTAAGAATTGTACATTTCAAACTACAAAACACTGCTGAAAGAAATTAAAGATGGCCTAAATAAGTGGAATGATAGTCCATGTTCATGGACTGTAAGACTTAATATTGTTAAGATGGCAATACTCCCTAAAGGAATCTACAGATTCAGTGTAATCCTGACCAAACCGTTAAAGCTGATCCTAAAATTCACATGGAACTACAAGGGACCCAAATAGCCAAAACAATCTTGCAAATGAAAAAAAAGAAAAACAAAGTCAGAGGACACACAGCTCCCGATTTCAAAACAGAGCCTGCAAACCATAGTAATCAAAACAATGTAGCAGGGCTTCCCTGGTGGCGCAGTGGTTGAGAGTCCGCCTGCCGATGCAGGGGACAGGGGTTCGTGCCCCGGTCCGGGAATATCCCACATGCCGTGGAGCGGCTGGGCCCGTGAGCCATGGCCGCTGAGCCTGCGCGTCAGGAGCCTGTGCTCCGCAGCGGGAGAGGCCACAACAGCGAGAGGCCCGTGTACCGCCAAAAAAAAAAAAAACAAAAAAAACCCAATGTAGTCTAAGTAAAGACACACAGGTGATGGAGTAGAGCTGAGAGTCCAGAAGTAAACCCATCTATCTAAGGTCAAATGATTTTCAACAAGGATGCCAAGATCATTCAACGGTGAAAGAGTAGTTTCTTCAATAAATAGTGCTGAGACAACCAGATATCCACATGCAAAAGAATAAAGTTGAATCCCACTTCACATAATACATAAAACTAACTCAAAATGGACCAAAGGCCCAAAACTCTTAGAAGAAAACAGGTGGGGGGCTTCCCTGGTGGTGTAGTGGTTGAGAGTCCGCCTGCCGGTGCAGGGGATATGGGTTCATGCCCCGGTCCGGGAAGATCCCACATGCCGCGGAGCGCCTGGGCCCGTGTGCCATGGCCGCTGAGCCTGCGCGTCTGGAGCCTGTGCTCCGCAATGGGAGAGGCCACAACAGTGAGAGGCCCGCGTATGGCAAAAAAAACCAAAACAAACAAACAAAAACAGGTGGGTATGGGGAGTAACTACTTAATGGACACGAGGCTTCCCTGTGGGATGATGAAACACTGTGGTGATGACTACACAATACTGTGAATATACTAACGTCACAGAATTGTGTACTTTATAATGCTTAAATTTATGTTAAATGAATTTTACCTCAATTAAAAAAAATTGTATTTCTAAACACGATGAACAAGTTGAATGTGAGATTGGGAAAACAATTACATCTATAATAGCATCAAAAAGAATAAAACATTTAGAAATAAATTTAAGAAAAGAAATACTGAATTATACTTGAAAACTACAAAGTATTGTTAAGATGGCAATCCTCACCAAATTGATCTGTGGAGTCAAAGTACTCCCTCCCTATCAGAATCCTGACTAGCTTTGTCCTAGAAATTGACAAGCTGACCCTAAAATTCACATGGAATTGCAAGGGACCTCACACAGTCAAAACAATCTTGAAAAAGAACTAAGTTGGAGGACTCTCACTTCCTGATTTCAAAACTTATTACAAAGCAACAGTTACCAAGACTGGGTTAAACAGATATCATTCGACCCAGCAATCCTACTCCTAGGTATATACCCAAGAGGAATGAAAACCCATATCCACACAAAAATTATACAGTAGCATTGTTCGTAACGGCCAAAAGGTGGAAACAACCCAAATGTCGACGAGCTGATGGATGAACAAAGTGTGGTGTGTCTGTACAGTGGAATATCATTTGGCCATAAGGATGAACAAAATTCTAATACATGCTAAAAACACAGATGAACCTTGAAAACATGCTAAGCGAAAGAAGCTAGTCATAAGGATCACATATCGTATGGTTCCACTTATATGAAGTGTCTGGAATAGGCAATCTATAGAGACATAAAGTTAAAGTAGATTAGCAGTAGCCTAGGGCTGGAGGACAGAGGATTAGGAGGGTGATAGTGAAAGGATACAGGGTTTCTTTCTTGGGTGAAAAAATGTTCTAAAATTGATTGTGGTGAGAGTTTAGCAACTCTATAAACATACTAAAAAACCACTGAATTATACAGTGTAAATGGATAAATTGTATGGTATGTGAATTATATCTCAATAAGGCTCTACAAAAAAAAAAGAGAGAGAGAAAAGAGGAGGATAGTGACCGGAGCGGGGGGGGGGGGGGGGGGGGGGCGCGAGTTTCTGACCTGCTGGTAACGCGGCCTGTGCCTTGATCTGGATGCTGGTTACATGGGTTAGGTCTGTTACCGAAATCCTTTGAGCTGTATGCAGTTATGAAATGTAGAGTTCTCTGTATATGTTATTATACTTCAACCAAAAATGTAAAACTACATTTTATGCTTAGCACCTAGACCTTTTAAGTACCTAAATAAAAACAAAGCATTCCAGCTTATATCAAAAAACGAAATGGCAACCACATTCAGCAGGTCACCTCCTATGCAACCTCAATAAGAGGAAAAGGTACTGAGGACGGACAGCCTTGTTGACGGCAAGAAAACTGCACTGTTTTAAAACTTAAGAAAATTTATCCAAGGCCCAGGGTCAAAAGTTATTTGCCAATAGTGATGAGAAAATAATTATATTATTAAACTTACGGTGGAAAAAAACTAGACAGAGAATATATTCATGGCTCTGCCACTTACTGTGTGACTTCAATAAAATCAATTAACTTTTTACTACCTCCTTACTCTGTTCTTGGGCATAACCCACTTTGTGTGATTTTGCAGACAGTCAGAGAAGGCCTGATATATGAAAGCACTCCAAAAAAACAAAAAAGGTTAAGGAAATGTACAATGGCATTATAGTTCAAAATGAAACCAAAAGCTCTTCAGTGAAATATTAATAAATCTAGGAGTTCACTCAATTATTCTCTAAAAAAGCATTCCAAATTTAGTTACTAAAATTTCCCAAATAATTATACAAACAACTTTTCGGAGGCTATAAATATGTCATGTGATTTGATTATTTAAAGCAAGAGCTGAGTTTCCCTTGTGGAGCAGTGTTTAAGAATCTGCCTGCCAATGCAGGGGACACGGGTTCAAGCCCTGATCTGGGAAGATCCCACATGCCAGAGAGCAACTAGGTCCGTGCGCCACAACTACTGAGCCTGCGCTCTAGAGCCCAAGAGCCACAACTACTGAAGCCCGGGAACCTAGAGCCCCTGCTCTGCAACAAGAGAAGTCAATGAGTAGCCCCTGCTCACTGCAACTAGAGAAAGCCCACGCACAGCAACAAAGACCCAACACAACCATACATACATACATACATAATAAGTAAATAAATAAATGTTTAAAAAAATAAAGCAAGAGCTGCAGTGTCAAGCAGAATAATGGTCTGACATCTTTACAATATGACACACTGTTAATCATCACAAAGACTTTGGTTAGCATATATAGTAAGTAGGCTAATTTTATCTCTCCTTTGTTTTTTCTACCACCTAAAAGCTACAAACGGGATCTGATGCTAAGATCTGAGCGAAACAATCCTGGCGCAGAGGCACAGGGGTCACTACCTGCACAGCAGAGCTGTCGGCCGACCCGGGGTGGGAGTCCTCAGTGGGGCCGGCAGAGCCCAGAGCCGTCAGCAAGACACCTCCTCCCAGGAACTCGTCTCCACGAACCGAATGGATGAGATCATTCAAATATTTATAATAAAGGTTGCTGGACAAAAAGCCAGGCAAAAATACCTGAAGAGAGGATACAATTTATTTTAAAGTTGAAATCAAATACACTAAAACTTTATTTTACAACAAAATTTTACTTTCAATGCTACCAGCTAGCACACGATTTTACTCCTCTTACACTCCAAGTATTATCCCTTTGTACACAGTTTACATTGTAACTAAAACTACAATGTGTACAATTTATAGATTTTTTCCCTCAGAAAACTTGCCATGAAACTACTGAATGGACTTGATTATCTAGACTTCTTAGATACCAGGGAGGGATCTAATTTGAAGCTACGTTTTTCTTGTTATAAATATTGAAGTCTTTGTGTATATACTGATTTTCATTTTTGATCTGATTTCCTTAAGATAAATTACCAGGAGTGTGATTACTAAGTTAAATGATATGAACATTTTAGCTTTGATAAATGTGGAGGATGCATCACTAGCATCATCAAGGCATCTGTCTTGACATGGGCTTCCCAACACTGGGTTCTGTCTTTTCAAATAGTTGTTAAATAAATGTCTAATGGTACATGGATACTTTTATTCCCATTTAAAAATTATTAATGATGTTAAGTTCCCATCTTTATTATTGGCATTTCCTATTACCAACTTTTCCTTCACAGCATTTAGCACAACTGTAAATATTTATGTCTGTGTTTAATATGTGCTCTCCTTATAGACAGAGCTCCAGGAGGGCAGAAGCTATGTTTCTTTTTTTGTTTACCCCATAACAACAATACCTAGCAGAGAAATACTCAAAGTATTAGGGAACGAAGCATACGTATCTTTTTACCATGTACCTACTTGATAGTACTCTTAAAAATTAAAATTAGTATAAGTTCCCTAGATACACAGTTAGTAAGAAATATTTTTACATTTTGTTTTTCTCTGTATTTTAACTTTGTTACCCAGAAAGTTTACATTCTTTATATGATACATATCTTGAACTTTTCCTTTAAGATCAGAAAATTTTAATTTTAATCATGAAAAAATTATCGACCTTGGACAATAGCCGATAGTCTATCCAGTTTACTACCAGCCTTTTAACGATTTTATTTTATTTTTTTTGCGGTACACGGGCCTCTCACTGTTGTGGCCTCTCCCATTGCGGAGCACAGGCTCCGGACGCGCAGGCTCAGCGGCCATGGCTCACGGGCCCAGCCGCTCCGCGGCATGTGGGATCTTCCCGGACCGGGGCACGAACCCACGTCCCCTGCATTGGCAGGCGGACTCTCAACCACTGTGCCACCAGGGAAGCCCCGATTTGATTTTTATATGTAACTCCTCCATATTCCTGAAGTTCAGTTTTTCTGTATGGTATCATGTGGCAGTGCTTACCTAATCCCTTTCCACCTAGATGCATATGACACATATGAGCAAAATAACCTCGTGGGCTTATCCTGGGCTCTTGCAATTCCCAGTAAAATCTGCTTTAGTTCATCAGAAGAACAACTGATTCACAAATTCCAACACTTTATTAGCAGCCGTTAGTGATACTCTGTAAGTGATCATGAGGCAGAAAACTAGTGCTCCAACCCTGCTGGGGAGCTCTGGTGAAATATCTGGATCATCCCTAAGCTAACTTTGCTCAATACTAATTATCTAAAAGATGTTATAATAACAGTAATAATAGCAGTTAACATTTTTTAATGCTTACGTTACTAATAAGCACTCTCCACGTCGTACCTCAAAATAACTCTAAGTATCTGTATTAGCCCCATTTCACAGAGGAGGAACATGGCATTAAAGGACTTCAGTAGCTGCCTGAAGTCACTCAGCCTGTGAAGGTTAAGATTAATACATACCAAGTCAGACTCAAAGCCCCCGCTCTCATCACTGCTGCACTGCTTCAACTTTCCACTGTTCTGTTCTGTTTGCTTTTCCCCATGTTCTATTTTCTGGGTTCCACCAGTTAAAAATTTCTTGTAGTTTAATGCTTTTCAAGTTTTGGTTACCTTCTCCATGGTTGTCCAGGCCTGACGTAACGGAGTGGTGAAACAGTTAGGGAGTGGCCCACCTTCCCTGCAGATGTTGGATTCAATTTCCAGTCGTACAACATCATCGAATCCAAGAGGATGTGTGGCCTGGAGGGAGAAGTACCTATGGCAGAAAGACAGCCAAAGTAAACCCCAACTTCACAGCAATCATAAGCAATTTCTGGCACCTACACCAGAGAACCTTCTATGAGGCTCCTGCAGACCTAGGACTATAGAGCTGGGTTGATGACAGCCCTGCTGCAACCTGTATTCCTACCGCCAAATAGATATCTGAGCCAACGTCCCCCTCCCTATCTGCCTGCCACCATCTTTGGTTCTTGTTTAAGATTTTCCAGGTCAGGTTACAACTGAGGCAAAGAAACCAATTGCACACGTTTAATGGGCACCTAGTCTCTGTTCAGTGCTTGGGAGAAAGAAACAAATTTAAAACAGGGTAAGGCATGGGCATGTCCCCTGGAAAGAGAACAGAAAAGATCCCTGCACAGGGTACAAAGGAGAACATACCAGCATAACTATGTGGCATACATAACATACATGTAGGAATTCAAAACAAAATAGCATTGAGGGTGAAGTGGATGAATTTGATGTATTTAGGTAGAATAACAGGATTTGCTAATGATTTGGTGTAGAAAGGAAAAGGAGTAATCAATGATAACTCAAAGATTTCTAACTTCATAGGATATAATGCAACTGGTGTTTTGGTAAACTGGTTATAAACTGAATACAAAAAAAGCATTAAAAGCAGAAAAACATATATGTTGTCTTTTGAGCATTCTGTGGCTTCTGACTCCTGTCCATGATACAAATACAGACAGGCTGATGAGGCATGATATTAAAAAGTAAAGATAGAAAAACAAATAAGCAGGAGCTGTTAAAATGACAGTGCCGGGAGGATGTCACACAGTAATCTTCATTTAAAAATGGCTCCCAATTTGAAAATGGGATCCAGTGGGAAAACAGGGTCTCTGCTCTGCATGGCACTGAGCTCCAGGCAGGACCTTACCACTGCCACTCTTCTATTCCAGCAGGAGAAAACTCTTCTTTTATCTTGCTATCAGTATTTTCTTAACAAAAAGTGAGTCTCCCATCATGCAACAACTAAGTTGGCAAATATTCCTCCACGATTTGAATTTTGGGGCAGCCCAGACCTTTTTTGGGGGGCTGTGTTGCACGGCTTGTGGGATCTTAGTTCCCCAACCAGGGATTGAACCCAGGCCCCGGCAGTGAAAGTGCGCAGTCCTAACCACTGGACAACCAGGGAATTCCCTCAAATTTCTAAAGGTAAATGCTTGCTACATTAACATCCATATAACAATGTTTCTTATATAATATATTCCCACAAATATATTGCACAAAAATAAACACTGGACAAACATTAGAATTGCATTCAAGTTCTGCCACTAATTTGCCCTGTGACTTGGAGAAAGTCACTACCCCTGAAAGCCTTAGTTTTCTCATCTGCAAAATGCGAAAATCAAACCAGCTCCCTAATCTGGGTATTCATCAGAATCAGATTCCTGGGTCACACCTCAAAACTGCTGAATCAGAATCTCTTAGAGAAGAGGACTGGAAACCTATTTTTGACAAGCTCCCAGGTGACTCTCATGCCGACAGGAGCACGGACCAGCCCGGTGATGTTCAGGAACCACTGACCTAGATGCTCTCAGCTCTCTCCCAACCCTAATATCCCATGGATTTTTCTCTGCCTCTCAAGTTATCTTCTTAGCAAGTGCTCACAGATACAAATAACACATTTCTTTATAGAACAAGAAAAGTTAGATGAAAGGGGGGGACAGACATAGTTTTCAATTCTGTTCACTAAGATTGTGCTGCCCTCTCATTTTCAGTGAAAACTAATGAATAACTACTCTTCACCAAGCAGTTAATCTGGCTGAGCAGACTTGCACCAGAAAACATGGTATACCCCACACAGACATTTAAGACCCTTTGCAATAGATTCCAGCTAGTTTCATCTTCTCCTGTTCCCTTGACCAAGTGTCAATCACGCAGTTTCTATGGCGCTGCTCGTACCGATGACTGCCAAGAGTGTCCTTCCCCGCTAGCAGAATTCAATCCATTCTTCAGTCGCCAATCAAATCTCCCTTCTGTGAAGCCCTCAGTGGCCTTCACCACCATCGTCTTGCTTGCCACACACAAGCCTCCCCCTGCCCCGCCAGCAACTTATTCTAAGAACCCCCTACTCTGAACACACCAATGAAAAGCAGCTCTCATGCGGCTCCCTGTGAGCTCCCTGGCGGCAGAGACCAAGGTGACTTCTGAAATACGCTTCAAGTACTCAATATTCGCAGAAAGATGGATATGTCTATCACTAAGACTCACTTGTCATATAAAATCATGGCGTCGTTCTGTGCCTCCTGCCCATCATACTGGCCCTTTTTGGCAGCAAGCTGAGACTGGAAGTTGTCTGCTGCCAACCAGAACTGTAGGATATTCACTGCGTCCTCTTTCTCCATGTACTGGGAAGGAAAAACACAAGAGGAAAATCAGGCTATACACAGATTTCTCTTACTATCTCTCGTCTATATCTAAGCCCCAACTATTAAAATATAGGACATAAAGGAAAAAAAAACCCCACAAAAGAAACCCCCCCACCCCAAAACAGATCCACTTGTTCAGTTAATGCCAGTCTGCAACTTACAGTTATTTGAGATTGAATAATTTTTAAATATTCTTTTAGGGAGAGAAAAACAAAAAATAAACCTAACAGCAACAACAAAAAGCAACCACTACACAGCTGAATGCAAACTTCAGTGACTGGAGTAACAATTAGAGATGGGTTAGTGGCTCCTCGCTGGCAAACATACAAAAGGTAAACCAACCAAACCAAATCTTTTATACCTGATCATTTCCACCACTCCACGCGGCCATACTAACCTGAACAAATGCTGACTTAAACTTAAGGCAAAGAGAGGGAGTGAAAACACAAATCAGCTGAATAACTGTATCCTTGTCAAGAGGCAGGAGGCAAGTGTGAGTCTAAGTTACTGCTTTGTGAGACCGGGAATCCTCTTATCTCGACTTAATAGTCATTTGCTTTGCAACAAAAGAATTTCATTTGCTGAAGCCTAACAAATCCCATCACTCTACACTGTCTGCCTCACAGAGATGAATATATACTCATTGCTTGTTGCAAATGCTTCAGTCCGATCAAGGGCAATCCTATCAAGTGGCTAAAGTAAAATGAAGACAGTAGGAAAATATTTACTTTTCCTTCTCTCTTCTAAAGTCTGCTCTGCAAACACTTATGCACTGGAATCAAGTATCAAATTTCGTGGTTTTAAAACAGCTCTAAATAACTAAAAATCTGCATTCTCTTATAAGCAGTTTAATTAGGTTTTTCAAAATTAGAGTTACTTTACTTTGAATTTTCATGTTCTCTTTAGTCTGACTAATGCCATTCAAGTACTCTTGCCATTAGATACAACTTAAAACAGTAATCACAGTACTTAAATCCACCTGATCAGTTTGGAAATGGTTTGTGTCTTCTACGTTATTTCCTATAGACAGGGCCCAGCACGTACAGCTCAGAGGCTGGAATGCTCTAACAGAGTGTGAAAGGAAATGCAGACTTTACCTCAGAGAAATAAAAGAGGGCTGACTCACAGAAGAGAATGTCAGCCAGGTAAACAGTTCCACTGGTCAGCACTTCAATCTGGTATTTACAGAAATGGTGACTTCGCAGAAACTCACTAAAGTGCCTGCATGTGGACGAAAAGGTAAAGTTTGAGGGACCGACCAAGGAAAGGGCTCATCTGGGAAGAACACACTCTTTCCCCACTGTGCTACTGCATCTTAACGGCCTAGGTCAACGTGACCTCCCTTCCCATGGCGCCTTCCTGATTCCTCTCCCTGTAAGTAATCTCTCCCACCTCATAATGACGTGCAGCTCTCCTCTGATAGCTAACTCACGCTACCTCATATTACAGTAAGCAAAGAACATGCCCTATTTCTCTTATTAGGCTGTAATTTCCTTCAAAGCAGGCATTACATCCAAACTGGGCATAGCACCCTTTTCATAAATGTTAAATGAAAGAATGAATATGGAGATTTTTTTTTGAGGGCATGCAGCAATAATTAATCTAAGAAAACTTTGGAGGCAGTTTCAACAAATCTATGTGGATTTAGTAATATGGCATCCATTAAGCTTAAAGCATACACTAACAAATCAGGATATCCACCTGAAGACATGCATTGTTTAAATAGATAAACCAATTACTATATCACACTACAGTCACAATCACCCCTAAGGACTTTGGAATTAAAAATAAATTCTTTTAACTTAGGAAATGCTAACATTAAAAATAAAAATCTGTTTTATTTTTAATAGAACTCACATAATTTATATTTAAAAGAAACCATTACCCAAGATAGTCTTAGGAAATGTCTATAAGATCCTGTAAACATTCAAAATATTTAAATCCTCAAAGATAGTTTGGTTTTAGTTATTCCTGAGGCTGAACCCGAACTACCCAGAATGCACAACGTGGAAATATGAAATCGACGTACTCGTGCTCCATTGCACTGAAGACTATGGTCTGTGCTGAGACAAAACAGTTGGGATCCACCTGCCCATCTTCTCCACAAATCTTTGCTGTAAAAGAAATGGTAAATAATTTCCCTCTAAATCCAAACTATACACATTTGTAAATCAAAGTAGGAAGTACCTGTAAAGGCGTAAAGTTGAGCAGGTTTTAAATGGAATTAAGAGAAAATACAGGTGAACAGCTGATTTTGAGGTAGGGAAGGTCTTTCTAAGCATAAATGCAAAAGCACAAATCAAGAGTCAACAATATAAAATTAACTTCTAAACCTTAAAACACCCCAAAACAAAACAAAAGGGTAAACTGGGGGAAAAAATTTGCAGCATATATGACAGTTTATGAATGACAGATTGTTTTCATTCATGTATCAAGAGCTCTTACAAACTAACAAGAAAGTCTTGAAAGAAAAATGGACACGAAGAAAAATTCACTAAAGAACAAATATAAAACGGCCAATATAAAAAGATATGTGTGCTCACTAGTAACCAAGTAAATATAATTATAGATTAGAAGGAGGCGGCACACCACCTTCTGTCTAGTAGCTTGGCACAAAATTGTTTTAACAATCCATAAGCTTAATTGTTTAATGATACATATGCTTGGGCAAGGGCATGGGAAAACTGACACTTGTGTTAGTGGGCATATAAATGGGTGTATCTTTTTATGGGGGGCAATCTGGCAGTTTATAGCATAAGCTTTAAAAATGAACATACCCTTGCAATCAGCAATTCTATCTCTAGGGTTGTAACCTAAGGAACTACGGATTTGTGAAAGAATTATCTGTTTATCAAAATGTTATTTGGTAGAAATTTTAAAACATAAAATGGGCTAAAATTAGGAACTGCCTAAATAAACTGCAACAAATCAATAAGCTGTTTACTAGCTAGCTCTTAAACATGACTGGAAAAACCCCACCACGATGGCTGGTTTCACTTCAAGTTCAGGACCTTAGTGGGACCTTCATGAAACCCAAGGATCGTGCTACAGTTACCTGGTCCATTACAGCACACCTCCTCTCTCTGTAGACGTCTTAGCGCCTCTTTCTCTACCCTCTTTGCTGATGACTTGGAAAACAAGCAATCAGAAAACAAATTCCATCCACTCCCACCACCTCTACCAACTTGCCGCATCACTGACTCTGCAATCTCTCCTGCTACTACAGATGAACTGTCCTCGCTCCTATCTGGAAAACTCTAGGAGTACCGGGTCCCATCCTCTCTTACCTCCTCAAGGCACCTCTTCTACAGCAACTGCCCCCTCTCCCTACTGTATCAACTTCCTCCTACTGCCGCATTCTCACCAGCTATGAACTGTTTGTATGTTATACATATATATGTGTTTGTATACTGTCATACACCTTACATGCTGTGACACGTCACCTTAAAAACAAAACCCCAAACCACTGTCCCTTGACTAACACCCCCTGCCAGCTCACCTTTGAGTAAAATGCCTCGAACAGTTGCCATACTTGCTGTCTCCGCTCCTCCTATTTGCTTTTAAGACGCCTCCAGTTAAGTTTTGTCCCTAATGGTCCACTGTAATTAAGATGCCCACCACTGCCAAGTCCATCCCATTCCTGGTATTCACCTTACTTAACCTATCAGCGCAAATTGCCATCTTTGATCACTCCCTTCCTCCCAGAATGAGTTTTTCACTTGGCTTCCAGAAAAAACTGCTCTCCTGATACACAGCTGATGCAGGAAGGCCTCCACTACTGGCTGTTTCTTCCAGATGTTAGACCCGCCACAGCACCCAGTCCTCAGACCTCGTGTCCTCACTCACCACATTCCCCCCAGGGATGTTACTCAGTTTCATGGCTCTAAACCCAACCATAGGCTGATCACTTCCAAACATACATCTCCAACCTGGACCTCTCTCACGAGCTCCTAACGTTAACATCCAACTGCCTACTTGGTGCTCAGCATTTGGATGTCTGAAACCCAAACTCCCGATGTTCTCCGTCAGCCATTACTCCTGCATCTTCTTCACCTTACAAATACTCCCCCAGGTATGCAGGTTTTAAAAAAATGAAGTCAGGGCTTCCCTGGTGGGGCAGTGGTTGAGAATCCCCCTGCCAATGCAGGGGACACAGGTTAGAGCCCTGGTCCGGGAAGATCCCAAATGCCACGGAGCAACTAAGCCTGTGCGCCACAACTACTGAGCCTGCGCTCTAGAGCCCATGCTCTACAAGAGAAGCCACCACAGTGAGAAGCCCACGCACCACAACCAAGAGTAGCCCCTGCTAGATGCAACTAGAGAGCTGGCGCGCAGCAACGAAGACCCAACGCAGCAATCAACCAATCAATCAATAAAAATAAAACTTCTAAAAAATATATTGTTAAAAAAAAAATGAAGTCAGGCTTGATTCCTTTTTTCCTCTCACACCACTCACTTCCAAACCATCAGCACATTCTGTCAACTGTACCTCCACAATATTTTAAAAATTCCACCACTTCAAGGATTTGTGGAAGATGGAACAAGCAGTGGAAGCACAGTTTTGAGGTCAATCTAATTCCCCACATAAAAACAAACAAATTAAATAGCAACACCCAAAACCCAGAGATAACATCTACAACAAAACCAGGCAGGTGGGATACACAATAAAAGCTTAAGTGGAGGCTTCTTCAAACTATAACTTACTTGAAGTACAGCTATATTAAAATATTCCAGCTTGAAGAGGAGACAAATAATTAGGGCAGGATTCAAAAGAATGAGGCCCAAAGAGGAAAAGTGAGTGGTCTAAAGACATACACACTGGAATGGAAACTTCTTGATCATTAAATGTTATCAACTTGATCCTTCAGATTTTTCCCCTCATGGGATTACATCGTTAATTTGATAAAGTTTAAAGAAAGGAAAATTAGAACTGCAGTGACACTTCATTTTAAAATGTCTGACTCAAAACTCTCTCCTTTTCTCACCTACCCCAGACAGTTTAGTTATCAATTGGTACAAACACCCAGTGGAATTACTAGCCAACCAATTCCTCAAATAGCCAAATGCTAATCTGTTCGGACACCTAACAATTATTATTAGGCACAATTGGTCTAGGAAAGTATAAAAGATGGTAGCAACAAATTTTCAGATAGAAATAGAGGAACTACATAGAAAAACCAAAATCCCATGACAACATCTACAACAAAACTGGGTGAAAACTCCAAAATACAAGCAGACGGGGACAGCCACCAACAGCCACAAGACCCATGTGTCACAGGCGTCTGCGAGGGAGAAGAAAAAGGAAACAATGGGGGCAGCACCCGGCAGCCTGTGGCAGAGAGCAGGTGTGCCCTGGAAGTATGCGGCCAGTTCAAGAGGCTCAGCTGAGACCGGGAGGGGCTCTGCTGTCCCCAATGACGAGGAGAGACCGAAAGAGGCCCAGGCTGGGTCGACTCTGCTAGGAGCAGAATAATAGGCTTTCGTTCAGAAATCAAAAACACTTAATTTTTGTATTAAAAACTCAAAACTTAGTGCTAGGACTTGATGAGAGTATAATAAATATCTGTTCAATGAATAAATCAACCACTTGTATCTGTGATTACAGGTGTACCTGAAGTCCTTCTGATACAACATAGTCAAAACTTTCAAACATTTTTATTATGACCTACAGAAAAATATATTTATGTGACTCAGTATATATATGTACATATGATGGAAACAATGTTCTGAAGTGGTGTGTATTTGCCCTTATTACTGTGAAGCACTTTGATTTTTCCAGTCTAGTCTTTTTTGGCAGGGGGGTGAGGACCTATGAGGAGACTGGTCCTAATCCAGAGTTTGAAAAACACTGCCGAATAGCATACTAGTTACCATGTAGGGGTCTGGTTTCAAGTCCTAACTGCCGTGTCTGAGCTGTCACCTTGGGCAAATTACTTACCTTCTCTGTGCTTCCTCACTTATAAAATAATAACTGTATTTATGCTGCAAAGTTCTTTAGAAGATTGAATGAGTTTGTCAATGGGAAATGCTTAGAATATTGTCTGGAACACAGCAAGTACTCAGTAAACATGTGCTACTATTATTCAAGTCAAAAATCTCATAATTTGGGTCCAACAAGTAAGAGGGAAACTTTTGAAGTGAGCTACAATCAGATATAATAAAGTAGCCTGAAAACAGACAAGGAAGGTATATGTTGAATTACATGTTCATGAAAAATTCTCTTAATAATAACCAAATTTTTTTTTTTTTTTTGGTGCCATAGCTTCAAGCACTGCTTACCTACGATGTCATTTCTCATTGCTTCTGTAATTGGTATTGGTTTAGCAGCATCTGGAGATATATATTTGGTAAAAGTAGTTACTGCATCCTGTTCTATACCTGCAAGGTAAGAAGGGGACAACTTCAAAAATCAAAAAGCAACTTGGACCAGTAACGGACCATATTCATGAATAGCAAGGTTTGTTTGCCGTGCGCCCAGGCACACACACACAAACATATCTTTTATTACAAATAAATATCTTTGTAAATATACTTAGGACAAAACAGCCTCCACGGTAACGTTGCTTCTGCACTGCTTGGTTCTTGGAGCAGAGGAGATACATGTGACCCCGTGGCCCTCCTCACCTCAGCTCACAAGCTGATGAGTAACCGCAATCACTGTACACGTCCTCTTTCCATCTCTCCTCTCCAAAGTCCTGACCTGAAGGACTTACATAGCGGAAGCTCAACGATCATTTTTAAATCTACATTTTACATATTCTACCAAATTTCATATTCATGAACACATTCATTTGACCTTCAACAACCCTGGAACGTTAAAACAGTGAATATCAAATTTCCTAGTCTTGGGACTTTGAAATCTTAAAAATTACTGAGGACCCTAAAGAGCTTTTGTTTATGTGAGTTTTATCTATAGATAGTAAGGTATTAAAAATTAAAATGAGAAAAAATTATTGTTTAAATTAACAATATTAAATCTGTTAAAAGTTAACATAAATACTATTTTTTACAGAAAATAACTGTTTCCCAAACTGAAAAAAATTAATGAGAAGAGGGCATCAATTTACATTTTTGCATCTCTATTCCTCTTGATAACAAACTGTTAGATTCTCAAATCTGTTTTGGCATTCAATCTGTTGTGCTTCTTTGTTTTGGTTGAAATATACTGTGCTCTCATGATATGAGAAGAAATGTATGTATGTGTGTGTGTGTATATATATAGTATGTATGTATGTGTGTGTATATATATAGTATGTAAATGTGTATATATAGTATGTATGTGTAGTATGTGTATATATATAGTATGTATGTGTGTATATATAGTATGTATGTGTGTGTGTATATATCTAGTATGTATGTGTGTGTATATATAGTATGTGTGTGTATATATATAGTATGTGTGTATGTGTAGTATGTGTGTGTATATATAGTATGTATGTATGTATATAGTATGTATGTGTGTGTATATACATAGTATGTGTGTATATATATAGTGTGTGTATATATATACAGTATGTGTGTGTATATAGTATGTGTGTATATATAGTATGTGTGTGTATATATAATGTATGTGTGTGTATGTACATATATGGTATGTGTGTGTATATATATATAGTATGTATGTGAGTATATATATATAGTATGTGTGTGTATATATATAGTATGTATGTGTGTGTAGTATGTATGTGTGTATATATATAGTATGTGTGTGTGTATATATAATGTATGTGTGTATGTATATATAGTATGTGTGTGTATATATAGTATGTGTGTGTGAGTATATATAGTATGTGTGTGTATATAGTATGTATGTGTGTGTATATATATATAGTATGTATGTGTACATATAGTATATGTGTGTGTATATATAGTATGTGTGTGTATATATATAGTATGTATGTATGTGTGTATAGTATGTATGTGTGTATATATAGTATGTGTGTATGTGTGTGTATATATATAGTATGTGTGTATATATAATGTATGTATGTGTGTATATATATAGTTTGTGTGCATATATATAATGTATGTATGTATATATAGTATGTGTGTATATATAGTATGTGTGTGTGAGTATATATAGTATGTGTGTGTATACAGTATGTATGTGTGTGTATATATATAGTATGTATGTGTGTATATATATAGTATGTGTGTATATAGTATGTATGTGTGTATATAGTATGTATGTATGTGTGTATATATATAGTATGTATGTGTGTGTACATGTGTGTATATGTATGTATAGTCTTTGTCCTGGTTCCTGGCACAGAGCTCCTAAAACCCTTGCAATTTCCTGAGTGGCAGGGGCCAGAGGAGCATCTTTTGTTATTTATAATAAGCCTCTGATTTCAACCAGGGGAAAAGTTTATGGTAATGAGGTGACTCTTGCAGAGTGGGGCTGGTTGCCAAAGAAGCAAACCACGGAACTTCAGCCCCACTCCCCAACCTCTGGGGAGGGTGGAGGGGTTAGGGACCGTCAAGCTAATCACCAATGGCCTATGATTTACTCAACTGGGCCTACGTGACAGAACCATAAAACCCCTAAATGAAGTGGTTCAGAGAGCTTCTGGGTTGGCAAATGTATCCATGTCCTGGAAGGGTGATGCACCCCAACCCCAGAGACAGAAGCTCCTGCATTTGGGACCCTTCTGGACCTTGACTTATGTACCCCCTTCATGTGGCGGTTCATTTCTATCCTTTATGATATCCTTTTAATAGACTAATAAACATAAAGTGTTTCCCTGAGTTCTCTGAGCTGTTGTCACAAATTATTGAAAGAGGAAGGGGTAGTGGGAACCCCTGATTTATAGCTGGTTGGCCAGAAGTACAGGTGACAACTTGGGACCTGTGACTGGCATCTGAAGTGGGGGGACAGTCTTCTGGACTGAGCCCTTAACCTGGGGGCGTCTGCAATAACTCCGGGTAGTGTCAGAATGAATTAAACTATAGGGTACCCAGTTACTGTCCACAGAGAATTAGAGACTTGCTTAATGTGGGAAACCCACATATTTGGTGTCAGAAGTGTTATGAATAAAGAAATGGTTTTCTTTTATTTATATCAAGAATAGCTGGCCTCAGAGATGTGTAATTGGGAAAAGGAGTATTTTAATAGCTTTCTGAGATAACTGTGGATATATTCTTCTTTGATAATATACCAAAACTTGAAAAGTGGTAGTTTCTTAAAGGTTAATTAGAAGGTGGAATCTGAAACCATATAATGAACTTGTTGTATTCTGTTACATTAATATCTATTGGTCTATCTCCCATGTTTAAAGAGTCTTTTACTCATGATTGATTTTATAACATCATGTATTTTCAAATATTGTAGAAAATACTGGTTTGCTGACTTATGAAGATCTTACAAATGTTGATGCATTGCATCATATGGTATAAAAAAAACACATCATTAATATCACAATGATCTTATCAGAACACTCTATAAAGCTGTTAGAGCACACGGTGGTGAATAGAAGTTTTCCAAATTCTAAGTTTCACTTGTAAAATTAAATTTTACCACTAGGCAACAAATACTCTCAGCTGTTTTCCACGAAATGACACCGCATTTTATGGGGCCAGAATTACACTGATGCCAAAACTAGACAAAAGCAGTATAAGAAGACTACAGACCAATATCCATCTAAACAGATGCAAAAATGCTCAACAAAATATTAGAAAATCAAGTCCAGCAACATATAAAAAGACTAATACACCATAACCAAATGAGGCTTACCCTGGGAATGCAAGCTTATTCAATATTAAAAAAAAAAACAACAATGTAATCCATCATATTAACAGACCAGAAAAGGAAAACCACATTGTCATATCAAATGATGCAGGAAAAACATTTGACAAAATTCAACACCATTCATGATTCAAACAGCAACAACTCTCAGTAAACTATTAAGAGAAGGGAACTTCATCAACCTGATAAAGGGTATTTACAAAAACCCACAGCTAACCTCACACTTTATGGTGAAAGACTGAATACTTTCTAAGATCACGAACAAGACAAGAAACTCAAGCAATCTACACAAAAGCTCCTAGAAATAACAAGTGAGTAATAAGGCCACAGAATAGAAGGTCAACATATAAAAGTCAATCATATTGATATTTCTATGTACTAGCAATGAAAAACACTAGAAACAAAAAAATTTTTAATCATACTATTCACAGTAGCACCAAATAACAAAACACATTAAGGATCTGTATTCTGAAAACTATACAATGTGGAGGAAAGAAATCAAAGACCCAAGTAAATGAAGACACACATCATATCTGTGGATTTTACGGCTCAATACAGTTAAGACATAAATTCTCCCCAAACTGACCTATAGGCTGAATGCAACTCCAATAAAAATCCCAGCACGGTTTCTTGTAGATATTGACAAGATTATTCTAAAATTTATATCGGGGGCGGGGGGGGGGGACTTAGAATAGAAAAAACAATTTTGAAAAAGAACAAACTTGGAGGACTCAAACTATCCAATCTTAAGACTCACTACAAAGCTATAGTAATCAAGACAGTGTGGTACAGGTAAAGGAACAGACATATACACCAATGGAACAGAACAGAGAGTCCAGAAATAGACCTACACAAATATGGCCACGGTACAAAGGCAATTCAATGGCATAAGAGTAGTCTTTAACTAATAATGTATAGAATGATCCACATGTGACAAGAAAAAAAAAACACTTGACCTAAGGGCTTCCTTGGTGGCACAGTGGTTGAGAGTCTGCATGCCGATGCAGGGGACACAGGTTCGTGCCCCGGCCTGGGAAGATCCCACATATCGCGGAGCGGCTGGGCCCGTGAGCCATGGCCGCTGAGCCTGTGCGTCCGAAGCCTGTGCTCTGCAACGGGAGAGGCCACAACAGTGAGAATCCCGTGTGCCACAAAAAAAAAAAAAAAACTTGGCCTAACCACCACAGCTTGTATCTCACAGGAGAAAATCTTCATGACCTTTGATTATTAGGCAAAGAGCTCTTATGTATGACTCCAAAAGCACAATCCATAAAGGAAAAAAGTTGATAAATTGGACTTAATCAAAAAAGTCCTTTTGGCCTCTGAAAGATACTGTTAAGATAATGAAAAGTCAAGGCTATAAACTGGGAGAAAACATTTGCAAGTCACATAGCCAATAAAAGTCTTATAACCAGAACATATAAAGAACCTCAAAATTCAACAGTAAAATATTGGGAAAGACTGGAACAATTTACCAAAGATACAGATGGCAAACATGCACATGAAAAAACATTCAACATCCTCAGACATTAGGGAAATGCAAAGTAAAACCACAATGAGATACCACCACACATCTATCAGAATAGCTAAAAAACCCCGCAAATAAACAAAAAGCTGATTACATCAAGCGCTGGCAAGGAAATAAAGCAACTAGAACTCTCATATATTGCTGCTGGGAAAGCAAAATGGTGCAGCCACTCTACAAAACAGTCTGGCGGTTTCTCATATAATTAGACACACATTTAACACATAAATCCACTACTAGGTATTTCTCCAGAGAAATAAAAACTTTTGTCCACACAAAAACCTGTACACAAATGTTTAAAGCAGCTTTATTCATAATCAAAAGCTGGAAACAATCCAAACGTGGTTCAACAGGTGGATGGATAGAACATCCATCCAGCGGAACTTAGCTATAGAAAGCAATAACAGAAACAACATGGGTAAACTTCAAAGCCATTATGCTAAGTGAAAGAAGCCAGTCTCAAAGGCTACATACTATATAAATTCACTTATATGGCACTCCAGAAAAGGCAAAAAAAAAAAAAAAAAAGAGACAAATAGATCAGTGGTTGTCAATTGGTGGGATAGAGGGTTTAACTACAAAGGCGACAGAACTGTTCTTCATCTTGATTGTGATGTGTGGAGTTAAAGAAACCTCAGCTAAAGTTGGAGTGGGGACAGGCCTATAGGGTGAGCTCTCACACCCTGCGAGGCATCCTCATTACCCCAAACAGGAAGAGACCAGCACCTATGTCTCAACGCGAAGGTGTTGTCTATTCTATCATCCAGCAGGAAGAAGAAAACTTTTCTCTGCCCCAGGGCAGCCTAGCCAATCAGACACTGTAGCAGCCCAACCAATGAGAAGGCTCCACACTTTGGACCCCCCAGCTTCCTCTGATGGTCTCCGATTACTACCGGCGCCCTAGCCTTTCCATATAAAAAAAGCAAGCTCCCCTTCTCTGGATTTGCCTATGGTCCACCACAATTCGCATATCTCAAACTGCAATTCTTCTGGCTATTTCCAAGTAAACTTGCTTCTGCTGGTAAAATGACTGGCTATTATATTATTAAAGTTAACAGATGACAGTTACAGGAATCTATGCATGTGTTAAAACTCAAATACACATCAAAAGGTGTCTAATTCACTGCATGCAAAATTTTTAAATAACAAAAAATGAAAAACTAGTACTCTTTTAATTACTCCACTGCTATTGAAATAAATTAACACCAAAACAGTTTCCAAAAACAATAAAGTGTATTACAATCAAAGAAACAGACTTTGGACTTTCATTTCCAGAAACAGGCCTCACTAGATGTTCAAAGAAACACTTCCTAATACTGAATTCTCCCAAAATGCTTTTGAAAACTACATCAGAGGTTGTGGCAAATAGTGAGAAACAGAAACAAGTACAAGCAAGCTCCTTATATGAAAGCTTTGGGACCACTAATATTTTAGCATTCGGAATTTGAGGTTTTTACAGAGGTAACGCACTGTGTTTATATATACCATTTAAAAAATTTTTTTAAGTCTTTATTGAATTTGTTACAATACTGCTTCCAAAGTTGTAACCACTGGACTCCCAGGGAAGTCCCTATATATACCATTTTAATACCCCAGCAGCATGTGAGACGATCGCAATCATGACTCTGCAATAAGCTCACATCCCTTCAGGTCAAGTTTTGTTCATTTAAAAAACAACTTGTGGGCTTCCCTGGTGGCGCAGTGGTTGAGAGTTCGCCTGCCGATGCAGGGGACACCAGTTCATGCCCTGGTCTGGGAAGATCCCACATGCCGCGGAGCGGCAGGGCCTGTAAGCCATGGCCGCTGAGCCTGCGCGTCTGGAGCCTGTGCTCCGCAGCGGGAGAGCACACAACCGTAAGAGGCCCGTGTACCGCAAAAAAAAAAAAAAAAAAAAAAAAAAAAAAAAAAAAAACAACTTGTGATAGGCAAAGCTTTCTGGATTTCTGGACTGCAGACAAGGAATTGTGGACCTGTAGGAGTCAGTACAAATCAAGATGGGCAAAAGTACAAAAGAGAGGGCATTCACCTGAGAAAAACCACCAACTCCAAGAGACTTGAGGCTTGCACTTTCAAGGGCAGCTGCCCAGGGCCCAAACAGGGTAGATTAGACCAAAACCAGGCAGAAGGCCTTAAGAGTTTAGGGCCTGGAAAACCCAAGACAAAAATTCAGTTTTAAGTGATAATGGGATAGTAATGAAGCTGGCCCCAGAAGTATGGCAAAAGCAAATGCAGGGGCTTCCCTGGTGGCACAGTAGTTAAGAATCCACCTGCCAGTGCAGGGACACGGGTTCGAGCCCTGGTCCAGGAAGATTCCACATGCCGCGGAGCAACTAAGACCGCATGCCACAACTACTGAGCCTGTGCGCCACAACTACTGAACCCACGTGCCACAACTACTGACGCCCGCGTGCCTAGAGCCCATGCTCTGCAACAAGAGAAGCCACCGCAAATGAGAAGCCCGTGCACCTCAAGCAAGAGGAGCCCCCGCTCACCACAACTAGAGAAAGCCTGCGCGCAGCAACGAAGACCCAATGCAGCCAAAGATAAATGAATTAAATAAATAAATTTTTTTAAAAAAGCAAATGTAGGGCTTCCCTGGTGGCGCAGTGGTTGAGAGTCCGCCTGCCGATGCAGGGGACGCGGGTTCGTGCCCCGGTCCGGGAAGATCCCACATGCCGCGGAGCGGCTGGGCCCGTGAGCCATGGCCGCTGGGCCTGCGCGTCCGGAGCCTGTGCTCCGCGGCGGGAGAGGCCACAGCATTGAGAGGCCCGCGTAACGCAAAAAAAAAAAAAAAAAAGCAAATGTAAATACACTCTGCAATAACGCAATTTAATCAGAGTCCTCAAAGAATTACCAAAGATAAAAATCCAAAGATATATATTCACAGCCAAAACCCGTTAAAACCACAGGCTACCAAGAGTGTGAATCTGAAGAAACCAATAAATGCTGATTCAAATACACAAAAACTGGGATATTGGGCTTCTCAGATAATGCATATATGTTTAATAACTTTAAATAAATAAAAAGTAGGCTCAAAAGTGGGATGGAGGGCTAAAGGACTAAGAAACTAAAAAACGACCAGGCAAACCTGAAGAAACAAAACTTCTAGAAATGAAAAATTCACTAACTTTTAGATTAAAATAACATGTTAAAGACTGACTCAATAGCAGATTAGACCCATTTTAAGAGAGAATCAATGAACTAAAAGATCTGAAGAAGTCACCACCAATCTGAAAAGGCTACTATGTATGATTCTAACTACATGACATTCTGGAAAACGCAAAACTGTGGAGACAGGAAAAAGATCAGTGGTTGCCAGGGTCAAATCAGCAGGTATACAGAGATGAACAGGTAGAGCACAGAGGATTTTTAGGGCAGTGAAAATGTTCTGTATGACACCATAATGACAGTTACATGTCGTTATACATTTGCCCAACCCAGAGAACATACAATACCAGGAGTGAACCCTAAAGTAAACTACGGACTTTGGGTAATTACGATGTGCCCAGGCAGGTTCACTGATGCCAACAAGTGCTCCACTCTGGTGGGGGATATTCACAGTGGGGGAGGCGACGCAAGTGCGGGGGCAGAAGGGCATACAGGAAATTTCTGTACCTTCCCCTCAATTACGCTGTGGACCTTAAAACTGCCCTCATAAAGTCTTCGTAGAAAAGAGAAAAGAAAAAAACACACAAGGAAAATCCAGAAAAGAAATCATCTAGACCCCTGAGAAAAGATAAAAGAGAAGAGGACAAGCATGGATTGGAAGCTGTCTAATCAGAATTCCAGGAGGTCATAATTGAAAAGTGAAGAGCCTGTAATTTCCAAACTAACAGGAAAGAGAAAGAGGTGCTGTTGTTGAGATGCCAGGGCTTTAATCCCAGCTCCCACCTGCTGTGTAACCCCCGGAAGTCTCTTCCACCTGCCTAAACCATGGCTTTCTCACATGTAAAACGGGTTAACTGCCTACCTCACAGGGATGCTGTGATTATTCCAAGAAATCCAAGTACACCCCTAGTACAGAACTCAATTAATGTCACCTGCTGGCAATTAAAAAATAATTTTATCTGCAAACTACAGTAAAATAGTAACAAAACTAAGACTGCGGCAGGGCTGAAATCAGCCTATCTGGGTAAGGATCTGATTTCAAAATCTGTGGAAGGGAAAAAGCAGCATGACCCCTGACCCTCCTTCACTTGTTAATTCTGCCAACGTCTTTCTTAGAGGATCCAATCACTGTGGACAGCCCTTCTGTTCCTTTTTCATACACTGACCCTACTCCAGGGCACTACCCAAATACTCCCAGATCTGCAAGTGAGTGTGGGAGAAAACTATTCCAACCCTTTTATTCCCCATCTCAAGTTTCACTTTGTAAACAGATTCAAAAAATTTTTTAAAAATACACAACAAAACAGGATAAAGAGAGACAAAAAACACACACTTACTTTTCATTAATTTTCCTGATAATTCCTTTAGTGGAGAAGAGGGACTATTTCTACTGGCTACTATAAGTCTGGAGGATTCCTGCGTTTCCACGGAACCTCGATGAGCTCCTGTTCTGGCCGTTTCCAGGTGGAGAGAATGGGCACTGTCACATTCCTGGGAAAGCAGCAAGTGATTCTGAGTGTTGCTAGTTCTATTATTCAGGTCAATTCCTTCCAACTGGGCTGAGCTAGAATCCTCCAATCTCTTGTCAAGAGAGTCGGTTACAAAAGCTGCTGTAGTTTCGTGCTTTTTAGAAGGAGAGACAGGTTCAGCCAGTGAGCTCTGCTTCACCGTGTTCAGACTGTGTGCTCTTATTCGGGACCAAGTTGTAGAGTGAAAACTTTCAGCCTCTAACCAAAACTTAACCAAATGCTCCATTCTCCGAAGTTCCATGAATTGAATGAAATAAGGGAGGACAACAGTGTCATGCAAGACTTGTTCAAGGGTCTTTGAAAGACTTGATTTGGTCTCTTGAGTCTGGTAGTCCAGACAAGATCTGCCTAAAAGAAGCAGAAGAGTTAGCAGTTCAGTAACAGACAACAACCGCCAAAACGTACAATAAAAATATTTAAACCACTCAACCTCATTAAAAATCTCAGAAAAGCAAATTAATAGAAGATAACATTTTTGCCTGTCAAACTGAAAAATGTTTTTTTAAAAAAATAACAAGCACTAACCAGGGCATAGCAAAACGGATGATGAGAATGTAAAATGGCAAGACCTCTTTGGATTTTCAATCCAGTAACTCCATTTCTAGGAACTTATCCTGAGGAAAAATTGTGGATGTGTGGATATAGCCAGAAAGATGTTATGAACTCTTAGCATTATTTATAACAAAATAAAGAGCTAGCTCTGCGATTTTATCTTTAAAAATAAAACCAAACTTAATAAAACTTAATAGAAGTTTATTTTATAGTTAACTAAATTTAGGTTATGATTATAACCACAAGCTAATTATCAGAATAAAGAAAAAAATAAAAAAATTTTAACTTTCACAGCATGACATAAAGAGGCTCATTTTCATAAAATTCACTGAGGGCTTCATCAGTTTTTCAAAAGGGTTCTTCTTAATCCTTTGATGTTTCTTCTGAAGCACTTCGTGTATCATCATCCTTGCTAACTATCCTACTGTCAATGTTAACGAGTCCATCTCTGCCAACATCTCTTTTCGTGAACTTCAGGAAATCCCAATCCATTGTAAGACTTTAAGCACTTTTTAAAATCAAACTTCTAATTTTGAGATACTGGCAGATTCATGTGCAGGTAGAAGAAGAAACACAGAGAGAACCTGTGCACCCTCTACCCAGTTTCCCCTATGGTAGCACCTTTCGAACTGCAGTTCAATATCACACCAAGATACTGACGCTGACACAACCCATCAACCGTGTTCAGATTTCCCCCATTTTACCAGCACTCACTTGTGTATTTAGTCCTATGCAATTCTGTCCCATGTGTAGATTCGTGTAAACACCACCAAGACACGGAACAGCCCCGTGACACAAAGGTGCCTCATGCGGCCTCTCACGGCTGCCTCCTCCACCCCAGGCAACGGCAAGCGCTCTTCTGTCTCCCATTCTACCTCTCCGCCATCCCCAGAACGGAGAAACATTTCTCTCTCAGCATAATCCCCTTGAGATTCGCCCAAGCTGTCATGTGTCTCAAGAGCTTGTTCTTTTTTCTACTGCTGAGTAGTGTTCTGTGGTATGAATGTACCGGTTTGTTTACCGCTCACCTGTTGAAGGACATCCAGTTTTTGGCTTTTAAGCTGCTATGAACACTGGGGTACAGGTTTTTTTGTGGACATAGGTTTCCATTTCTCTGGGATAAATGCCTAAAACTGCAATGGCTGGGTCGTATGGTAACTGCATGATTAGCTTTGTAAGAAGCCGCCAAACTGTTTTCGGAGCAGCTCTACCATCTGACGTTTCCACCAGACACACGAGTAACCCAGTGACTCACAAGTTTACTTTGTGACCAACACAAATGCCATCTGCAGTGCACTGCTGAGGGTGACCCACAAAGACTCCGACACCTCAGCTCTGAATACACACAAATGTTAAGCAGAGAGAGGTATCAGAAGAGGGACTAATTTTAGTAAAGTCGATCCATTCACAGATTTTTTTCAATTTATGATAAACTGACAATTTTTATAAGTACAGAAATTTGGGCAACAAATATTCAGAAAACAAGGATCTCCTGCACGTCTTTTCTTTTTTTGCGGGGACAGGGAGGAATTATTTTAACATAACAGAGATCCTACTGTACATACCACTATGTGACCACCTTTTTTCACTTTAACATATCTTAGACATTTCTCAATGTCTTCTGAAGGCTTTCATATAGCTACACAGTATTCCAGAGTATGGGTATATCACAATTGGATTACTTCTCTATTAATGGATATTTGTATGTTGTTCCTAATTTTTTGCTATCATAAACATTACTGCAATGAATAGCCTCATACATACTTGTACATGTATTTTTGTGCACATATGGGAGCATATCTGAGGGCTACATCTTATACTTTACCTTTCGATAAATACTTGCAAACTGCCTTCCAAAAAATCTTTACCAATTTATACTTCCACTATACAGAAGTGGCTATTTCTCTGCATCTACATTAACATCCCAATTATCAAACTTTAAATATTTGCCAGTGTGTTAGGGGGAACATTAACTCATTATTTTAATTTGCATTTCACTAGTATTACTGCAGTGAGGCATCCTTTTCATATATTTAGTGGCCAAATGTATTTCTTTTTCTGGAAATGGCCCATTTTTCTACCGGGCCTGCTTTTTATATTTATAGAAACACAACATGGAGCCATCCATTAATTACACTTATAGCTGTTATTTCAGTTAAAACATTTTTTTCAAAGTCCCATCCAATTACACAGTTCGGTATCCTTTGGCAGGAATTTCACATATTATACTCATTTCCTCCTCCTAGGAAGTTAACAAAAACTCAAAGTCACTTACCCAGGTCACCAAAATGAGCGGCCTCCATGTGGCTGGGCTGCTTCTTAAGTGTTGCCGTCCTACTACTTGAAAAGGAGTCCATGTTGGCAGAAATGGCATTGATTGCAACGTGACTTGGTCCTGCAGCCTCCAGCAAGGCATGATTTTTAGTGCTTTTTTGTGGGGAATGTACGGATATTGAAGCTATAATTTTTCAAAAAATTGTTAAAAATTAAACACAATTTGATAGTCTAAAACTGTCTCCTAAGAGGGCTTTAAGGGAACTTGAAAAATTAGATTTTGTAACACCTCTCTTAAGTACATACACTCAACAAAAATACTTGGGGAAATGGTAAATTAACCAAGCAGCAGAAAATTGGAAAGAAATGTCCTACTATTATTTGTAATTCTCAAAATACTGTGCCAAAAATGTAACTTAAAAGAGAGATTGGGCTTCCCTGGTGGCGCAGTGGTTGAGAGTCCGCCTGCTGATGCAGGGGACGCAGGTTCGTGCCCCGGTGCCCCAGTCCGGGAAGATACCACATGCCACGGAGCGGCTGGGCCTGTGAGCCATGGCCTCTGAGCCTGCGCGTCCGGAGCCTGTGCTCCGCAACAGGAGAGGCCGCAAAAGTGAGAGGTCCGCGTACCGCAAAAAAAAAAAAAAAAAAAAGAGATCTTTCTTTGAGTTCTCTTTGAGAACTCTACTGAAGACAGAAAGTACCAAAGGCAGCAAACATTCTGAAACATGGACCCTTTTCAATTCCTTAATACTTGCTTGCTGAAGGAACAAAATTAAAATTCCAAAATAAAAGCTTACAGGAAAAAAATTAGAAAAATACCCTTCAGGATACTTATTTTACTTTTTAATTGAGTAACAAAATTCCACCGTCTAATAAAAACTGATCAAAGTTCAAGCTGCCTAAAGATGAAGCATACTTAAAAATTCACATAATATATTTTCTTCAGTAGTCTGAAGAAATATTAATATCATCCTTTTGACTTCAGAATAAAGAGGTTAGTCACCAATGTGTTAGTAGGATATCAACAACTCCATATTATAATACGGTCAAAGTAACCCTATGAACTTGTTGCTACAGCTGAATTAACATTCCACCTATCCCGTTTATTCTACACAAATATCAAAGACTCTCATGAAAGGATTTTAAGAAGTTTTGGTTTTGTGCATTGCTATAGCAAGAAGGCTAGAAACATACAGGTCACTGAGCATTCCACACCCTCAATATAAATACTCTCAGATGACTAAACTTCTGTCTACTAGCACCACTTATCTTACTGAGCAGTCAATTTATGATAAACTGGTCAACAGATAAGTGCTCTCAATCTTAGCGAACGGTTCCCGGACACAGAATCTGAGTGACACCACGTAATACCTCCTATGAAGAATACATAGTACTGTAATTCAATCTATTACTGTGAGATGTGTTTACAGGATAAAGCAGATGAGAATGTTTATCTTAGGCATATGTATTTATCAGTCATTCAATAAGAGCTGGGAGAATTATGCAATGGAGTTGTCTTCAAATGATTTTTTCAATTTTAGAAGGAAGTTGTTTTTTGTTTTTATTTTTATGATAAATTGAAGGGAGCAGAATCATTTTGGTAGGTTTATAAACAATAATATGTAGTTTTTTTGTACAGACAAGCTACAAATACCCTGCATCAAGAACAGTGAGACTTTCTGATTGTTTCCTAATTAGACGTGTATGATGATGTGAAATAATACTAACTCATCTGTGCAAGCCTTCTTCTCTCTTTCTTAATTCTCTGTTAGAGCCACCTCTCTCACACTCGCCCTCTTAGCATCCCACCCCCAGGCCTCGAGGTCCCGTACTCTTCCCCCTTCTCCTCTCCCAAGAGCTCCTCCCTCTCCTCTTTAACGCACATATCAGCGCCCACAGGGCCAGACATGGCATCCACCACTCCTCTGCTTCCCAAGGTTCTCTGTTCTTCTTTTACTCCTTCTGCTGGAAGGCACATTTATTCTCAAACCTTCAGTTATTACTAGAGCAATCTTTTCCAAGCTTTTTTTTTAGCTGTAAGCTCCCCCCACCCAAATAAACTTAAGTGGGACCTTGATATGTCTGTAAAATAGATAAAACTTTAGCTAAAACAGATATGCAAAATCTAAATTGTTATCTAAAATAGACAAAACAGAGTTAACTGTAACTCTGGCTGATTCAAGGAGAAAGTCTCACACATGCGCTTGATTCGGGCCCTCCCAGTGCCAGCTCCAAGGGCTCAGCCCTGCAGAGCTGGAGGCAGAGGGGACCCTGACCCGATCTCAGGCTGACCTCTGAGCTCAGCTTCCAGCCTGTGGCTCTAATTATTTGCTACTAACCAACCTCTCATTTGTCATCTTTACCATCTCAAGACCAATTTTTCCAAACGTCAAACTTAAAACATCTTCTTCCAGACTAATTCTCCTCTCATTTCCCTATCTCTGTCAATCCACCAGTCCCTAAAGCTCAAGAGCTTGGACCCACTCTTCTCACTACACCTGTTTACATGTCAAGATCTGTTGACTTTTCCTTCAAGATACTGACCTGTTTATTTTCAACACCACACCCTTAGTACAGGCCTTCCTGTATCACAGCAAAGCACTTCTAGGGTCTCCATCCTACATGACTCTTTCAGACTAACCTCTATAAATGCCATATGTAAAGCATCAACATCCTGCTCAAAAGCCCATAGTGGTTCCCTGTTTTCTCCGTCTCAACTCTTTTCTGGTCTTTAAGATCCTCTACAATCTGACCTCAATCTATCTTAAAAATTTCCTTTTAGGAGTCTGAAGGTCCTTCTGCCCAGTATATACTCAAAGAAATAAGAAGCTGGGCTGGTAAGGGAAAGAGGAAGAATTGACTCTCATTCAAATCCTTCTTATCATTCAAATTTCATACACATTAAGCCTCACTTCTATAAAGGCTTCCCTATGCTCCAGAAAACATCTGCTCATCTCAAATTCCTCTGAACTCCCTGTAATACTAATAACTAACAACTAATCCAACATATCAAGGGCCTACTCTGTTAAAACTAGATGGTAGTAGCTACCAATATAAAACCTACTATGTACAAGGCACTGTACTGGTTTCTTTTCTTTCTTTCTTTCTTTTTTTAATAAATTTATTTATTTTTGGCTGCGTTGGGTCTTTGTTGCTGCACGTGGGCTTCCTCTAGTTGCGGAGAGAGGGGGCTACTCTTGTTGCAGTAGGCAGGCCTCTCATTGTGGTGGCTTCCCTTGTTGCGGAGCACAGGCCCTAGGCGTGCAGGCTTCAGTAGTTGCAGCACATGGGCTCGGCAGTTGTAGCTCACGGGCTCTAGAGCGCAGGCTCAGTAGTTGTGGCGCACGGGCTTAGATGCTCCGCGGCACGTGGGATCTTCCCGGACCAGGGCTCGAACCCACGTCCTCTGCATTGGCAGGTGGGTTCTTAACCACTGCGCCACCAGGGAAGCCCTGTACTGGTTTCTTGATGTACTTTTTTGGGGGTACATTGTTTCATTTATCTCTCACAACAATGCTGCAAGACCAGTATTTTCCTCATTTTGGAGATGAATACACAAACAGAACAAAGTTAAGTGCTTTGCCCTAAGTCAATAAGGTAGTAAAGAGGCATTTCAACAGGCAGGATTTCAACCTCGGTCTGCTAGACTATAGAAAATCACTCTTTTATCTGGTTACTTGGACTGTAGAATTATTGTGGTTAAGATAACGTGTGTAAATGGATGTCTCAGGAGCACCTCCCAGCCACCATAGCAAAAAGGAACAGGTACTGGCCCAGTGTGGTTCTCCACCAGCCACAGTGTTAGGCCTGCCAGAAAGCTGGGTGCCAGGCTTAGCTTCTTCGCCCTCATACCTAATCGAGAACAAAGCTCTACCTATTCCACCTCCCACACGGCTCTGTCCAGGTCTCTTTATCTCCACCACTGCTGATTGAGCCCAAGCCATCTGTGCATCATCTGATTCATGCTCCTCTTCCTACCACCAATTTGTAAGTTCACCGAGGGCAGGATCTGGATCCAAGTCTTTTTTGTTCACTGTTACAGCCACAATTTTTGTCTAACACCTAGAACAGAACAGGTGCTCAATAAACCATAGTTATTATGATTTTGGTTTATTTGCTACTGTTCTGGGTCTGAGTCTGTCCTTCTAATCAGACTGCAAACTTCTTGAGGGCCTGTTTCCCTGCTGCGTCTGTGTTATTCTAAAGTTAAGGCAGTGGGGCTTCCCTGGTGGCGCAGTGGTTGAGAGTCCGCCTGCCGATGCAGGGGACATGGGTTCGTGCCCCGGTCCGGGAAGATCCCACATGCTGCGGAGTGGCTGGGCCCGTGAGCCATGGCCGCTGAGCCTGCGCATCCGGAGCCTGTGCTCCGCAACGGGAGAGGCCACAGCAGTGAGAGGCCCGCGTACCACAAAAAAAAAAAATAAATAAATAATAATAATAAAGTTAAGGCAGTGAACGTGAGCACAGACTATGTGCTGTCATAAACAGAGTACAAGCATGGAGTGTTTTAGCCTGGGACAGATTGAGGAGTTAGGTAGGCCAATCCCCTTGTTGTACAAATGAGGAAAGTTCCCCCAGGTCACACTGTCGGAGGCTCGTGCCTCCGACATCGAAGTCCCTCCTGCTACTGCAATCAAGGCTAGACTTCACAAGCCTCTGCTTGCTGAGGGCTTGAAGTCTTTACCAATATCAATCAAATTCTCCTTAAAAAAGGCAATATGAACCAACTGGCTTTAAATTATCAGAAATAAGCAGAAAATAAGGCTGTAAGCGACCTTACTTCTTCCCTAATCTTACAAACCTCTAAGTTATTGATTAGTGTCCCTCTGGAGCATATGGAGTTACTACTCAATGCTAGCCACACAACATACAAACATTTAAAAGAAAAATCTAAATAAGTGGCAATCTTTAGAATTCACGTAAATAAATTACATCTATGAAATTTGTACGTAATGGTCATGAAAGTAATTTTCACTATAATTTTCCCTTTTCAATTTTTGTACACTGACATAATGAAATCAGTCAAAACTACGCAGAGATTACAATCTTAAAGAAACATGCTCTTGCCTATAAATAAGGACAATATATTGATTCCAATAAAGGACTCCAAATAAATTTTAGGTTAAGGCCATTCATCCAAAGTAATAAGGAAGTGAAAACTGTAAGCATCCATACTTCCAGATAAACCACAGAAAACCAGGCTTCATAAGTCAGTGGTCAGACTACTCAGTAAAGAGTATTTTTTGCTTTTTTTTTTTTAAATACAGTCAACTAATTGCTTTTGGGGAATAATCAAATGCGTGATTAGTAAGGACGACACTGGTTCACTGAAATCACTAGGACAACCAATAAATGCTTAGTAAAAGTCTATTATATGGTGGGTGTTGAAGAGTATATAAGTTAACAGGGAAATATGTCCCAGTCATAAGTAATTATAAAAGAAGGCAGAGACGATTAATGGCAAAATAAGGGAGAATGTAACAGGATGAAAGAGTTCATCACTGCAACATGCTGACTCACCTTTAATTGACTTGACATCTGAGGTCTTCTCTTGCTCTTTGCCTTTCACTGGAACAGAAGAGAGCACCATGACCAACTTCTACAGCCAGAAACCCCCTTCCAGACCTTGTAAAAATCACACCAGCTCTATTCTGACAGGTGAGTGTGTTCAAAGTTCCGCAACATCGGGCGAGCTGCCCTGGAGTGGGGCAGGGCAGTTGTCAGGGGAAGTTTCTCTCAGGAAGTGATCTTTGAACAGCATTTGGTCAAGTACGCTCAGAGCTTAAGGAGAGACAAGGTCAGAACACCTGGGTTCAAATCTGGGCTCTGCCATTCAATAGCCATGTGATGCTGGACAAGTTACTTTAATTCTCTGGGGTCTCAACTTCCTTCATTTACAAAACTAGGTCACTGTTATGAGTTAGTAGAGTCATTTCAACAGGCAGGATTTCAACCCTGGTCTGCTAGACCCTAAAAAAAATCACTCTTTTACCTCTGGTTAAAAACTCGGACTGTAGAATTACTGTGTGGTTAAGATAACGTGTGTAAATGGACATCTCAAGAGCACCTCCCAGCCAGCATACCAAAACCGAACATGTACTTGCCCAGTGTGGTTCTCCATCAGCCACAGTGGAGACTACCTAATAGGGCTGTGGATGAAAACATAAGTACTTGTAAAGGGCTTACAAGAGGAGCTAGGACACAGTAAACTTAAGACGCTAGTTAACATTATTACCATGTGCCACTCACTACTAGATGCAACCTGAAGAAAAAGACAGAGTTCTCTGGTTGTGTAACATCTCTGTCTTCCTGTGTATCCCTGCCACAGCATCAAATACAAATATTCTAAAATTACAAACATTCTAAAACTTCTACTACTCAAGCTTTAACAACTGTCTCTTAAAAAATTATACCATTTTGGGCTTCCCTGGTGGCGCAGTGGTTAAGAATCTGCTTGTCAATGCAGGGGACAAGGGTTCAAGCCCTGGTCCGGGAAGTTCCCACATGCCACAGAGCAACAAAGCCCGTGCGCCACAACTACTGAGCCTGTGCTCTAGAGCCCGCGAGCCACAACTACGGATGCCTGCATGCCTAGAGCCCGTGCTCCGCAACAAGAGAAGCCAACACGATGAGAAGCCCACGCACCACAATGAAGAGTAGCCCCCACTCTCCGCAACTAGAGAAAGCACACATGCAGCAAGGAAGACCCAACGCAGCCAAAAATAAATAAAATAAATTTTTAAAAAATTATACCATTTCTCCTCTATTACACAAAACACTGGAAATTCTAATGCAGACACACTAGCAAGATCACATGCAGGAAGGAAGGGGCATGGTAGCTCAAGCCAAGTGAGAAACTTACGGGATCTGACACAGCCCACTTTACTTTTCTTATGTTTTTTCTTTTTTATAAAATAACTAATTAATTTTTTTTGGCTGCGTCGGGTCTTTGTTGCAGTGCACAGGCTTTCTCTAGTTGCAGCAAGTGGGGGCTACTCTTCGTTGTGGTGCCTGGGCTTCTCATTACGGTGGCTTCTCTTGTTGCAGAGCACGGGCTCTAGGAGCGCAGGCTTCAGTAGTTGTGGCACGTGGGCTCAGTAGTTGTGGCTCATGGGCTCTAGAGCACAGGGTCAGTAGTTGTGGTGCATGGGCTTAGTTGCTCCACGGCATGTGGGATCTTCCTGAACCAGGGCTCGAACCCGTGTCCCCTGCACTGGCAGGCGGGTTCACAACCACTGTGCCACCAAGGAAGCCTAGATTTTCTTGAATATTCTATGTATGCCATCATATTATCTGTGAATAATGACTCTTGTTCCCTTTCCCTCACAAAACTTAACTTTTCCATCTTTTTTTCATGTGTGTGCTGTTGTGAAGACTATGCTAGCTTTCCTTCTGTTTGTATATCCCTGATATGTTTCTCCATCCTTTTACTTTTAACTTTCCCATGACCTTTTTAACATTTAAACAGTACAGGAAACCAATCTGAAGATCACCATCTTTTTATTGTCTGGGTTAACCCATTTCTTTTTATTGTGATTACTGCTCTTTATTTCTAAAAAGAACATTCTTAAAACTCTAACTATGACGACGAATTTGTTGACTTCTCCTGGTAATTCTGTACATTTTGTTTTATACCTTTTGAAACTGATTTAGGTACAAACAAGCTCACAGTTTTATCTTCCTAGTACCCTTTTCGCTTCATCATAATTTACAGGCCTTCTTAGCCTTAATGGTATTTTATGCTTTAAAGTATTTCATCTACCACACAAACTTTCTTCTAGTTAACTTTGCCTGATACATCTTTGCATCCATTTATTTTCAGTTTCTCTACGTCCTTGTTTTGGTTGTATCTCTGGTAAATAGGTGCATTTTGGCTTATTACCCAACTTGAGTCTTTATCTTTTAGTCCATCTTTATACGGACTTTTGTTAGATTTTTTAGCCATAGAGATTTTATTCTATTTATATTTAAAGCGGTTTATTTCTGTCATCTTATTTTGCACTATTTCTTCTATAAGAAATAATAAATTTTATTATGAAACATTTAAAACAAAGGCAAGACTAGACCTTAATATGAGGAACACTCAGGTTTAGCAAATCTTAACATTATGCCATATTTGTTTCAGAAGAATTTTTAAGAGAAATAAAACACTGCAGTTACAACTAAAGTCCCTGCCTCAACTCATTCCCCCTCTTCCTAGAGAAAAAAATTTCAGAAATGGAATGTTTATGGTTTCCATCATTTTTACTCTTTAATTTATTTATGTATTCATAAACAGGTTATAGCATTGTTTGAAGGTTTTTAAACAAGTGGTTGTGTCGATTGCCATCTCCAGCTGCAGTGTATCCTAATCAAATCTTGATACAGCCAGGCTTTAATCCCAACTCCTAAGGTCTTCTCAAGAACTTCACTCTTGCAAGTAACCTCTCTTTGGTATCATTTTCTCCCTCTCTACCGGATCTTTCCTAGAACAAACGTGCTTAGCATCTTTTATCTTAAAAACAACCACCACCCCACCCTTACCCCAATGGCCCCTTCCAGCCCCTTCCCCGTTTGCCCCTCCTTTTTGAAATATTGTCTTCTCTTAGCTCCCGTGGTATTGTACTCCTGTATCACTGGCGTTTTCTTGTCGATTCTCCTTTGCCAATGACTCATGCTCCTCAACTTCTAAAAGCTGGATTAACCCCGGAGCTCTCTCCTTGTCTACAGCATGGCAGGAGATTCTACCTGGCCACTGTAGAGGGTTGTAGAGGGTTCTACCTGGCCTTCCTAGTAAGAGGGTTGTATCCTGGCACACAACTGGCTAGCTTCTCTCCATTTCCCAGAAGCCCCTGAGTTAATTAACTGTGACCGTATGACTCGGTCCTCAGCAATGAAGTGTGAACAGAAGAGGTATGTGCCATTTCTGGCCAAAGCTTCTCTTTCCCCTTATCAGGAGTCAGAAAGCTGACAGAAGGGACTAAGATCTGGCTTTGATCACACAGACTATACCCTAAGAGAAAGAGGAATAACACAATGGGAGGAAAACGATGCCTGAATGATCGTGAAGCAAAGCCACCTGATGACCAGGGACTTGGACAGTTACACAAGATAGAGATAAAGGCCTACCTTGTTTGAGCCATTGTACTTAGTGTCTCTTTGTCACGGTACCTTAGCCTTTCAACACAACTAATTCATATCCCATATGTACGCCACAGATGAGCTCACTTAGGCCTGTGTCTTTAACCATCATTTATGCAAAATACTTCTAAGTCCAGATTTAGCACCAAATTCTGATCCCCTCCCAGAACTACAGACCTGTACATCCAACTGCCTCCTTGACATATCCACACGGATGTCCAAGAGTTTCTGCAAACTCACAACTGCCGGAAGAGAGCTCTGGACTCCTCCTACCTCAAGCTCGAAGCTTTCCAAAGCTTTCCCAGTTTTCCTTCACTCCAATCATTTACTCAAGTCATGCTATCTCTATCTCTAAAACATGCCCCATTGCCCTTCACTCCCAGCACATTTCAGCCTTCTTTCTGTCCTTGAACAAACCCTGCTCTTTCCTGCCTCAGGATGTTTGTATTACCAGTTCTTTCCAGCCAGAATGCAGTTCCTTTTACCTTTGCAAGGCTGGCTCTCCTTCCTCATTGAGACCTCAATTTAAATACCATCTGCTCAGACAAGCCTTTCCTCACTATCCAAGCACAAATTGTCATCTGGTGATCTGCTCCCACATCACTGTTTAAATTCCCTGCACAGCACTTATTACTTCCTACTTTAATTATTCAACAAATATTTACTAACTTCCTAACTATATCCCAGGCACTAATCTAGACATGGGGATACAGCCATGAACAGAAATCATCTTCCATCCTAATAAAACACATAGTACAGCAGATGATGACAAATGCTACAGAAAAAATAAAGTAGTGTGACGGGAGGGGAGTGCAGGGTCTGGGGACTACAGTCTTAAGCAAGCTAGTCAGAGAAAGCTTCACTAAGATGTCAGTTAATCAAAAACCTGAAGAAGATGGGGGACAAAATAGGCACATATCTGTGGGAAGAGGTTTCAGGCAGAGAGAATAAGTGCAAAGGCCCTGAGGTGGGAATGTACTTAACAACAAGGAGGCCAATATAAATGGAAGAATGATGGAGAAAGAAAGCAGGAGATGAACACAGAGAAGAAATGGGACCTAGATTATGGAGGGCCATGTACAGAAAGCCACTGAGGGAATCTGAACAGAGGTGTGGCAGAATGCATTTCGAGAATACACCAGAGGCATCAAGAATGGAAGAAGGGAAACCAAATTGAAGCCTATAGTAAAATAATCCTGCTTCCTTGATCTTCACAAAACCAGCTTCCTCTTGACATTTAAGCTGAGATCTGAATGACACCCCTCAGAGGACTTCCTTAACCACCCAACCTAAATAGAGATGACTCCCTAGACCAGGGTGTTAATGGTCAGGGATGGTGAGAAATGGTTGGATTTGGGTATATTCTGTGGTAGACCTAACAGATCAGATATACAGTAGGAGAGAAAGAGGTTCAGGAAGGTATTAAAGTTTTAGCCTGAGCAATTAAAAGGCCAGAAATGTAATTTGTTAAGATGAGAAAAAGTGATGTACAGGTTCAGGAGGACTAAATCTAAGGGGAAATTTTAGATACAGTAGGCTAAAGATTTATCTATTAGACATCTATTAGGTAGAGGTATAAAGTGGACCAACGGTTGGATACACAGTCTGAATTCAGGGCAGAGAATCCAAGCTGGAGATGTAAATTTGGGAGTCATCAGCAGATAGGTGGTATTTAAAAATGGTATTCAGAGACTGGATGGGATCCCTAAATAAGACCATCTCCAGTTTCTATTCTTGCCACATCCAGTTTCCAGAAAGCATCTAGGATGATCTTTTTAAAACATAAAAAGAGATCAAATCACCCCTCTTTAAAATTTTAAAAGTAATATTGTTTCTGCACTTGGAATAACACCTAACCATGACCTACAAAGCTCTGAATCATCTGATCCTTGTGTACCTCTCTAAGCCCGAGTCACAGTGGGCTTTTCTTTCTTGAAGGGCACCAAACTCTTATCCCCCAGCCTCTGAACACGTTATTCCCTGTGCCTAGAATGCTCTTCCCTGGCCTCTGTATGTTACCTCCTGCTGTTCCTTCAGCTCTAAGTTTCAAGGTCACCTGCTGAGGCCTTTGACTAACATCAAACCAAAATATGTTTCTTCTCTCAAGCTCTTTCATAACACTGTATTCAATTTGTAAACAGAGAGAGGGAGACAGAGAGAGAGAGAGAGATTTATTGTCCGTCTACCCCAGCAGACAACAAGCTCCACGGATATAAGGATTTTGTCTTGTTCAGTGCTTAATACTGAGCGCCTAGCACAGTGCCTGGCAAACAGTGGACGTTCAAAAGTATTTGTTGAATAGAGACAACAGTCTATTGTGCAACATGCAATTTGCCTCATTATACACAGAATGCTCCCCCCCCCCGAAAAAAACACTACAACTAACCATTCCAACACTCAAACAAATTAGAGAGCTATTAACTATACCAAGGTACCTTACCAATAAAGCTTCCTTGTACCATTTTACCACTTTCATTCATTCAGAGTGCTTTTCATTCACTCATCACACGGCATCAGTTATTAAAACTCTGTGCGTACTTAAAAAGAAATCTTTAATTTATAGAGTTGAATGGGGTCTTTAGGAATCATTGAATTCTCAGGTGAGAGAGGAAAGAGGGTTAACATTTTTCTGTCCCAGGTGACAGAGTTAGTAGCAGAGCTGTCACATGAACCTAAGTCCCTGATTTAGTTTAGTGCTTTCCCAAAAACCCGTTTTTGTCTGGTAAATTTTCCCAGAAGCAACGAGAATCGATACAAGAACCACTAATCAACCCAGAAGGCCCACACTTCTCCGTTCTGGATACGTACGTACAGGTAACGAAACGCCAACAACCTTACCCAGGCTCAAAATCAAGCTGCCTCTACTCAAAAATTGGTCAGCTACTACTGAAAATCAGAAATATAAGCAGTTTGCTTCTGAAGTTTGGGTGCCAGGACTTAGTAAACTTGCTAATCCATCAAATGAAGGAGTCGTTTTCGTTAGGAGACTTTTAGCCATAAGTTAAGCACTGTCACTTCAGGGACAGCAGAAACCCGCTCCCCCACCCCACCCCCCGAAAAAAGGGGAAACTGGAAAAGAGCACTAGTTGAAGAAAACAATTTTTTCACGTGTTGCTTGACATAAACCCCTCAATATTCTGACAAGTCCGAGACTTCCGTAAACAAAGCACGGAAGGAATTCCCTTCTTCTGGTTACAAACGCACACACACGCACCACCCCGCCCCCGAAAAGCTGTATGTCCGCAAAAGGCACCACTCCGCGCGGGTCCCGGCACACACTTCGGAACCGGCTGGGCGCCCGCCCGCCCGCGCGGAGGCCCCGCTCCCTCTCGCAAGACCGCGGGCGCGGCGCACAGAGCGTCCTTCCGCGCCGAGGCCTCGGCCTCGCCACCACCCGCCGCCCCAGGCCCGGCCCCGCGCCCGTCCGCGCCCCTCGTTACCTTTCCGCCGGAAGAAGGACATGGCGGGGCCCGGGTCGGGGCGGAGGGCGCGGGGGGACTGGCGCGGAGAGGGCCCGGCTCCCCTCATTCAGCAACCGGCCCGGACTTCCGGGTCCGCAGCGGCCGCCGCGCTAGGCCGAAAAGAGACCCGTCTTCCGGGTGTGGGCCCCGCCGCCTCCTGGAGACGTGCCGGTAGCTCCCGCCGCCATGTTAACAACAAGCCGCCCGCCCGGAGTTCCGGTCCTTCCCCGCGCGGGGCTTCACGGGAGGCCGCGCGCCGACCCCGCCCCCGCCCGCGGCGGGACGCGCCCGCGCCGCCCACGTGACGCGCGCGCGCAGCCTGCGCTCGGCCCGGGACCCCGTGGCTCTCGCGGGCTGGGACTGCGCGGGCGCTGCCCGAGACTAGCCAACCCTCCCGGAAGCGGGGCCCCTGCCACGGCCAAGTGTGGCCAGGGCATTGGCGGCCAGAGCGGCCGCACCCCCGCGCTCCCAGCGAGCGGACCCCGGAGCGGGCCTCGAGATGCGGGCCAGGTCCCGGGATGCGGACTCCGGGCACCACCTGCTCTGTTCTGCTCCGCGGTCCCCGCGACCTCAGCCGTGGAGGAGGAAAGTGGGCCTACTACAGGACGCGATCCCTGCGAACGCTCAGCTCTGAAAGGGTGGCGACATAAAGGCCTCGCTATTATTTACCGGGCGGAGTCCAGTGGGTCATCCTTCCAGCCTCGTTCAAATGCCATTTTCCTATGAACCTCTGACCTCCCTCTCCCCTAAAGCAGAGTGACCAGCCTCCCACCCGTGGGGCCCCTCCCACAGGATTGCGTTATCCCTGTAGCTGGGCGCTCCTGCCGGGGAGGAGCCTGTAAGATCAATAAATGGGTTTTTCAAATCTGACGTCGATCAGGTGACGGACGGAGCAGCAGAGTTCCAGAGAGAAGGGGCAACTGGTCCCAGAGTATTCAGCGTGTCTGTGTTGAGACTGCAGTTGAGACTGTAACCAGAACCCGGGGTCTTTTCACCATACAAACAGAGCAGGTTGACAGATTTGTCTGGGTTCGGGGCATGTAAGGTAATCACAGCTGATGCATATTGAAAGTTCTCTGAGCGCAGGTGCCAAACCCTCCAGATTGATGATGGTCCTTGGGGGTGATCTTGGTATGGTGGAAACCGGACACACAAACATAACCTGCCCAAGGTCAAGTCCTAACTGGAGGCGAAGCCTGGACCTCAGAGTCGGCTCCAGAGCCAAGATCAAGCCTCGCCCTGGGTGGGGAGTGTGGCCGGGCGGGAACAGGAGACTGGCCGCGGCTGTGGATGCCCGAGTGTGTCCCCGACCTGAGCAGGTGCTGAGAATGGACCCCTGTCTGACGGTGGAGGCTGCAGCGGGTCCGAGCGGCTTCCCCGGGTCAGCAGTGCGCTGACACCAGCCTGGCTCAGGGGGACCACTCTCTGCGGTCTGTGGCCGGTGAAACCCCGGATGCTGCCCCTGCTCCTTGGAAAGGGAGATGGGGCTGACGTCCAGGGCGAGCGGGGCTGGGGTGGGTCTCGGTGGGTTCCCACTGGGTCGGTGTAAGGGGTAAGGGGCATCTGGCGGGGACCTGCGCGCAGGGCGGCTACCCTCCAAGCTAGAAGTGCGGCGCCCTCTCTCCAGAGTCCACAACCCCTTGGCAGGGCTGTTTCGTGTTTGTTGACTGGTTGATTGGTTGGAACGAATGGGACGGGACGGAGGAGTGCAAGACAAGCCCCGAACATCTCCGGGACGGGAGCAGCGCACAAGGGGTGCGGGGGGGGGGGAAGCACTCCAGTCCCTCTAAATCTCCTTCCTCTTTTCTTCAACTACGCAAAGAATCAACTTAAAAGCAGGGTCCTATCGCGCCTTCCAGTGTGATCTCTGTTCCGGAGCCCCTCCTAGCAGAAATTCTGCAGCTGCCTTTATTCCCGAGACAGCTAAATGCATCCCAGTCAGCTAATAATAGCCGTCATTATTTATACAGTACTTATCACATGCTCTCAAGGGACTGAGTGATTTATAACCACAATCTTAGGTAATCCTTCACCTTCTCCCCCACAAAAGCCCTTGTGAGGTGGCTACCATCATTACCCCCAATTTACAGTTGATGACTCCGAGGCTCAGGGTAACTTACCCAGGATCACAAAGCTTAGTAAGGGGTAGGGACAGGATTTCAATCACCATCAGTCTGACTTCAAGGCCATTTGCTTGTACCACTTGCTCCTGTCTTTCCCTCCACCTGCTGCTAATTCCCATTTATCCCATGTTCCAGCATGAGGTGTCTATTTATTGGGCAAGAACGAGGGGATAAGAGATAATTTAGCAGTGCAGACGCCTTCTGAATCACCACCTGTTAAAGTTTATATGCTTAGGGAAGCTTTAAGAGAATTATCATTTAATCTTTTGGAATGTGATGATCCACATATGAATAGAGGTAAAATAAAACAACAATATCAAAATAAGCAAGAAGATTCCATTAGCCTGAATACCCAGTTGTGACAAATTGACACTTTGCGTTGCATTTCTAAGTTAATTTGTTAGAGCCACTTTAATTTACACGTAAAACAAATTTAATTTTTGTGAAACAAAATTAGTTTTTACCAGAAGGAATTTCTTTCATTATGTTCCTAATTTTAAGAGAATCCTCACAGGCTTTTTCTACCAGTTGTATTAATTACAACAAATCAGTGAGGTAAAATCAGCAAGTTAATTATCACAAAGCCAGTGAATAAAATTAATCTCCTACGACAAATACGATTTACAAATCAAATGAATGGTGTTCCACAACAAATATTCGAACACGTTAGTTTTCTATATCAAACATTCATAACATCAAGGAAACTATTCAAACAAATTGTTTGGTATTATAGGAAAAGAAAGCTCCTTGTACTTTTTAAAAATTTTTATTTATTTGTTTTTATTTTTGACTATGTTGTGTCTTTGTTGCTGTGCGCGGGCTTTCTCTAGTTGCAGTGAGCGGGGGCTACTCTTCGTTGCAGTGCGCGGGCTTCTCACTGTTGTGGCTTTTTTTTTTTTTTTTTGTGGTACGTGGGCCTCTCGCTGTTGTGGCCTCTCCCGTTGTGGAGCACGAGCTCTGGACGCGCAGGCTCAGCTGCCATGATTCACGGGCCCAGCCGCTACGCAGCATGTGGGATCTTGCCGGACCGGGGCACGAACCCGTGTCCCCTGCATCGGCAGGCGGACTCTCAACCATTGCGCCACCAGGGAAGCCCTGTTGTGGCTTCTTTTGTTGCAGAGCATGGGCTCTAGGTGCCCCGGCTTCAGTAGTTGTGGTGCGTGGACTTAGTTGCTCCGCAGCATATGGGATCTTGCTGGGCCAGGTCTCAAACCCATGCCCCGTGCATTGGCAGGCAGTTTCTTAACCACTGCGCCACCAGGGAAGCCCTCCTTGTACCTTTTTAATAAGCAGATAAAAACTCAGATTTTTAACAAAATTCAGAATATATATTCGTATAACTTAAAATTCTCCTCAACTGTCTAACAAAGGCTAATTCATAACCCAGTGTTTTACATTATCAAAAGCATTTGTATCAATAGCTCTGTAAAATTTATCTCTAAAAAAATTGTGGCCTCTGATTTCAGTTTTAATCAAAGGTGAATCAAAGCAATTTGGGCTTAACAAAATTTATTTCTTCTGTAATCTCTATGTCATGCCAAGTAAATGGGAGTTTAGCGCACATTTTTCCCATCAAAGGAACCCAAAACCAGTAGTCAGGAAATTATAACAATAATAATCTCTTACATTTGCATAACAGAGACTTTCACTTCTAATAACAGTGGAACAGGTAATTGGGACCAGCCGGCCACCTGCTGAGGAAAGCTGAAAAGGGTGAACAAAATATTAAAAGACATTGAAGAAATAAGAAGGTAATAAAGAATTACCAGGTGAAGATAGAGAAGAAAAACAAAATCCAGTGAATCACGTCCTGCGTTTGGGGCCTCCTGTTCAGGGAGCGTCCACTGTTCATGGAAAAGAGACTGAGAAGCTGAGTGATGCTTTTGACAGCAACACAGACTAAAAGGACAGAAGTTGGAGCCCAGGGCCTGCTTTGGGTTGGGGTTCTGAAAAATCTACACCAGCCCTTGCCAGGATGCAACCCAGCTTCAAGTCATCTGTGTGACTCAGGAAACCTTAATCCCTAACAGTAAATTAAGAAAATCCTGATTGCTAGTGATCCAGGTGCCTGATAGAAGCCAATGCAAATCCTCTTGGAATAAGATACTAACATTCAAATTCTCAAATTATTTCCACAAACAATTTTTCAAAAACAATGCCTAACACACAATCACAGATATCAGACACATGAAGAGATAACATGTCAGGAACAAGAGCCAAGAGAAGTGGCAGGTAATAGAATAGTCACACCAGAGCGCCAGGTAGTGGAATTATTGGAGATAGATTTTAACATAATGCTGCTTACTATGGTCAAGGATATAAAAAACAACTGGAAATTTGGGCAGAGAACTGGAAATTTGGGTAGAGAACTGGAAACTATAAGAACTGACAGAGTATATACGAAAAGGAAGCAACTAGATATTCTAGAACTGAAACACAAAATAACTAGA
Source organism: Phocoena sinus (assembly GCF_008692025.1). Taxonomy (NCBI): domain Eukaryota; kingdom Metazoa; phylum Chordata; class Mammalia; order Artiodactyla; family Phocoenidae; genus Phocoena; species Phocoena sinus. Next base: position 1,946,457 of record NC_045782.1, read on the forward strand.
TAGATCTGTAAACTGAGTTACAGCTAAAGAGAGAATTTGTGAAAAGATGAGTCAGAAGAAAATATCCAGAATGAAGCACGTAGTGAAGTTTAGAGAAATAGAGAATACAGTGAGAAAGTTTACCATATGTTTGATCAAAGTCCCAGAAGAGGAGAAGAGAGAGAATGTAGCAGAGGAAATATTTGAAAAATTAATGGCTGATAATTGTCCTGAAGTGATGACAAAAACCAACCTACCAGTTCAGGAGGGATTATGAACTCCTCACAAAAATAAAGAAAAAGATGGGCTTCCCTGGTGGCACAGTGGTTGAGAGTCCGCCTGCCGATGCAGGGGACACGGGTTCGTGCCCCGGTCCGGGAAGATCCCACATGCCGCGGAGCGGCTGGGCCCGTGAGCCATGGCCGCTGAGCCTGCGCATCCGGAGCCTGTGCTCTGCAACGGGAGAGGCCACAACAGTGAGAGGGCCGCGTACCGAAAAAAATAAATAAATACATAAAATAAAGAAAAAGAAATACACACCTAGATTATTAATAATGAAACTTGAGGAAACAAAGAAAAATTATCGAACATTGCTGAGGTGGGGGAAATAGATTACCTTCAAAGGAATGACACTTTGGCTGCTGAGTTTTTTCAACAGCTACAATGGAAGCCAGAAGACTGTGGAATTAAATCTTCAATGTGCTGGTAAAAGTAACTACAAACCTCATCAAAAATATATTTCAAAGATGACACAAAATAAGACATTTTCAGACAAAAACAGGAAAAAATTGTCACCAGCCGAACTTACTAAAGGATACTCTAAAGAATTTGCTACAGGCCAAAAGAAAGTGATGTCAGATGGAAAGTCCGATAAGCAAACCATTATAAAGAGCAAAGAAAGTGGTAAATATATAGATAATTGTAAATAAACATTTAATAACATTGTGAAAGTAACCAACTGTGAAGTGAGGGGGCACAGTCCACATAAGATCACCCTAATTTATGACACCAAATACAAGTTTGGGGGGCCCCAAGACCACCCTTAGGTTTGATAATTTGCCAGAAGGACTTGCAAAACTCACTGAGAGCTGTTATATACTCACAGTTATAGCTTGTTACTGCTAAAGGATACAGATTAGAATCAGCCTAAGGAAGAAATACCAAGGGCAGAATCCAGGGAGGTGCCAAACACAGAGTTCCCAGTTGTCCTCTCCCCGTGGAGTCTGGACAGCATTACTTCCAGGCATTGATTTGTAACGGTATTCATGGAGGATTGCCAACCAGGGGAGCTTACCCAAGCCTCCGTGTGTGTAAAGATATTTTGGGGCGGGGCAGGGCGCCATCAAATAAGCATGGTTAACTGCCCTTGTGGCTGATCTCAGTCTCCTGGCCCTCAAGGGGTCACACCGATAGATGTCGCATGACCCAAAGCCCCCATCCCAAATCCGCATTGTTATTATATGGCTGGCCCAAGGTCAAACAAAACAAAACACTCCTATCAGACATGACATTCCAAGGGCAAGAGATAACTTTCCTGCAGCCCATGGCTAAGGCCACACTCCCCTTTGGGCAAGTTAAATTGTTTTCTACACAAACATCTAACAGGTTTAAAATTTTCACCAACGTGGCAGGCCCCTGAATCTCTGTAGGGCTTATATCCCACCTTCTGGCATGTATGTGTCTTACCAGGGCATCTAGAATACCTGCTGTTTTTTGCTCACTGGGTCTAGGTAACATGATGTCATCAATATAGTGCCCCAGTGTCACGTTCTGCAGAACGTCCAGATGGTGAAGGATTCTTCAGACCTGCACTGTCCAACATGGTAGCCACTAGATACATGTAGCTTTTCAGCACTTGAAATGTGGGTAATTGAATTAAGATGGGCTGTATGTGTAAAATATACACCAGATACCAAAGACTTGGCATGAAAAAATAATTTAACACAGCTCACTAATATTTTATATTGATTTCATATTGAAAAGATAATATTTTAGATATGTTGGGCTAAGTAAATACAGGTATTATTAACTTCGCTTGTTGCTTTTTGAACTTTTTTTAGTGTGGTTACTGTGAAAATTAATAATTAATAAAAGGAAACCTCAACTAAAATTGGAGTTGAGAAGGCCTGTAGAGGGAGGTCTCCCACCCTACCCCTCACCATTAATTACCCCAACAGAAAGACATCAGTTACTGACGGGGAGATGGAGAGAGGTACCTTACACCCCTGAACAGGAAGTGCCACTGCTCTACTACCACAGAGGGTGGAAGGAAGGCTTTCTTCTCACCCAGCAACAAGCCCAGCCAATGGAAAACACCACACCACAGCTCAGCCAATGAGAAGCTGTCATCATTGGGACTTTTCGTTTCCTCCAGTGAACTTTCATTTTTTCCTTGCAGATTTGGTGTCTTGTGAGAGCCCAATTCCTGATTCATAAATGGCTGTCTTCTCTCTGTGCCCTTACAAGGCAGATGGCACAAGAGATCTCTCTGGGGTCTTCTTTACAGAGGCACTGATCCCAGTCACCCCCAAAGTCCCTATCTCCTGATAGCATCACACTGGGGGTTAGGATTTCAACATGTGAACTTGGGTGGACCCAAACATTCAGTCCATGACACTGCCCATCAATCTCCCTCCAGGGACATAATCATCCTTAGATCAGCCATTCCACGTATCCTGAGGGTCAAGTCACCCTCTGGCACCTTTCCCACCTTGGGTGTGGCAGTTATATTCACCACGTCTCTGACAGTTTAGGGCTGTCACGTGGGCTCTGCTATCCTGGAGTCCTGTTATGACCCTTGACAGTAGGGAGCACAGTTCCATAGCAGCATCTCCTCCCCTAAGTCCTGGGCCACCATTCAGGTTCTCATGACCCAGTGGCCTTCTCACTAATTCATTCCTTCTTGTTTCAGAGAAGGGAGTGACCTCTGGGACTTCCCAGGAAACACAGTCAGCTGATGGAGCCTCTGGCAGGACACAGGACATTCTGACTCCCCACCTCTCTCACCTAGGATTGTCAGCCCTCTGGCATGTCCAACCTGCTCCAGGCACAGGCCAGCTGCTAAAGGAAGACCACACACAAAGAGTCACAGGTGTTTGCAGTAAAGCTGTCAGGTTTCAGTGCCCAGGCGATGTGGGCCAGGGACAGAGAGTGTCTGCTGTGTTACTCTAGTTCCCACTTGGGGGCTGAGGAAATAACCACAGGGTGGGTCTGAAGACTCCCTAGGCCCACTGTCAGCTAAACCGGAGCTAGGACTAGTTATCATCTGACCTCCATAGGCCTTCATTCTAAACACAGGAGCATGTGACGTTTTGAGTTTTTGGGTTTCAGTCAGTCTTATCACAGATCCCATATCACAAAGTCCTTGAAAATTCTGGTGTTCTCCCTTCCCTGGTGCATAGATACCCTGGAAAATGACCTCAAGTCTCTCTGGGGGGATGATTGGGGAAATATTTGCTATATATAGGTGTGGTGGTGTTGCAGGACCTTCCTTAAGGAGAGCTGACTTCCCTATCAAACAATGAGTGCTGGGCCTGTGAACTGACTTATACCTGGAAACTTGGGACGGAACGTGATTTTCCATTAGGACAGCTGACATCAGCCTTCTGCTCATGAGCTCTTGATTATTTTTAAATTATATAAGTCAGCGTGTCCTAGTTGGTTGTCCATCTTTCTCCCCACTAGGGACACAGTGACCCACTAGTGACCCAATAGCCACTGCCCCAGATCCCTGTGGGTTAAGGAGCCCTGAGAGCTGGTCCAGCCTAGTTTTCTGGCACAATAATTACACTCGCCTTCCTTTGATATTTCAGTGCAGTCACCTGGCCTCCTCTTCCCGTTCATGGCCACCTCTCACTGGCCACACTAGCCGACAGAGCACTGCCACCATTAAGCATCTCAGGCCAGTGGCCTTAATAGAGGCTGTGTCCTTCTTACACAGTAAATCAATTCCAACATTTCCACCTCCTTAGCCCTTCTCACCTTTCCTCAAGACTATGTCAGTCCCCATTTCTCTAGGCCAAGTTCCATCCCAGCAGTCTATTTGGAACAGCCCTGGGTGTTCTTGCTGTATCACTGGATCTTGACTTTCAGACAAAGGCCCCCAAGGGGGAAAACACTCCCCTTATCCAGGCTTATATTCCACCTGTTCCCCAGTCCGAGAGCTTCAAAACCCTCCCGTGTGACCCCGGTCTCTGCCCAGGTGCAGTGGCCCCCACGAGTCCTTTGGCACGTGAGCTGTTTCCTCTCATCAGAGAGGGGATGGCTGTGCGGAGACCTGGCCTTGGCTGTTTGCTTTGAGGCCATCAGGAGTGGAGGGCAGATCTCCAGCAGAACCAGAGGCATCTTGCAGAGCACCTGCCTCCCCTGAGGTCGTGGTCCCACCTCCTCTGGAGAGGAGAGGGGGCTCGAGGAGTCTGCAGGTTCAGCTGCTCAGGGGTATCCTCTCAAATGCCCCCATTTCACAGGTCGGATTCCACGCCTGCCCATCAGGTGGGGTCCCATTGGGACCATGCACTCTTTTTCAGCTCTGCCACTCCTGCAGTTAGACCGTGGGCCTGCCCTGCAGCAGAGTCCGTCCTGCAATTGTTCCTTACAAGGGGTCGGTGGCTTTCACGGTGTGACCCGAGTTGGCAATTAGCCACCCTGAGCCCCCCACCCCTTCCATTTTTCAACTGGCATCCAGGCCACCGCATGGTCATTACAGGTATTGCTGCCCCGGGACGCTAAGTGCCTCAGCTACACCTGTGGCCACAGGTGAGAGCCTGAGTAATCTTGCTGCATGGGGCTCCCTGCTCGCTGGCGGCGACTGGCTCCTCCACTCCCCACCAGCAACAGTGCCTTTTTTTTTTTTAATTGAAGTCTAGTTGATTTACAATGTTGTGTTAATTTCTGCTGTACAGCAAAGTGATTCAGTTGTACATATATACATTTTAAAAATATTCTTTTCCATGATGGTTTTATCTCAGGATATTGAATATAGGTCCCTGTGCTATACAGTAGGACCTCGTTGCTTATAACAGTGCTCTAATTGCTGTTATACTGGTGAGCATCCTAGCTCCCAAATTTCAACCACAGAAAGCAAAGCCTGCAGCAGAGGGCTCCCAGCAGGGCTGCATTCAGGGTGCCTTCACGGGGGGAGGGAAGCGGGGAAGGGGGCGGAGCCAGTGGGAGCCGGTGTTACCGAGTGGGCTGCCCGTGAGTGGGCAGGACCGCCGGGTCCGTGGGACTGCGTCCGGGGGAAGTGTACAAACTGCGCCCACCGGCTCCCAGCCCGCACTCGTCGGGGAGTCACCCCACAGGGCGTCGAGTCTCCTGCGCTTCAGCGCTGGGGTACAGATCTCAGGGCGCGCAGTATGGGAGCCCCGGAGCTGGGGCGGGAGGCACAGCGCGGGGCGGGAGGTGAGGTTCTGTCCGGTTACCCCTGAGCGATGCCGTCCGGAGCCAGTGCAGAGCTGGCAGTAGAGCCAGCTGAGACCGAGAAGGTCCGGAATGGCCCAAGTCAGGGATCAGAGGAAGCAGTGGGCAAACACCACGCGCTTCACACTCCCGCCCACCACCCCACCCCAGACCGGCAAGTTCAGAGCAGCCAGGAGTGCCCCGAGGGAATGGGTTTGTAGGGTCGCAAAGGTTCACGGATTCTAGGGCATCTGTGAAACCTGGAGGTTTGACTGCCCATGTCTTTAACATGCTAATTTAAGGTGAGAATTTCAGCTATCATTTTTTAATTGCAGTACAGTTAGTTGGCAATGTTGTGTTGGTGTCAAACATACAGCAAAGTGATTCGGTTATATATATTCTTTTTCAGGGTCTTTTCCCTTACAGGTTTTTACAAGATATTGAGTATAGTTCCCTGTGCTACACAGTAGGTCCTTGTTGTTTACCTATTTTATATATAGTAGTGTGTATATATTAATTCCAAATTCCTAATTGATCTCCCCCCCTCCCCTGCTATCACCTTTGGTAACCATAAGTTTGTTTTCTTTGTCTGTGAGTCTATTTCTGTTTTGTAAATAAGTTCATTTGTATCATTTTCTTTAGATTCCACAGATAAGTGATATCATATGATATTTGTCTTTCTCTGACATACTTTGCTTCATATGATAATCTCTAGGTCTATCCATCTTTCAGCTATCATTTTTGAGCACCTACCAGACATACTTTTAGAAAACTTAATTCCCATAAGAGGTCTCATTTTGCAGATGAAAAAGAGTCTCAGGTGGGCACTGATTTAACCAGTCTGCCTGATTCTAGTGACTAGGGTGTAGGCTGGACATTTAACCACAAATTGTTTTGTCTCCCTTCCCCCAAAAGGAGACTAGCGAGCCCGAACCTTTATCGTCGGTCCTCTTGTCCCCTCCTTTCATTGCCTGTGTACAATACCATCAAACTCATTCATTTAAAATGAATTTGGGTGGCATCTCTCCCATATTCTGTTACTATGGGGATCCATCTTGAGATGCTCAGTATCTAGACGAAAAGCTAGAGATGAGAGACTAACATTTGCTGAGTGCGTACTGAATGCCAGATATTGTCCAAGGGACTTTTTATTTGATTAAAGTAATGGTGCATTTAATTCTCACAGCAGCTTGAGATCTTAGGTGTTATTATTTGCCTCATTTTGCAAATGAGCGAATGAGTCTTCAGAGAGGGCAAATGAATTGCCTAAAACGTTTCAGCTAAAAAGGCAGAGCCCAGGATTGGAACACGGTTTCCTCTGCCTCTAAAGCCCTCTTTCTTTGTGCCATGCTGCGTAAAGGGTTGGTTTGTCAAATCTGATGACTCATTTCATTTGAAAATAATAACCAGGTTTCACACAGGTGTCTTTTTGAGAATGTGAAGTGGCTGAATGATTTTCAGTTCCTGATTCTCTTTGCTCTGACTTAGGGGACTCAGAAAGCAAGTGTGATACCCGGGTCTGCAGCAGAAACGCAGATGTCCCCAGACAACTTTTGTCTGTAAGCCGAGCAGAGCCACAAGCAGAGGCCAGAACCTGCCCGAACTGGGATTCCTCAGACCGAGGTGCTGAAGGATGAACTTTCCATCCAAAGACTACTCAAGCCTGCACGTGCTTTTGGGCACAGATGTTCGTAAGAATTTTTTATAACAGATGAATGTGTAGAGAAACTGAGCCTTGCCCTCGGTGTTGTCAGACAAGTCGACCCTGTAGCCAAGCAGAGAAAACAGCTAGCAGCTGGGTCTTGTACAAACCCTCTTTGCACAGGCTTCTGGAACCCGTCTGGCTAATTGTGCCACGAGGGAGCTGGCAAGACCGGAGTTGTCCCCCTCCCAGTGTGAGAGGAGAAGAGGGATGGTGAGGCCATATCCCAGAAAGAGGGAGGCCCTGTTCTGGGGATGGTCTGTGTGTACGGGGCCAATGAGGATTTCCTGTCTGGTGTTTCCTCACCACAGCTGCCGGACTAGGTGAGTCCATCTCTTAACCGTTGTCTCCACCGGGTTATCCAGGAAGACTGACTCCACCGGTTCCTAAATATTCCGTTCCTGAGTGTTATGTCTTATCAGAAAGAATGTAGGTCTGGGAACAGTGATTTGGATATCTACCCCAACCCAATATTTGTTCTTGCGTAAAGTACTTACCGTTGATGAGTGGCATCTGTAAAATGGAAATATCGCCTACCTCTTGGGGGTGGTTGTTCAGTTAAGGATAATATATTGGAATAGATGACTAATGAGAACCTACTGTATAGCTCAGGGAACTCAATGCTCTGTGGTGACCTAAATGGGAAAATCCAAAAAAAGAGGGGATATATGTATCTGTGTAGCTGATTCACTTTGCTGTACAGTAGAAACTAACAAAACATTGTAAAGTAACCATACTCCAATAAAAATTAATTTAAAAAATAAAGATACTGTATTGGAAGTGCCTAGAACAGAGTTGAGCCTATAGAAGTCACTCGACAGGTAGCAGCTGCTACAGCTGTTACTGTCGCAATGGTTCTATTGTTTTCGTTATTTATTTATTTTTATAAATCTATTTATTTTATTTATTCTTGGCTGGGTTGGGTCTTCGTTGCTGCGTGTGGGCTTTCTCTGGTTGCGGCGAGCGGGGGCTACTCTTCGTTGTGGTGCGTGGGCTTCTCATTGCAGTGGCTTGTCTTGCTTTGGAGCACGGGCTCTAAGCGCACGGGCTTCAGTAGTTGTGGCTCGCAGGCTCAGTAGTTGTGGCCCACGGGCTCTAGAGCGCAGGCTCAGTAGTTGTGGCGCACGGGCTTAGTTGCTCTGCAGCATGTAGGATCTTTCCAGGCCAGGGCTCAAACCCATGTCCCCTGCATTGGCAGGCAGACTGTCAACCACTGTGCCACCAGGGAAGCCAGCTTTTGTTATTTATTTATGTTGAATGTCTAGGCCCTGTTCTAGGCCCTGGGGTATGAAAAGGACCTCATCAGAACACTCACAGGAATTCAGGACAACTGGGGGCAGAGACCATGGCCCCCAGGAAGGGACCATCAATACAGGTGCCCTGTTTTGGAGGAAGGTCAGGAAGGTCTGGTGGCTTCACTCTACCAACCTTTGGCTGCCTGCTTGATTACCATCCCGTCCCCCTGAGATTCGTGCTCCGGCTCCTGGAATGTCACCCCTCCTGTGCAGGTACCAGCAGTGCTGCCATGGCACAGCTCCAGAGGGAGGAGTCCACCTGCTCCAGTGGCTCATTTACATAGGCTGCCAGGTGCTATGATCACCCAGTCTGGAGGGGGTGGGAGAGAAGGATACGGCTGCTCTTGGGGTTGCAGAGGGAGTCTCTGTTCTAAGTGTTCTGAGAGTGGAAACTGTGGCCGAGGGGTGTGAGGGGAGAAACACCTGCAGAGCAGCGGGACTCGAGGAAGCCGAGGAGGAAATCCCTGGGCAGGTTTCAGACGACGGTCGTGAGAAGGGAGCACAAACCCACATGCTCCCAGCATCACACAACATAAATATTGCAGAGTCTACTGGGGACAAAGCCCAGAAGCAGAGATGTGTCAGGCACACGGTCATGGCCCAGGCAGCTCAAGCCCCCAGGGACGAACCTGCCATCCGACAAAATCAGGCCATTACCTCCTGCAAGGAGGGACTGCACACTTGAGCACCCACGGGGAGGACTCAGCAAACGAGGGACAGCATAGTTATTCTGGGATTTGCGGGAAGGGTGGCGTGTTGGTGACATCTAGACAGAGCCGTGTTTTGATGGGCTCAGAACAAAGCAGGGTCAACATCCTGTTGTGTTGAGGGTCAACACTGGGTCTGGACCTAGAGCCTTGTTTCTTCTGAAACAACACATTTCATATAGTTGGGGGTTCTCGTTCCATATCAGAGGGTAAGGATGGGTATTAGGGGCAACTGACAGATTCTGCCTCAGTGGAAGAACCCAGATTCAGAATGTAGCTGTCTGACCCCAAAACCAGCGCTCTCAGCCTTGGCCATTCATTTAATCCCAACTGTAGACCCAGAAATATCTTCATTCCTGCAATGGCTCCCTGTGTATATGCAGCTAATGTCACATGCAGGAATATGCCTCCATATGAAAAAAGTGTATTTATATTTGAAATTGAATTGAATTTGAATTCTGAAGTTGTAGTGAATTCCCATGTAACATAGAGGTTCTTAACTGGAGACTGAACCTGGCTATGGTCTTGGGGGGTCCCAGGATCCCTGGAAATGTGTGGGATTGGTTTGTGCATTTATCTGGAGTGTTCATTGTTTCATCACATCTTAACATGAGCCCATGATCCAAAGTGTTATGAATCCCTGCATAAAACATCTAAAAGTTCTTATTCAAAGCTCCAAATAATTCTGCTGTATTCTGTGAAAAGCAGCCTACTCTTTGGGGCTCTGCATTTCAGGGTGCCTAGTTCAGTACTACATCAGTCCTCTAGGTGGCAGCAAAACCCTCAAATGCACTTCTGGTTTCTGAATTTTCTTATCACGTTGTTTTTTTTATGCCAAGTAGGGAACCCAAACCTGGAGCTTCTTTCAGCTCTTTCAGCTAAATATATTAAAGTGCCCTGTGACCACCTGGTAAGAGGGGAAGGTGGCTTGGACCAGGTGGTCACAGGGCAGATGATGAGAATTCATTGATTTAGGAATAGATTTAAAAATTGGGCCAACCGGATTTACAGAAAGATTGGGTATGGTGTGTAAGAGAGAAGAGTAAGTATGACTTCAACATTTTTCGTCTGGAGGCTAGATTTGACATTAACTAAGATATGAAAGGCTTCAGGAAAAGCAAGTTTGAAGAGAAAAGTAGGTGTTAACTTTTGAGCAAATTGCATTTGAGATGCTGAGGATTGCAGTTGGATATATGAGGATGGAGCTCAGAGAACTCCCAGCAGGAGATAAAAATGTGGGAGTCCCTGGTATATAGATGGCATTTAAAGCCCTGAGACAGGGTGAGCTCACGAAGGGAGTGAGTGTAGTGGTGGTCTAAGGACTGCACTCAGGGGCACTCCAAGGTCAAGAGAGTGGGAAGATGAGGACGAACCAGCAAAGGAGACTGAGAAGGTCCATCCAGAAGGAGAAGGACAACCCGAAGAGTGTGGCTGAGAAAAGTATTACCAAGAGGAGGAAGCGATGGGCTGGGTCAGATGCTGCTGAAAGGTCAGGTAGAATTAAGAACTGAAAATTGGACAACAAAAAACCAAACAACCCAACTGGAGAATGGTCAGAAGACCTAAACAGACATTTCTCCAAAGCAGACTTAACAACAGATGGCCAAGAGGCACATGGAAAGATGCTCAGTATCACTAATTATTAGGGAAATGAAAATCAAAAGTGCAGTGAGGTACCACCTCACACTGGTCAGAATGGCTACAAATAAAAAGTCTACAAATAACGAATGCTGGAGAGGGTGTGGAGAGAAGGGAACCCTCCCACGCTGTTGGTGGGAATGTAAATTGCTGCAGCCACTATGGAAAACAGTATGAAGGTTCCTCAAAAAACTAAAACTAGAGATGCCATATGATCCAGCAATTCCACTCCTGGGGATATATCTGGAGAAAACGCTAATTCAGAAAGACACATGCACCCGTATGTTCATAGCAGCACTATTCACAATAGCCAAGACATGGAAACAACCTAAAATGTCCATCAACAGAGGAATGAATACAGATGTGGTACATATATATATACAATGGTATACTACTCAGCCATAAAAAAGAATGAAATAATGCCATTTGGAGCAACACAGATGCAACTAGAGATTATCATACTAAGTGAAGTAAGTCAGAAGGAGAAAGACAAATACCATACGATACCACTTATATGTGGAATCTAAAATATGACACAATGAAGTTATCTGCAAAACAGAAACAGACTCACAGACATAGAGAACAGACTTGTGGTTGCCAAGGGGGAAGGGGGTGGAGGAGGAATGGATTGGGAGTTCGGGATTAGTAGATGCAAACTATTATATACAGGATGGATAAACAACAAGGTCCTACTGTATAGCACAGGGAACTATATTCAATATCCTGTGATAAACCATAATGGAAAAGAATATGAAAACTAATGCATATATATATGTATAACTGAATCACTTTGCTGTACAGCAGAAATTAATACAACATTGTAAATCAACTGTACTTCAATAAATTTTTTTTTAATGACTAGGACCTAAAAAAAAAAAAAAGGAACTGAAAATTGGGCATTTGGGCATTGGGTGTAGGAGTGTAGAGGTCTTTGATGACCTCCACCAGAGTATTTCTTGGAGGGCCTGGGACAAAAGTCTGGTGGGAGGGGGCTCGCAGGAGAAGGGGAAGAGAGACACAGTCATCACATCAGACACAGAGACACAGTCAGCACATCAGACAGATCATCGGAGGAAGTTTTCTGGGAATGGAAAGAAACTTGTGGGATAGTAGCTGGAGAGAGGGGTGAGGTTAAAAGAATATTTAACCAAAAAAAAAAAAAGAAAGAAAGAAAGAAAAAGAATATTTATCAGACGGGAGAAAGATGTGCTGTTGGGAGAGCAGGGAGCTGATGAAGTAGCAGAGTGAGGAGGAAGTGCCGGGTGGGAGGTGCACCGGAGCGGGGATTGGGGCGGGGAGGACCGAGGCGGGACCCAAGACTGTTCATCCATCCCCACCGGTGGGGAGGCCTGTCTGGACGCAGGTGTACAGAGATGTGCAGGACATGGAAGTTTCCCCTTGGATGCGTCCTGTTCTCAGCAAGGTCAGCAGCTGAGGCTGAGGAAGGAGAAGGAAGTGCTGGAGGTCTGAGGACGGAGAAGGAAGGAAATAGCTTTCTGGGAGAGGAAGAGGGAGAGAAACACAGTTGGGTTTCTGGGGAATGCCGAGGGCTGAGGGACCTTGAATTTTGAAGCAAAACCGGTCAGCAGGGCTGGGCATCTTTCTCTGCACTCGGCTGAATGGGTGTAAATTTGAGCTTGCCAATGTTTGCTGTTTATATGGAAAAGAATATGAAAAAGAATATATATATATATATGTATAACAATCACTTTGCTGTACAGCGGAAATTAACACAACATTGTAAATCAACTGTACTTCAATAAAATTTTTTTTAATGACTAGGACCTAAAAAAAGAAAAAGGAAAGAACTGAAAATTGGGCATTGGGTGTAGGAGTGTAGAGGTACAGGACCAGTATTTTGTTTTATTACCAGGTCAAACATTTTCTGCCTTTACTCTTATTAATCCTCTTCTTCCACTTACAGTCTTCTAGCTTCTAGAGTTGAAACAACTTGATTCCTTTATTTTTAGGGTTTGTTTTTCTTGTTTTCAAATAAATTCACATACGGTGATCAATTTTCCTGAGTCCTCCTTTGTCAACCTCCCCCAGGCTTTGACATATAACTCTCATGTTGCCGGTTATTTCTGTAGAGAGTGGATAATTTTAATGTTCATTTCCTTTTTCCTCCCTGACCTGAATCATTTTTGTAACATCATGTTGTGGTTAATTTCTAATTTTATTGCATTAGGGTCAGTGTGATTGTTGATTTTGGAACTTTTTGAGATTTTTTTCTTTGTGGCCTAATATTTATGAATGGAATATTTCCCAAAGTAGAAATCACATAGCTATTTCTATTTAATATAGCACTGTAAACTCATCCCTCAAATATAGCAAAGAAATATAAAAATAACAAAATTTAAGCATGTATCCAGGCTCAAAGACATTGACGCATCTCCATGGACTAGAGGGGGGCAGAGATGCAAAGTGGGCTGCGGGCTTGGAGCCGCTGGACTGCTGGGCCCCCGTCTGAAATCAGGCAGTGGAGGCTGGGGGCTCGACTCGTGGGCAATAAGAACTGAAACGGCCTCATGAGAGATGGGGCTGTAGGGCCTGAGAGGGGATTCCTGGCTCCTGAAATGGTGCTAAAAAAAGCTGCAGCCCATACCTGTCCAGGGTTACAGTTTGTGAAGCAGCCATTCAGGGACCGGGGACTGAGCTAAGCCAGCCTCTGGTTTGGTGAGGGGATCTGCAGTACCTTTAATACCCCAGCTAACAACTGGACTGGGGGTCTGGACTGCGGGTCCCACAGGGCCGGTGCTGGGACCTGTAACTGTGCCAGGCAGGGAGGGAGCAAGGCTGTTCAGCTGAAATAGGTCTGCACATGGAAACTCCAAACTCGACAATCCAAAGACAAGCACCCCATAGGAAGCGTGGCCACACCTCTCGCTTTCCCAGAGATAATCCCAGGTTACAATGCGAGTCCCAGCATCACGTTAATATCACCCTCTTTCACGCTCATAGTATCCAGGTTTGGACAGTCAACGATATGGTCCCCTGACACAGGTGAAATTAAAATAATAGAAGGGGCTGAGAAAGGGTCGAAACTGGATCTGGCTTAGACATGGTGAAATAAAGTTGGAATTTCCCAGTCCTCTTTCAGAAATTATGCAAGAGTAAGGAGGAATATGAGACAGAAGCAGAAACACCATTTTTAATAAAGCTAGGAGACAGGTGTTAATTCCAAAAGAGGTGAGGGTTGACAGATGTCAAACAGGAGGAACCTGGATCTCTTGGGAAGAGCCAGCCAAGTTTACTACCAAGGTGAGGGCAGACCTTGGCACTTTCCAGGAACAACGGGAAAAGGGTGCTTGTGCACCCAGGAATTAGACTGAAATAAAGTATTAAAACAAATATTTAAAGATTTAAGAAAAATGATCAGATAAAAAGAAGAGCTGAATCCATAGAGTCAATCCACTCTGTCCCAGGAAACACAGGCACAGAAGGATAACTCCAAAATGTACAACAATGAGGTTTATGGATTTCATAGGGGCAGCAAGGCAATTAAATCACATATAAGGAAAAAGAAGTCAGGCTGGTTTCAGACCTTTATGGCAACATTCAGTGCTAGGAGATAAGGAAGCAATATCTACATCCTCAAGAAAAAATATGTCACCCAAGAATTTTATAGTCTGTCAAACTCTTTTTCAGGATAAAGGCAACAAACATTTTTGAACATGAAAAGCTCATCAGAGACTATCATTTCCATAAATTCTTCTTGAAGAAACTACTGAAGCAGGATCTTCACAAGATGAGATCACAAGGTGAAATCTAAAACGAAATGATCCAGGGGAAACGCTTTGGTGAAAGGGATTCTGAACCTGTTTAACTGTAGGACTGGGACGAAACAAATGTGGGAATTATGGTCACAGCAGAACGGATGATTTTACAAACCCAGTAATGTGGGAATGGTAGAATTCACAAAAATAGGGATGTAAAGGGAAAGAAAAGAGGGGGCACTTAAACTCACTGGTTTCCTCATCTGTTATACACAGGGATTGAAATATCTCATTTAAAACTGATTAAAAAATCAAGTAACAGAGGTATGTATAAACATATTTAATGAAAAAAAACACTAAAGAAAAATGAAATCATTTGACATTGAGTGCAGAGAAGGAGAAGGGGTAAAGAAAAAAGAGGAAAAGTGCTGTGTTACATTGTTCAGAATGGGGTCAACGGAAACAGTCTGGAGAAACAGAGTATCCTGTCAAGTTATCGTTGTAAAGGCAGCTGCTTGAATAAACATGCAAACCTTCCAAATGATCAGGAGAAACACACCTAGAACAAAGGCAAAGCAAACACAAAGCACGCAATATAAAAATAAAGAAGGACTAAAAAGGCTGAAAACGTGGCATAAAATAATTCACATTCACGTTAGGGCTAAACTCATCTATTCCAAGAAAAGAGACTTTCAGATTGAATCACAAAGCAAAACTTGGTGCCCTATTCAAGGGATTTACTTAAGATAAAGGCTTCAGGAATGATGAAAATAAAAGGGCCAAGGGATATTGGGCTAAAGCAAGCAAAAGTCATCAGGCTTGTCATCGTAGCAGACAAGGTTAAATTCAGGGCAAAGGTCAAAAGGTTAAATGAGACAAGGAAGGTCACTTTATAACGAAAAGAGGGATATATAATATAAGAGGGCTATTTGTGCAGAAATACCATAGCATCATCATTTATAAAGTAGGACTCCGGAGAAATAAGAAACATAGTAGTAGTAAAAGATTTTAATTTACTTCTCTCAGATTACATCAGGTCAAAATACATCTAAGGATATGGAAGACCTACATAATACGGTTAATAAGTTATATCTCATTGATACATATCAAAATCCTTAGGCCAAAAACAGAGACTATGCGTTTTCCTTGAGTGCCCTTAAAACATTCACAAAAATGGACCCTATTTAGGCTGCAAATGAAAGCTCAAATATTAAAAAAAAATAAAGTAGTACAGGCAACATTGATTTCTGATCTCTGATCACAATGAAATAAAACTAAACATTAATAACAAAATCAGAAACAAAAGACCCTAACGCCTGGAATTTTAAAAACTCTCATACTCTTGCTTCAGGTTGAAAAACTCGACATCAGTGGTGGTCATTTTGTAATATATAAAAATACTGAATCACTATGTTTTACACATGAAACTAATATAATATTGTAAGTCAGCTTTACTTCAATTAAAAAGACATTCTACATCAACCATAAGTCAAAACCAAAATTTTAAAATATTTACAAAATAGCAATCATGGAGATACATCAGAAATTATGGGCTATATCTAAGATAGTACATATCTGTGTCTAAAGGCTGGGTCTTAACCTTAAACACTTACATTTACAAAAAGAATTGAAAAATTAAGCGTCCAATTCAAGAGGTTAGAAAAAGAGCAACAAAAATACCCCTGAAGAAATTTAAAAAAAAAAACTAGTAAAGATAAAAGCAGAAATTAATGAATTAGGAAACAATAGCAACAAAAAATGATAGAACTAAAAAATAAATCTAAGAGCTGATTCTTTGAAAAGAAAAATACAATTTTAAACTGTAACATAAGAAAGCAAAAATATACAAAATAAGAAATTAGGGGGAAGTTAAAAAGTTCCCAAGAGAGGGACTTCTCTGGTGGCACAATGGTTAAGAATCAGCCTGCCAATGGAGGGGACACAGGTTCGAGCTGTGGTCTGGGAAACAACTACTGAGCTTGCACTCTAGAGCCTGCGAGCCACAACTACTGAGCCTGTGTGTAACAACTGCTGAAGCCCCCGTGCCCTAGAGCCCGTGCTCCGCAACAAGAGAAGCCACCGCAATGAGAAGCCCATGCACCGCAACGAACAGTAGCCCCCGCGCGCCGCAACTAGAGAAAGCCTGCGTGCAGCAACGGAGACACAACGCAGCCAAAAAATAAATAAATAAATAAATTTATTCTTTAAAAAAAGTTCCCAAGAGAATGCTTTGCTCTGCTTTATGGAAATACACTTGGAGATCTGGATGAACTGGACAATTTGAGGAAACTATAATTTATCAAAACTAACTCTATAAGAGTTTTAAAAATCTAAGTTGTGAAATTACCACAGAAGAAATAAAGAAGCTTGTTAAAGAGTTATTCATCCCGAGGAAAGCATCAGGCCCACACAGTTTCACCTAGACAGTGATCAGACCACAGAGAACAGAAAAATTTCATGCTACTTCAATTGTTCCAGAGTAAAAGCAAAGAACAAAAGCTTCGAAATGTTGATTGTAACCTTGATTCTGAAAACCAGACAGTATTGGACATTCAAAAAGAAAATTATAGCCCACTCTCACTTTTGAATATCAGTGTAAAAATCCTAAAGTATTAGCAAACCGAATCAAGCCCCAATTAAAAAAATATATGATAGTAAGATTATTCCAGGAATAAAATAGGTTTTTTATTAGGAATTTATTGTAACTAAGACTCACCATTTCAGGGTGAGGAACTCTGCTGTCACAGGACTTCCTGAGATTACAGACACTGCCAGGATGAATGTCTCCCCCTCCCCCCTCCCCCCTGCCACCTGCAAATTCTCTGGTCTTTAAGGCTCAATCAACTTCCAAGACAAAAGACATGACCCCACCCCTACGTCCCCCCATGCTCTGTTTTTCTTGCTCCTGATCTAGCTCTCCCCTGCTCCCCTAAACCCACCTCCCGAACCCTTCCCATCCCAACCCAGAATCCCCTGGAATATCTGCTCCACAACCTGCAAATCCCTCTTTAACCTCAAGCACTCCGGGTGGCTCCACTTTTCCACCTCTGCCTTGATGGAAACACTGACCGTCCTGAGAACACCTAAGGACACCTGAGCCTGCTCTTCTCTACAGGGCCAGCCCACACCTCCCCCGGCACTCTTGTCCAAGCCTTCAACCGTTTACCTTTACCACCCTCTCCCCGCCCCTTCCTGATATCTCTCTACTTTCGTGCCGTGTGTGTCAGTGGTTTCCGCATCCACGTACGTGACCTTGGTCTCTCATTTACTCCACTCCTCCGTCCAAACCCCAGGCTGTGCAATTGACATAATGGTACTCAGGGACCCTGCCTCTCCCCCACCTTAGACATCCATCCTCACATCCTGACCTGGGCCTCCGTGACCATCCTATTCCCTTACCAGAAGCTCCTCTCTAGCTTGGTTTTTCAATGACTCCAGTAAGATAAATAAATCACTGACCTCCATCAGAACTTCCAGTCTGTCTGACCCACTACTTCCTTCAGCCATTCAGCTTTCTCCCTCCTACTTCTTTTCTTGCTCAGCTTAGATTCAGCATCACACACACACACGCGCGCGCGCGCGCACACACACACAAACACACACACACACCTGTCCTCACAGACAACTTCCTCTCTTCTTTTGTCAGGGCTTCTCAGCTTCAGCACTTTCGGCATTTGGGCCAGATCTTTCTTTGTTGCGGGGCCGTCCTGTGCCAACATTATAGGCTGCAGCGTCCCTGGCCTCTACCCACTAGATGGCGGTGGCATCCCCAGTGTGACAACCACAGTGTATCCAGACGCAGCAAGTTTTCCTGGGTGCGAGTGGGGGGAAGGTGTGGGGACATATGGCCCCTGAGAACCTCTAGCCCTGGCTCATCCCTCTACTTGCCCTCAGACTCTGCCTGCCCGCTCACATATGTACAACTTCTTAGGAATCATACAGTGTGAGCTATCTTGTTCTTTCCTGTGTAGCCCACAGCCCCTCTTAACTGAATTCTTGTCATAAATACTTCAACATCTTTAAACAACCCTCCCTCAGTAATACTTCAAGGGAACTCTTACACCTTACACCGGCACCTGCCCTTCCCCTCCCCTCACGTCTTGACGGGTTGGTATTTTCCTTGCTCCCTTCCTTTCTCCTCTTCTGATCCTCCCTCCAGTATTGACTAAGTGTCCTGCCATTCGGCCCCTTCGACTTCCGCTAAGGTCTTAGGTGACTTCCGCGTCGATGAATGCAGTGGACACGAGGCGCACTGGAGCAGAACCAGAAGGGGGTAGTGGGGATCACGAGTCTGGTGTTGACCCTGATGAGTCTGAGTGTCTCAGAGGCATCCTCGAGGACATGTTGGGTGGACACTGAGACTTGCCGGCGGGAGGGAGAGGGGCGGTCTGGGCCGGCGGTGCACCTGGGGACGTATGGGTGTGCGTGTGCTATGTGTGTAACTGATGCCATAGGTGAGATGAGGTCCCTTGGCGGGGGTAGGGGTGGGGGGGTCGGGGGGATGTAGAGCAGTTGTTCTCAAACCTGAGGAAACTTCAGAATCACTTGAAGGGCTTGCAAAAGGCAGATTGCTGGCTCCCCCCCCCCCCGCCCCCATAGAGTTTTCAATGCAGCAAACCCTGCGTAGCCTCAGGGGGAGGGAGAGTTTGCGTTTCCACCAGGTCCCCAGGCGATGCTGAAGCTGCTGGTCGGGCTCCATGCTTGGCGGTCCGGGCACCACGCTGAGCGGTCCGGGTACCGAGCTTGGCGGTCCAAGTACCGCGCTGGGCGGCCCGGGCACAGAGCTTGGGGATACAGGTACCACGCCGGGCGGCCCGGGCACTGCGCGGGCGGGAGACGGCGCAGGGCCGCGGGACCACATCTCCCAGGCTGCCCCGCGCTGCTCGCTCGCGCCCCCTGCCGGCGCCTCCTGGGCGCCGCTTGGTGGCGGGGGCCCCCTCGGGGAGTCCGGGAGCAAGCGCGCAAGCCGCGGCGGTTGCGGGCTGCAGAGCAGAGCTGGCCGGTGAGTGGGGGCTACGCCGACCGCCCATTCCTCACGCCTGAGCGGCGTCGTTTACGCGGGCTGTGTGTCCGGGTCCGGCGTGCGGGGTCCGGCGCGGGGCGCGGGGCTGCCCGTCACTGAGGCGGCGTCCTGCCCGCCCAGTCGGGTGCCGGGACCCGTGTCGCGGGTGGCGCGGCAGGTGGCCGGCCTCCCCTCCGGGCCGGGGGTGTCCAGGAGCTCAGGACAGAGGCCGGTGCCGCGGACACTGGGCCACAGAGGCGCCAGCGGCCCGGCGCGCGGCGGCCCCGCGGGAGCTGTCCTGAGTGCTGCGTGGCGGGGGCCGGCCGGCCCGTGGAATCCCGGCTCCGCGGAGCCGTGGGCACCGTTGCGCTGGCGGGGCCCGCGCGGCGCACCTGGAACCCGGCCGCCGTTTGGATGCCCGGTGGCCCGGGATGCGCGCAGCCTGTCAGGAGCGCAGCGGGGACGCCTCCTCCCTGCGCATCCTGGAAGCACAGTTAGTTTTAGATGCTTTCTTTTCTTTTCTTTTCTTTTTTTTAAAGGAAGTGGGACCCTGAATTCCTCATTTTTCTTTTGTGGGCGCTGTATTTACCAGCAGGTAAGTTTATATAATAAGCGGTGTACGGTTAGAAATAACGCGTTCCGGGGAAGCTGCTCTCCCTTGCCCTCTATCGGGAGAATTTCGCGGACTGGTCGACACGCTTATCCATTAGCAGCAGCGGGCGCTGCAGGCAGCAGATAAAGTCCCGTGGAGTCGGCACAAGTCAACCCTTCCGAGCAAATTTTGGTTTCAGAAGATTTTTGTCATCTAGTTTCAAACAAGATGTTGTTTCATTTAAGACGGGGTGAGGGCAGCAAAACCTGTCAACCCTGATGCCTTAACTCTACAGCAAATGGCTTTGTACGATGAACTTGCAAAGCAAGCGGGTTTAATTTGGTGCCCCAAACTAGATCTGAAGCCTCCACGTTGAACTATGTTTTAATAATTTTTCAAGTTGATGTGTCTGCTCGTGGTGCGTAATCTTTTCTTCTGTTAAGAAGCAACAGATGTCTCTTTCTAGCGTTTGTGCCCATTCCTTGTTTTCTATGGACCACCTTCTCCACAGTGTGGACTATTAAGGGTAAAATAGGACATTTTTGTCTTGGGCTTGGTTTTCGGGGAATGTTCCCAGTGTATCTTCACTAAGTTAAGTAAGTTTCTGTTTTGTTGATTTTTTCCCCCAGATGCTTTTGTATAGCATGTATTGAGATGACCATGTAGTTTTCTTCTTAACATTATTAAACACAAGTGATTATTCTGCTAGCTTTTCTGTCTCTAAAATCCTGGGATAATTTAAAATACACGTCTGGGTTGTTTGATAGATTCACTTAGCTAACATTTTATTTAGGGTTCTGGTATCTATATTTGTAAGAGATTGGTATATATATTTTCACCCTCCTCCCATTTTTGTCTGAGTTCATAATCAAGGTTATGCTGTCCTCACTGATTAAGTGGGGAAACTTTCCATTATTTTCTATGCTTTGAAGCAGAAGAACCATCTGCACCTTGAAGTGTGGCACAATCTGACTGCAGACCGCCTGGGCTGCTGGTGTTTTTTTTGTTTTTGTTTTTAAGGAAGTTGGTATCAGTATTTAACTACCTTTTCATTTTTCCATGATCATTGACTTTTCTCAGGTTTTCTGTCTCCAAAGTCAACCTAATACTTTATATCTTCCTGGAAAATCATTAACATTGTTGATATTTAATATATGTTAGCATAATGTGTATAGTTGTCTGTTGCAAGCAAAAAAGTCTTTCATATCTGTGGTGCACTTTTTCTTGTTCATACGTGTGTGTGCGTGTGCATGTGTGTGTGTGTGCATGTCTGACTTTTCTCTTTTTTAATTGGTCAGACTTGCTTAATGCTTGCTTACTTTATTAGTCTTTCCAAAGATTTATTGACTAATCCTATTCATTTTTCTTTTTCTATGTCATTAATTTATGTTCTTTTTCTTTCTACTCAATTTGAGTTTATTTTACTCAAATTCTAGACTTTGAATCGAAAGATTAGATCATTTATGTAATCAGTCTCCTTCTGATGGAGGCAAGGGACTCTAATTCCTGTGGCCTCCCATCTGGCCTTTGCTCTATTTTTAATTTAACCCTTCAAATCAGACATTATTGCTGTTATTATTATTTTTTAGGTTAATATTAAACTTATCTACCTGTTTACCATTGTCTTCACTCTTCATTCCTTCTTGATCACAGATACTCTTCTTTGGATCACTTTCCTTCTCCCTGAAGTACATTCTTTAGAAGTTCCATCAGTGATAACATATTTTTCTGTTTTTATAATATCTGAAAATTCCTTTAATTTTGTCCACATTTTTGAATTTTGACTTCACCAGGTTTCTCTAACCTATTGATTCCAAAGTTATATATATATATTTTTTCTAGTATTTTTAAAAGATACTTTGTAGCTGGAAGGTCTGGGGACTTCAATTCTGCTATATTGCTGAAAGATGAAAAACAAATTAATTTGTAGTCTAACAAACTGTCGGTTTTAGTGACTTTTCCCTGTACAAAGTTATATGTTCATCTCAAATTTATTAATTATAACTTATATTGTCTGTACACTTATTTTTTCTGTTTGACCTATTGATTCTGAGAGTTGTGTTAAAGACTTCCACTATGATTCCTAGTTCTATTAGTTTTTGCAATATTATATACATTTACAGGCCAGCCCTAAGCAAACGGGCTGTGTGCATTTCCATTGAGTGTATGTCTAGAAGTGGAATTGCTTGGTCATAGGGTATGCATAGGCTCAGTTTTTGTAGATACTCTCAAACAGTTTTCAACAGTGGTTGCATCAACTTATGTACCCAAGAAGCATACGTGGTCGCCACACATCCTTGCCAACTCCTGGTTAATTTCTTTTTTATTTTAGTCATTCTAGTGGGTATCACATTGTGGTTTTAGCTTGGACTTCCCTGATGACAGGTGAAATTGAGCTCTTTTGGTATCCTTAAGTTTTCACACATATCTAAACATTTTTTTCTCTTGATGTTTAAAGATAACCTGCATATATGAGATTTGGGGTTTTTGTACTTTATGCATCAACAGTCATAAGTTTTACTGATTATTTGCTCATCATTGATTGTTTTATCTCTTGTTTTCCTCCTTTTTGGATTCATTATTTATTTCGATTGAATGAGTCCTTAAGTAAATTTTTTTCCCCCAGAGATTCTGTGGGTGGTAAACTTTCTGAGCCTTCGCATGTTTAAAAAATATTTTTAAATTTTGCTGTTCCACATGAATACTCTTGACTAGGTGTAGGAGTCTAGGTTAAAAAAATTCTGAATTTTGAAAATAATTCTCCATTACCTGCTGGCATGGCATCTAATGTGGTTGATCAGTCTATGCCACCTGATTCCTATTTCTTTGTAGTTAAACTGTTTATTTCTCTGAAGCTCTACAGTTTTTTCTTTTTCTCCAGTGTTCTAAAATTTCAGCACTGTTGGTCTAGGGCTGGATTTCTTTTGTTCTTCCTGCTCTGTTCTCTGTGGTCCCTTTCATTCTATAGATTAATACATTTATTTGGCCCTGGGGAAGTTTGAGGATTTCCTCATCTCCTCCATTCTGTTTATTTTCTGCTTCTGGAATTATTGTTAAATGGGGTATTAGAATATCTTAATTTATCTTTCAAGTTTCTTGACTTTGCTCTCAAATGTTCTGTCTCTTTATCTCTGTGGACGGTATTCTGGGAGATTTCCCTAATCTAGTGTTTAGCTTTGTCCAGTCAACTCTTTAGCCGATCTGTTGAGTGTTTTAAGTATTGTTTATCATATATTTAATTTTCAAGGTTTCTACTTTTTGAAATTTAATTTTTGGAATAGATAAGATATTCAGTGTTCAAAAATTATACTGTATTCAAAGGTCTCCCCACCACCCTATCCCCCGCTACCCAGTTCTCCCTCACCCCACAAGTGGGTAACCATTGTTATTAGTTTCTTACGTATCCCTCCAGAGTCTCTTTATGTAAATATAAGCAAATATGAATTAGATTCTTGATCCCTCCTTTTCCTTTTGCACAAACAGTACTACCCTTGAACCTGCTTTTTTGTTTTTTGGCCGTGCCCCATGGCTTGCGGGATCTTAGTTCCCCGACCAGGTATCAAACCTGGGCCCCAGCAGTGAAAGCACCGAGCCCTAACCACTGGACCGCCAGGGGATTCTCTTGACCCTCCTTTTTAATCTCACAACGTGCAGTAGAGATCTTCACCCATCAGCTGGCTCTTGCTTTTGCTGATAGAGTCTCCCGTCAGTCTTTCCAAGGACATTTATTAATTCTATGTATTAACTCCTTCTTCTGGTATATGTACTCCTGTTGGCTTGGTGTCCCCATTTTCATGACGCTGAGTAAAACCTGGGGTGCCTTTCTTTGTGTGCTCATCTGTAATTAATTAATTAATTATTTTTTGGCTGTGTTGGGTCTTCGTTTCTGTGCGAGGGCTTTCCCTAGTTGCGGCGAGCGGGGGCCACTCTTCATCGCGGTGCGCGGGCCTCTCACCATCGCGGCCTCTCTTGTTGCGGAGCACAGGCTCCAGACGCGCAGGCTCAGTAGTCGTGGCGCACGGGCTTAGTTGCTCCGCGGCACGTGGGATCCTCCCAGATCAGGGCTCAAACCCGCGTCCCCTGCATTGGCAGGCAGTTTCTCAACCACTGCGCCAGCAGGGAAGCCCATGTGTGTGCTCATTTTGAGTGTGAGGATTCCTGTTTCCCCGCCTATCTCTTTGCTGCCTCTGGTGATTGCTGGCGAGCTGTGACGTGCTGCCGGGTGGAGTGTGTAGCCCAGGGGAGGGGCTCATGTAGTGGCCGCTCAGCGTGTGGGGAAAGCATCCCAGGGCCCTGGCCATCCCAGCCGCCGCGCCCCAGTTCATCTTGTCAGATCCCATCCCTGCCCCTCTTTCTGTCTGCTGATTTGGAGCCTGAAACCCGTTACCATTTGCCCCTGCATGACGGCCTCCTCCCAAGCTTGTACTGGGCTGGGGTTCACTCAGGCCGTCTGATCCTGAGAACTCTCCACCTTTCAAAAGTGTCTTAGATGCTTTAGTTGGCCAGTGGCCCTGTTTCTTGTTTCCCAGGTCTCTTACTGATTTAGTGGTTTAAAACTACTTCTGTCATTCCAAAGAATTTTAGGGTACCTGGAAGGCAGAAGTATGTGTTTAGTTCATTTTCTTGGTCTGATCTCCAATATTTCTTTTATCTTGAATTTGTTTCTGTGTCAGGGGTCCACTGGACCACCCCCAGATTTAGTGATTCCCCAGGAGGTCTCAGGGGACTCAACATTGCCATCTATGTGGCTGCGATTTATCACAGTGGAAGAATACAACGCAAGGTCAGCAAAGGGAGAAGCCCCATGGGGTCAGGTCCAGGGGACCAGGCACAGGATTCCAAAAGTCCTCTCCTGGCTGAGTCACACGGCGACGCGTTGTGAGAACACAGGTGAAGCGCTGTCCACCAGGAAGCTCTCTGGAGACTCGGCACCAAGGTTTTTTTCTGGGGGCTGGCCACGCGGGCGTCCTCTGCCTAGCACCTATCCGAACTCCTGACTCCCGGAAGGAAAGCAGGTGTTCAGCATAAACCACCGTGTTCGCACAAAAAGAGCCTCTCTTCACAGTCCTACAAATGTCAGGAAGTAAAACCCAAGTTCCCAGCCAAGGGCCAACCTGCCGAGCAGGGCTTTTTTCAGAAGAGCCATCTCAGGCCTACTCTGTTAACCCTTTTTTGTAAAGTGTGCCTCCTGTTTTCCACAGAAAAAGATGGATACCATACCTGGAGCTGACATCTCCCATCCAGCTTACCAAGTGCTTTTTGCCCTCTCTCTGGAGAGAGCAGCTTTTTTTGAGTATTAAGATGCAGTGATGGGTAAAGAACTGTTTCCTGACTTTGAAAGAAGCCGAAGTATGGCACGTGCCAAGCAGCCCTGAGGGGGCAGAGCATGGGGTGACTGTTAAATCATTGGTTTTCTTGTTGGTCTTTGGTCACTGCAGGGCAACTGGTGGCTCATCGTGAACATGGCAGTCCCCAGTGTCATGCATACCTTTTCCATGGTCCATTCTGGTCACCCCGTCCATGGCAGGCTCTGCTGCCCAAACTCTGGCCCTGGCTCTGCTCATGGGGCATTTCATCTCTTACTTCTCTTCTGTGGCTGTGTTCAGTGGCTCTTGTTGCTTCACTTTGTGTCTAAGTTTAATCTCCCACAAGATTGAGGATTCCCTGAGGATCAAACAGCAAATCACATGTAGCTATGGACCCAGAGCCTCCCTGCCAGGGTGACTGCTTACACTGGTCCCTGTTAGCGCTGCTTGACGAAACAGCTGTGTTGCAGACCAGGTTCTTGGCCTCCTTAATTAATAGAAATTGACCAGAGGCCAGACAAGAAATTTAGGCAAGGCTTTATTGGGGCCCCTGCTGCAGCTGGGGGAAGCTGGAAAAAACCGGTTCTCTTGCTTGCTTGCTCTCTGAGGCGGGGTGGAGGGTGGGGGGCGGGGTGGGGGGGTGGGGTCGGGGTGGCAGGGGGTGGGGGGGGTGGAGCTTGTTCCTTATATGCAGTGAGGGTAGGGGTGTGTCCAGGTGACGGGTCAGAGGGGTGACTTAGCTGTTTTGCCCACCCCTTAGGTGGTGGTGTGTGCAGGGGGCATGCGCAGTACCCTGCTTTTGCTCCCGGCACCCTGTTTTTGCTCCAGGCTCTTCGGAAGTGGCAGTTGGGTTTTTTGGTCTCTTTGTATCTTTGGGGTCCAGAATTTGCCCCAGCTGAGCATTCGTGCAGTTATTTTTAGTCCCATATAGTTTCTTTGTATTTTGTTGCTCCCGGAGAGGTGTGTCCAGGGGCAAGCATTGCAGCACTGCAGGAGAGAGTCCCAGGTCCCAGCCTGTCTCAGCTATAAGGACACAGGAAGCTGTCTCTTCTTCATCCTATTCCCTGCTCCCCACGTTGCTGACTTGTTCTGTGCTGAGGATGGTGAGGGAAAGCTCCAAGCTGACATTAACAGCCTGGGTTGTCTGAGTTCTGTCTTCCCAAGCAGCAGATGGTATAACGGAACGTCTCCGTTGGAAAGGCTTTTTGAGGTCATTGAACCTGCGTGTGGACTTAGATTGTCAAATCTTTTCTGACTCTACGGGCTGTGTCCAGTTGTAGACCTCATTCCTCTGTCTCCCCATGGTTTTAGACCTCAGGTGTGGGGAATTGAATTAATCACATCTTCTTCTTAGCACTTTATCATCGTTGGTCCGTCCAAGCCCCTCTCTTGTTTTGTGCGCTTGTTCATGCTTTTGTTGGTTCATTTATAATTCCTTCCTTCTTCTTCTGTGTACCCCACTCTCTCATTCTCTTCCCCCCACAGCCGACTATTCTAATGTGTTTAATACATATGCTTTTGTTGTATGTATTCTTTTTTTTTTTTAGCGTCAGTTGTGGTTTTATTTGTAGTTGTATGGCCCAAATGTAACTCAATTTATTCACTATCTTGACTTCATTAGATAATGTGCTTACATCTTCCCAAAATATTTGCATTTGAATGGAACTCTCTTCCCCACCAAATATTTCCATGTCTTGTTGTATGTATTCCTAAGAATGTGTACTGTTTTGTGTGCATGTTTTTTCATATTTTTAAAAATTTGTGTGCATGTATTTTTTTCTTTATTTTTAACTTTTTATTTTATATTGGGGTGTAGTTGATTAACGACGTTGTAATAGTTCCAGGTGCACAGCAAAGCGACTCAGCCATACATGTGCATGTATCCATTCTCCCCCAAACTCCCCTCCCATCCAGGCTACGTGTGCAAGTATTTTTTTTTTTTTTTTTTTGCGGTACGCGGGCCTCTCACTGTTGTGGCCTCTCCCGTTGTGGAGCACAGGCTCCGGACGCGCAGGCTCAGTGGCCACGGCTCACGGGACCAGCCGCTCCGCGGCATGTGGGATCCTCCCGGACCGGGGCACGAACCCGTGTCCCCTGCAACGGCAGGCGGACTCACAACCACTGCACCACCAGGGAAGCCCTTGTGTGCAAGTATTTTTAATTTATATAAATGGTGTCACGTTATAGCTCTTCCTAGTGTTATCACTCACTGCCATGTTTCTTTGACTCATCCCTGTTGCTATGGTGACCATCTGGTTTGTGTATCTACCACATTCTGCCTATCTCTCTCCTGGTGATGGACGCCCACATTGATTCCTTCGCCCAGACATGAACCTCTTGTATTTGTCCCATATGGACTTCTGGGAGCATCTCTCTGGGATTCAGGCCAGGAGAGGACTGCCTGTTCATAGTGTGTGCCTATACTTAATAGAACCGAGTACCACCCATTGCTCTTGAAAGAGGCTGCACCATCCTACATTCCCCCCCTCCCCAGCAGTGCACAGGATTCCAAAGATCTTTATCTCTGCAAACACTTGGCATTGTCCAGCTTTCTAATTTTTAGCAGCCTTACTCTTTTTATTTACATTTCTCTGGTTACTACCAAGTTTGAGAATATCTTTATATATGCTTGCTGCCTTGTTGAATTTCCTGTAACATGAATTGCCTGTTCCTGCTCTTTCCCCATTTTTCCTTCGTTCTTTTTTTTTTTGGGACTGCGCCACTCGGCTTGTGGGATCTTAGTTCCCCGACCAGGGATCAATCCTGTGCCCACAGCAGTGAAAGTCCGAGTCTGAACCACTGGATTGCCAGGGAATTCCCTCGTGCCCCCCATTTTTCTTTTTTTTCTTTTAAATTTATTTATTTATTTTGGCTGCATGGGGTCTTCGTTGCTGCGTGTGGGCTTTCTCTAGTTGCGGCGAGCGGGGGCTACTCTTCGTTGTGGTGCATGGGCTTCTCATTGTGGTGGCTTCTTCTTGTTGTGGAGCATGGGCTCTAGGCGCCCGGGCTTCAGTAGTTGTGGCCTGTGGGCTCAGTAGTTGTCGTTTGTGGGCTCTAGAGCGTAAGCTCAGTAGTTGTGGTGCACGGGCTAAGTTTCTCCGAGGCATGTGGGATCTTCCCTGGCCAGGGCTCGAACCCGTGTCCCCTGCATTGACAGACAGACTCTCAACTACTGCGCCACCAGGGAAGTCCCATGCCCCCCAGTTTTCAACTGGAATTTCTGACTAGAATATTTTAGACATTAGCCACTTGTTGATTTTTAGATGACGCAAATGGTTTCTCCTGATATGTAATGTGTCCATTCATTTTGTGGTTGGTATCTTTGTTGAGTAGAAATCCTTAATTCTGTAATCAAAATAACCAATGTGGAGAGTAGAGGAGGGAAGGAGTGGGAGTTTGGGATTAGCGGAGGCAAATTGTTATATATAGGATGGATAAACAGCGAGGTCCTACTGTAGAGCACAGGGAACTATGTTCAATATCCTGTGATAAACCATAATGGAAAAAATATGAAAAGGAATATATATATATGTATAACTGAGTCACTTTGCTGTACAGAATTAACACAACATTCAACTGTAGTTCAAAAGAAAAAATTTGCCACCAGATCCCAAGATAAATGCCTATGTTTGTTGATTGACAACATTTTAATAATCAAGACATTCCACATAAAAATCCAGATTTCTAGCCTCTGTTGAATCAGTCGTGCTTCGATGTTGGCTAGGGTAACCGAGTGGTGGGCTGTCTCACCTCACTCGTTCTTGTGACTTCTTGGTTGTGTGGTCTTTTGAGCTTATGACCAGCCCCTGTTGTGTGTGGAGCAACACCTTGAAATAAGCATGGTGGTAGTAAGTGTGCGTGAGGGTGTTAAGTGAACTCGATTATGGGGTGAAGTGGGCGTGGAGCTGGGAGCAGTGTGGTTGCCGTTCTCACGACATCCAATGAGTGTCAATGTAGGAACAGAAAACCTATTGCACTGCCCACCATCTTTCAGCAGTAGTAACTCATTCTTTTCAACCTTTCCTGGGTTGTTTCTTGTTTTGATGCATAAAAAAAAAAAGGCCATGGCTTAGTGGAGTCCGCACATGAGTTGGGGCTCCAAACCAGGGGTCTAAAACCTTGTTCTGTA
Source organism: Phocoena sinus (assembly GCF_008692025.1). Lineage (NCBI taxonomy): Eukaryota > Metazoa > Chordata > Mammalia > Artiodactyla > Phocoenidae > Phocoena > Phocoena sinus. Next base: position 1,975,920 of record NC_045782.1, read on the forward strand.
AAGAGCCAGATAGAAAATATTTTAGGCTTTTTGGGGTCATACGCGCTCTGACAACCACTCTGCTCCTGCCCTGATAGCTCAGACGTAGCCGTAGACAGTATGTGAATAAATGTGGTTCGTTCATTTGGCCCAGACTTGACCCACAGACTATCGTTTGCTCACTTAACGTTTTCTTCCTTCTGTTGTTTCTAAGGTGCACGGTTATAACATTCACCTAGTCACTACGTAGCAGGTACCTACCGTGTGCCAGTGCTGAGATTATAGTGATGGATGAGACACAAGTTCAGACTTTAGGCTCGAGGTCTGGGTGGGGAGACAGACAAGGGAGGATAACAGGCCAGGACTGGGTGAGCCCAGATCGGGCATCGGGGTTTAGGGTAGGGCATATCAGGGAAGACTTTCTGTAAGAAGGAGGCATCAGAAATGAGCGGGGAGAGGAATTAGGCAAGACGGGGGCAGGGCCTTTATGTACTTCATCTACAAATCCAAGAGGCGAGAGTTTTGCTCAATATCGCTGGAAAGCATAGATCTGGGTTTTGTGGTGGCAAGGAATGGGGCTCAGGGTGGATGTAGTAGGGGTGGTAACCAGCCAAAAAGTGGGAAGCAGGAATGACATGACAGAGACTGGGTAAAAATTCCACACACACAGTTACATGTGCTTGAATTATCAAAGGTTGATGGTGGGGGCTTCCCTGGTGGCGCAGTGGTTGGGAGTCCGCCTGCCGATGCAGGGGACACGGGTTCGTGCCCCGGTCCGGGAGGATCCCACATCCCACGGAGCGGGTGGGCCCGTGAGCCATGGCTGCTGGGCCTGCGCGTCCGGAGCCTGTGCTCCGCAACGGGAGAGGCCACAACAGTGAGAGGCCCGCGCACAGCAAAAAAAAAAAAAAACAAAAAAAAGGTTGATGGTGTGTCAGAAAATAAAAAAACACAGAACGTTAATTTCACAAAGTTAAAATAACCCTGATGGAATACAGTGTAAGCCCACAAAAGTAAAGTGTAGACCAAGCTAACATATGGTTGTATGCGAATATCCTAGATAAAATAGCAAAATGAATTCAGCGGAAGTTAGAGAGGAATACATTTTCCCAAGTAAGTTTTATTCTGGGAATTGAAGAATGCTTTGATATTAGGACATAAGTTAGTTTAATTTATTGTGTAAGTAATAAAAGAGGAAAGCTGCGTAATCACCTTGAGAGAAACTGAAAACGCACTTCATGGAATTCGACGCTGAACCATGTGCTTTCCTGAGAAGCTTCCACTGCCCTGCCTTCAGGTGTGCAGTCTCCCTCCTAACTTCCTCACCTTTTTGTTTCCCTGGCACACCTCTGCTCTTTATTTCTTTACGTTTTCCTTCTTCACGTCCTTTGTGACCCTTTCCTGTGTCCTTGGTGTGGAATTAGGTTATTCTCTTCTGCCTGGTCCAGGGGGCACTATTCAGACCTCTCATCGTGCATTTCAGTTGTAATTCTTAGCCTCTCTCAATACTTAGTTGATTTCCTTCTGTTGGAGCCTGGTCCTGTGGTGGGCACTGCGGATATGGAGCTAAGTTAGATGATGCCGGTCACTTGCCTTTTCGCCCTCAGGCTGGTCCCCGGTGCTCCCCTGGCCTCTGCCGCGGCTCTGGGTGTGAGTAGGAGGCGGGGAGGTGAGAGGAGGGTGGAAGCCAGGGGATTTCTCCGCCGTTTGCTGCCTTGGACCCTGTCTCAGGGGTGGTTCCAGCTCCAACTGAGTGACAGTGGCCTCTGGCCTTTGTCCCACCTCCTTCCCTTGTCCCTCCAGCCTTATTAAACATGCTGGAGGGGTCCCGCTGTTGGGAATCTCTGGATCGGCTTGCCCCCCGACTTGGCATTTTAGCCCTTCCCAGACCTTGTGGCCAGTTCCCGTAATAGGTTCCCTCTACTGAACTACTGCTCTTGAATTCTGTTTTCCTGATTGGACCCAGCCCAGTGTAGACAAGAGCCCTGCTTCTGGGTGCCCACAATCTTATAGGACAAACACATTAAAACGACTCTGATTTTTGTCCAAGTAGACCTCACCTCAGGCACAAGCACTGGCCGTGACCCAGACTGAGACCGTTGTAGGACTTCACACTCCTTGTTCACAGAGACTTTTCCAAGGATAATCAAGTCTCCAAACCAGGTTAATCCCTTTCTTTTGAGTTGCTGGAGATGGAGCTGGTGGGGCCAGAGCCCTCTTCGCTCTTGGGGGTCATAGGATGCGTGAGCTCTGCGGGAGGTTGGTCTTTGGGGGTTTTTTGATTATTTTAAATTTATGAACTTGGTCTTTGTTTGGTTCAGTGTGTGTCTCCAGTGCATAGTGAGTGCCCAGTCAACATCATTTCATAAAATCTAAGATGCCATCCATTTTCAAACAATTATTTTGTGTTCCACTAAAAAAGAAAAAAAAAATACTGTCCATTAAACTGTGATGTAATGTTTTTTATTATGTGCACTTTTTATTTTAGGCTTATTAAAAGGTCGTTTACACGTATTCAAGACATCAATTCATGTCATACAGCGTTCTTGTTCGTATACAGAAAGGAAAGTGTAAATGAAGCACACTGCTTAGGGCATTTCTAAAACCTCCTCTTCTGAGTCACTTTGACTCCACAGTCATCTGTCTGTGACTTTTTGCAGATGGTGTCCCCTCTGCCATCAGAAACCCTGGTAACATGTGGTTGTAAAACTGTTCCTCACTTGTCTCCAGGATTTTCTTTTGAGCTTGTGACACCCATTCTTCAAATTCCATGCTAGCCCTTCCTTATCTCACCGAAGGGATCAGCAGACGGTGTTGCTAAAGCAGCCAGGACTCACACCGCTCCTTCGATTACCCGTCTTGGTGTGTAGGCTGAAATACTGTAGGATTGCAGTCGTCTGTGAGGCCACCTGGAACGGAAGCCGAGTCACTGTGCTTTTTCAGGGAGCTTATCTTTTTTTTAAAAAAATAATAAATTTATTTATTTATTTTTGGCTGTGTTGGGTCTTCGTTCCTGTGCGTGGGCTTTCTCCAGTTGTGGCGAGCGGGGGCCACTCTTCATCGCGGTGCGCGGGCCTCTCACTGTCGCGGCCTCTCTTGTTGAGGAGCACAGGCTCCAGACGCGCCGGCTCAGTAGTTGTGGCTCACGGGCCTAGTTGCTCCGCGGCGTGTGGGACCTTCCCAGACCAGGGCTCGAACCCGTGTCCCCTGCATTAGCAGGCAGATTCTCAACCACTGAGCCACCAGGGAAGCCCAGGGAGCTTATCTTGTAACTGGCCGAGCAACACGCCTGGCCAATGGCTACCGTAGGCGGCATGCTGACTTCAGGGATGTTAAAATGTGTGTCTTAGAATCGACAGACTGTGGTATTTGCACAGTTAGTTAAGCGAAGGAACCTGGTGCTGCCTGAACCCATTCCTTACTGAGAGAGTGAAGACAACTCGCAGAAAGACGTGGGGTGTGGGTGTCCCCAGACCCAGTTGTTCCTTGGGCTGCATCCACCCCTGCGCTTTCCACGGTTTATATACGGAAGCCGGTCATCCCTCCCTCTTTCTTTGTGAAGCTAGTTCAGATTAGTTTCATGTCACTTGCAACCTAGAGAATCATGACTAATCCAGAAGCTTATAAAATGAGTATAAACAATGCGGCGTGTGCAGGGATTAAAAGAATATCAAGGCTCAGAAGTAGCATCAAGAAGAGAGAGACTCGCTGTGTCTGAGGGTTCCCTAAGGAGGAGGTGGTCAAGCTTTCAGTCTTGAGTTTCCCAGGTGAGGCCAGACCCTCCTCTGGGGTGCTTCCCAAGGACCCCGTGTACACCTGTGCTTCAAACTACTGGCCCCCACTGTCTTTCTCACTGCTGTCTGTTTCCTAAGTCAGGAATCAAGGACCCAGTAGATACTTGTTGAACAAATGAATGAATGTGTTTTGAGGAAGGAAGAGAAATTGCTTGTAGACAGGGGTGGGAAAGGCGCTCCAGGAAGAGAAACGAGAAAGTGCAAAGGCAAATGGGCCCGGAGGAGCAAGACGTGCTCTGGAAACTGCATGTAGGGAAGCTCTGGGAGGGGAGGCTCAGAGCTGAGATGGTTGGAGGTGAGGCTGAGGGATGGGCAAGGGCTGGGGGATGGGGCTGATGTGTAAAGTAAGATGCTTGGACCTTATTCCTTAGGCAGTGGGAACCATTGAAGCATTAAAAATTTTTTATTGTGGTAACATATACATGACATAAAATTTATCTTCTTAACCATTTTCAGCGTACAGCTCTGAGGCATGGAGTACACACACATTGTTGTGCAACCGTCACCACCCTCCATCTCCAAACTTTTTCATCTTCCTAAACTAAAATTCTGTCCCCATGAAACACCAACTCTTCATTTTCCTTTCCTCAGCCCCGGTAACCACTCTTCTACTTTCTGTCCCTGTGAATTTGACTACTCTAGGTACCTTATAAAAACCACTGAAGTTTGGTGGTAACACGGTGGGTAAATAGATGTGCATTTTAGAACATTCACACGGGCCACTTTTTAGAGGATTGTCAAGAAGAGAAAGAGGCTGCTGAGTGTAGGGGAGCCAGCTGGGAACCTCGATGGTGTGTGAGCCAAGGCTTTCGCAGTGGGGATGACGAGAGGGCCTGGAACCCTCAGGGTCCTGGGTGTGGGGGTGGAAGAGCTCGTTTTGACACCTTTTGTTTTGGCTTGGATACCAGCCATGATGGGGAATCCAAGAGGAACTTGGATGCCCAGGTTAGGATGGGTAGCAGAAGCATGGGTACCCTCTCCGTATCCCCTTCTTTTCACCGCTTCGGTGGACGTTGGCCCGACTCCCAGTGATCAGCACTTGCGTGTCTTTGCCCCGGGCTTCCTGGGGCCCACAGGTGCCCACTTTGCTGCCCAGAACAGCAGAGTGGAAGTGCCAGGGAATTAACACCCTCCCAACTCCCCAGAAACCCTCAGCCAAAGGTGATGGAGTTGGTGTATAACCATCCCAGCTCCCCGCACCTCCCCCTACCATGGGACGACGCCAAGGAGTGTATTGTGTATGCTGGCGCCCAGAGTTCCCCGGTGGGATTTAGCTTCGGGTACAGTGGTAATTTGCTTGATGAAGCACACTTTGTTGGCTGCCTGTTCTTTTTCTTGTCTCATTGCCCTGACTGGAAGCTCCTGTACAATTTCACTAGAAGTGGCAGAGAAGATATCCTTGTATTCCTGATCTTAGGAGGAAAGCATCCAGTGTTCCGCTGTTAAGAATGACGTTGCCTGTGGGTTTTTAGTAGACGCCTTTCTTCGGGTTGAGGAAGTTCCCTTCTGTTCCTAGCTCGTTCAGTGTTTTTTACCAGGAAAGGGTCTCGGATTTTGTCACATGCTTTTCCTATGTCTATTGAGATGACTGTGTGATTTTTATTTGTTCCATTCATTGATTTTTGGATGTTAAACCAACCTTGCATTCCTCAGATAAATTCCGTTTGGTCATGGTACGCAATTTTTTAAATATGTTGCCGGATTTGGTTTACTAGTATTTTGTTGAGGATTTTTATATCCATATTCAGAGGAGATACTGGTCTGTAGTTTTCTTGTGATGTCTTTATCTTGTTTTGGTATCAGGAAAATATTGTTGTCATGAAATGAGTTGGAAAGTGTTCCTTCCTCTCTGTTTTTGGGACAGTTTGTGAAGAATTGATGTTAATTATTATTTAAAGGTTTAATAGTGTTCAACATTGAAGTCTTTGGGGCCTGGGCTTTTCTTTGTGGGTAGTTTTTTTTTTTTTTTAGTAGATCTTTATTGATAATTGCTTCGCAACACTGTGCTAGTTTCTGTCGTACAAACGGAGTGAATCAGCCATATGCATACATACGTCCCCATATCCCCTCCCTCTTGAGCCTCCCTCCCACCCTCCCTATCCCCCCTCTCTAGGTCATCACAAAGCACGGAGCTGAGAGGGTAGTTTTTTAAATTACTAATTCAGTCTCTTCACTATCACCAGTATAGTTGTTTCTGTTATCCCTTCGTTGCTTTCTTTTGCATTGAGTGCTCTCTAATATAACATTTCAGTGGGCTGAATAGTCTCCCCCCTACTTCATGTTCACTTAGAACCTCAGAATATGACCTTATTTGGAAATAGGGTCTTTGTAGATGTAACTAGTTAGGGATCCTGAGATGATATCGTCCTGTATTTAGGGTGGGCCCTAAATCCAATGACTGGTGTCCTTATGAGAAGAGAAGAGGACACACAGAGGCACACAGAAAGCAGTCCACCCAAAGTCAGCCAGAGATGCAGCTACAAGCCGAGGAACACCTAGAATCGCCTTGACCCACCAGCACCTGGAAGAGACAAGGAAAGGTTCTTTCCTAGAGTCTTCAGAGGGAGGAGACACCCTGATTTCAGACTTTTAGACTCCAGAACTGGGAGAGAAGACATTTCTGTTGTTTTAAGCCGCTAAATTTGTGGTAATTCATTCCTGTAGACCTAGGAAATGAATACAAACCTTTTATTTTCTTTAGTGATATTTCCCCCCCACCATATCTGAGTTATGTTCTCTGTTGTTGCTGCAGGGCATACCGTGTATATCTTATCAGAATCCACTACAGATTTATATTAATTTAGTTCCAATGAGTTATAGCAACGTTATTGCTGTATGGCTCTATTCCCTTTGCTCCCCTTTTGCGGTATTACATATTATATCTATGAATATTGCAAACCTGACCGTACATTGTTATAATTATCATCTGAACCATCTACAGTGATTTCTTTAGCCCAATCTAGATTTGTTCCAACCCATCTCCTTTGTGTAGCTGTTGGCAAATATATTACACATATATTTCTATATGTTACAGGTCCAACAGTACATTATATGCATAATATTTTACATAATTAAAAAAATCAATTCAGAGGAGAATAAAACCTGTGTTTTAACTATCATTTATAATTACATAATTACCTTCACTGGTGCTCTTTGATTATTTTTGCGTGTGAATTTGAATTTCCTTCTGGGGCCACTTGCTTTTACACTGAAGAACTTCCTCCAGTATTCCTTCTAAAGCAGGCAACGAGTTCTCTGCAGGATGGCAGACATTTTATTGGCTTCCGCATGCTACCATGGCTATAATAAGATCTGAGGCTGGTCTTACAGGTAAGGCAGTGGGACATGCCTCACTTGGAATGAATCATTCATTGATGAAGGTGACTTTCAGAGCTTCATAGCTCACCCTACAGGTAACTGTGCACCACTGGTGTCCGGCCTCTGGGTAAGTGAACTGGGGTTTTTCTCTTGCTGCCAGGCGCTCCTTCTGTATTGCTTTGTGACTTTTAAGTCAGTTGCTCAATTTCCTTTTTTTTTTTTTTCTTTTAACTTTTATTGTAGAAAATTTCAAACATTCACAAAAAATATACAGCCTCATATGATAAATATTCATGTACCCATGACCTGGCTTCAACAATGATTAAATCGTGACCAAACGTGTTTTATCTATACTCCCACCTAAACTCCCTCAATATTATTTTGTAAGTTGCTCAATTTCTTTTCCTCATTTTCATCTGGAAAAGAGTGTGACGGTGTCCTAAACAAATTTAATGAAGGTGTAATGAGAAAAACCTATAAAACCCTTTGATGTGTAGTAATTAAGTGAAAGCTGTATGAAAAGTGCAGGACTTAGTCATTGTAAGTAGTAACAAAGGATGCCTAGCACCATATGCTAGGGTTTGTTTTTTTCTTTAAAGGAGCTGTAGTGTGGCACTTTAAAAAGTGTTCCAAATGACAGGGTGGTTGCAGACCGAGTCTAGCTTTGAGATTGTAATATTAAGGGACTGCAAGCTTATAGTTTTTTTGGTTGACTTTAAGTGGGCTTTGGCAGAAGGCACATGTAAAGTGACGTTATTTATAACCGGCATGTTGACTGAAGGGACAGAACCTAAAAGGAAAGACTAAAATATTAAACACAGTATTTATCAAGCAAAGGGTGTGTGTGTTATTTTTTTATGATCAGGAAGAATACTTTTATTCCATCATCACTGACAGAGTTAGAGGCATTCCACGTGTGTCTCTGTGCGTCTTAGATATCAAAATATGAGAAAAGTTGGTGATGCTTAAGACCAGTAGGTTTAAAGAAGTGTTTTGTTTCCTGAGTTTAATCTCTTTTTTTTCAAAAAGTAATTCTTGCTTGCTTAAAAATTGCAAACAGCACAGATATACGACTTAGTGAAAATTCCTAATGTTCCCCCAGCTGTTTTGTTTCTATTCTTCCAGACATTTCCTGTGTGTGCACTGAAACACATAGTGTATATTTGTTTTCAGGAATCTGCTCATATTAACATAATCACACTGTACTGCTCGTTGGTTTTGTTTTCGCATAACACACATCTTCGTAGGTCAATATGTGGACATCTTTATGCTTCTTTTTGATGATTGAATTCTGTGTGTGTACTCTCGTATAGGCAATATCTTGATGAGGGACATTGGATTATTGCTCATCTTTTTCCTGTTATAAACAATGCTTCAGTAACATTGTTGTGTGTGTATCTTTGCCCAGTTATGTATTTTGGTAGAAATGATATCTAGGAGTAGAGGTGATTATACTAAGTGAATTAAATCAGAAAGAGAAAGACAAATATCATATGATATCACTCATATCTGGGATCTAGAAAAATGATACAGATGAACTTACTTACAAACAGAAATAGACTCACAGACATAGAAAACAAACTTATAGTTACCAAAGGTGGGGGTGCGAGGGATAAATTAGGAGGTTGGGATTAACAGATACACACTACTATACATAAAATAGATAAACAACGAGGTCCTATTGTAGACCGCAAGGAACTATATTCAATATCCTGGGATAAACCATAATGGAAGAGAATATAAAAAAGAATGTATATATGTGTATAACTGAGTCATTTCGCTGTACAGCAGAAATTAACACAATATTGTTAGACTTAAAAAAAAAAGTTGTGGCTATTTAAGATTTTGCCAGTTGTTCTCCTAAAGAGCTGATCAATTTATAGTGGCGAAGAAGGCACCCCCCCCTCCAAACTAAAGCAGATCTTCCCTTTCCTACACTCTCAAAGCACCCTGTATTTCTCTTCTGTACCACGTGTCAGAATTGCATTTAAATAATTATGTAAATTCCCCCTCCCCTACTTACCCCCTAAAAATATAAGTACAGTGTGGACAGGAACATTGTTTCTATTTTATTCATATTTGTATCTCCAGCACCCAGAATAATTCCTTACACATAATGTGTCCCCAACAAATAATAAATATTCCCCCACCCTCTTGCCTTGGTATTGTCAATGTTTGCCAGTCTAGCAAGTATCACAGATCATTGTTTTACTGTGTATTTTAAAATGATTAATTAGTGTGAGCAACCTTTCCCATGTGTTTTTTTTTTTTTTTTTTTTTTTTTTTTTTTTTTTTTTATTTTTGTGTTATGCGGGCCTCTCACTGTTGTGGCCTCTCCTGTTGCGGAGCACAGGCTCCGGACGCGCAGGCTTAGCAGCCATGGCTCACGGGCCCAGCCGCTCCGCGGCATGTGGGATCTTCCCGGACCGGGGCACGAACCCGTGTCCCCTGCATTAGCAGGCGGCCTCTCAACCAGTGCACCACCAGGGAAGCCCTCCCATGTATTTTTAAACCATTTGTATTTCATCTGTGTTCTTTTCTCTTTTTTTCAACTGGACTGTTTACCTTATAATTGATACGAAGAGCTCTTTCTATTTTTATGTGATATTAGCAGTGTTGCACCTATTTTTAATCTGGTTTGTTTCTTGTCTTTTGATTTTGTTTATGGGGTTTGGCACCCTATAAAAGTTTTGAATTTTTACATAGTAACATTATAAATCTCTTTTTTATGCCTCTGGACTTCACGAGGGACCAGAGCCCTCGGTGGGATGTTCCTTGCTTCTACCTCTTAATATAGAGAAATCTGTTACTTGCCAAATTTCCCTCTCTATTTTGAATTTAACTGAAGGGAAGAGTAAATAAATATGTCTTCTTTTATAAGAGTTCACAGACATGTAGCTTAAAAATTGTGTTTTGTGAGAAAGTAACAAATGACAGTATACAAAATTCAACATGTTCAAAAGGAGATATGGGGAAAAAGAAGTTCCTCTTTCACCACTGTTCCCTAGTCCCCAGTTCCCGAGTCTGGAAAGAATAAATCTATAGAATACATTCGTAGAGTGAAATTGCTTTTGTCAAAGAAGATATGCATTTGTAAACTTAATAGATGTTCCAAATTGCCCTCCATAGAAGATATCAACAGGTATCCTTCTAGCAAAAAATAAGAGTGCTGATTTCCTCACATTCTTACCAACATTGTGAGGAACCAGAGTTTTCAAATTTTTGCCATGCTGATAGGTAAAATAGATTTATAGTTTTAATTAACATTTCCTTTTTAAAAACAGGTGACGCATCTTATATGTTGAAGAGCCATTTGTATTTTTTGTGAACAGTTACATTTGCACATTTTTATTTTGGGTTAATGGTGGTTTTTCCTTGGGTTTGTAGGCACCTTTCATGTATAGAAAATTAACTCTTTGCCTGGATATGAGTAAATAGTGTTTTTTCTCTGTTCATTCAGTGATGTTTATTTAACTGTGTTTGTGCTGTGTTTAATTAAATATACAGAAAGATTTGGTTTGTATGTAGTTGATTTTTTTCTTTCCTAGGTTCTGAGTTTTCATATTATAAATAGAAAGACCTTCCCCATTCTGACTGTAAATATTCTCTTGCCCTTTCTTCTGCTACTTATTTTAGTTTTATTTTTCTTTGAAATATTTAGTATTGCTGGAGTCATTTGGGGGTAAGGAGAAAGTAGGGTGTCTGACTGCACTTTTCCCCTCAGGTGCCTGTCCAGCTGACCACTTATTGAACCCATCCATCTTTTCCTTTGAAATACCAGCTTTATCATGTATTAAATTCCTGTGTGTGTTTGGACCTAATTCTTTTTAAAAAATTAATTAATTAATTTTTATTGAGGTATAGTTGATGTACAATGTTGTGTTAGTTTCAGGTGTACAGCAAAGTGATTCAGTTATACATATATGTATTTATATATATATGTACATATATATATATATATTTAGATTCTTTTCCCTTATAGGTTATTACAAAATATTGAGTATATTTCCATGTGCTATGCAGTATGGACCGAGTTCTCGATTTATCGATTCTGTTGCTCTGTTTATTTATTGATGTATACCAGTGTCAGGCATTTAAAAATTTAGTCTTATAATATTTTTTATAAAAATACTAATTCAATAATATTATTTCGGAGAGAAATCACGTTGAAAGATCTTAGTAGCATCCTCACAGTAAGATATTTTAGATGGTTCTTCTGGACGTAACCCGCTCTTCATTGTTAGGACATCCGTTTACCTACTTGCTTTGAATTGATTCTGCTGATAGAAATCAGGACTTTTCTACAGTCTTTTACCCTGGCTCCCCAGTGATATAGGAAATGCATTTTCAGGGTTGGTAGAGGAAATTAGGATTTTTTTGTTGTTGTTCCGGAATATATCGGCACTAACTTAGGCTCATACTTGATAGCTTCACCTCAGTAAGCACCCTCCTTTGATTAAACCGGCCATGGATATTCTCCAGGAAAAAAAAAAAAAGCTACAATTTTTTTGGGCAAATGTGTGCACAAGCTGGTAAAGAAGAACTTCCTTTAGGCACAATTTCAGAGTTATAGAAGCACATCTTTGTTGTCATGATCTTGCAAGTTTGCTAAATGCTTTACTGAAAATAGTACATGGAAAAATACAGCACAGTATGTCCCAAATAAGCACTTGGGTATTTCTTTTTAAAATTTATAATTTAAATTCTGTCTTGGACTTGTCAAATGCTTTCTTTTGAAAACGCATATTTATATAAGCATTTGTTTCAGTGCTTTTGTTACCAAACCAAACTTGGGCCCACTCTCACCAAGCCAATCTACTGACTTCAGGCTGTGGTGAAGGAAAGTACAGCGTTTATTGCAGGGCCCAGCAAGGAGAACCGACAGCTCATACTCAAAAGACCCGAACCCCCCAAGGGCTCTCAGGGAAGGGTTTTTAAAGACACTGTTAGGGGTGAGGGCTGTAGGGTGTGTGATCAGCTTGTGCACAGTTCTCTGGTTGGTGGTGAGGTAATCAGGAGTCAACATCATCCGCCTTCTGGTTCCAGTGGGTCTGGGGTCTGCGTGCTGGTGGTCAGCATGCAGCTAACTTCTTCCACCTGGTGGGGGGGGGTTCAGTATCTGCAAAACAGCTAAGGATACGGCTCAGGATGTTATCTATAGCCCTTGAGGAGGAACTAAAGGTCCTTGACTTGTTTTATGGCTAAACTATTATTATTTCGTCTTGCTAGACTTTTTTCCTTTGTTTCTGACTTTTCTGACTTTTCTGATGAACTTTGCTCTTTGGAACTTGAGGAAGGCCTAGGAGGCCAAAGCTGTTCTACAAACAACAGGCAGGGGACACGGAAGGTGGCGAGTTGTCTGTCCCCAGGAAGGCCCTGCAGGGTCCTGCCCAATTTCACTTTCCTTTGGAAGTTTTTCATTCATTTATTAATTCAACAAATACTTCTTGATTCCCTGATCCATGCTAGATGATGTTCTAGGTACTGAGGTCGGGTGGGGAGTGAAGCAGACAAGGACCCTGCTCTCGTTGAGTTTATCGTCTCAGTGGGAAGATAGGCAAGCAATAAGGAAACTTCAGGTCATGATCAGTTCTACGGAGAAAGTTAAGCAGGGTGGTGTGAGAGTGACTATCTGGTGGAAGGTCACTACAGTTATACTTTAGTTACCGTTCATTAGAGGGACAATGTGGGAAAATGGAAAAAGCATGGGCTTTTTCTATGCAAATCTCAGGGTCTTTTAACACATGTTGTGTGAACTTCAGCAAATTGCATACCTCTCTGATCCCCAGTTTCCTCAACTGCGCTGAGGGTAAAAAGTAATACGTAGCTCATAGGGGCTTTTTAAGGATTAAATGTGCCGATTTAAGCAAAAAACCCTAGGAAAGTGTTGGATCTGTAATAGTTGCTTTATAAATAGTAGCTAAAATAGTTCTTGCTTAATTGCCTTCTTCATTAAAATTTAAAAAACAAGAAGCTTCCCCATGATTTCATTAGGTTTACTATCTTGTGCCTAATGAGATGTTTCAAAGAAAGCACCTTTAAATAGCCATTCATGCCCATGGTCCCCATGGTAACTGCTAACATGGGGACTTGCTGGTATCGGCTTATTCATTTCCATGAATCATCATAGCTTAATGTTCATCTACTCTTGGTCAGATTTTGCTGAGGTCCAAAATAACAGAAAGGGAGCTACATTTGTATGTAACACTGCAAAATTTTAGTAGAACTGAAAGGTAGTAAATCTAGACACCAGAACAGGGTTCTAGTGCAGAAACACGAACACCACCAGTTTCTTCTGTTCCGCCGCGAGGAATGCGACATACTGCGGTTCAGAGGAATTTTACTACCTCATCCGTACAGCTAGGGGTCCAGGCTGGGATCCTATTAGGCTACAGACCGGGAGCAGGCAGAGCCCCCAAGATACCGAGTCTGTCAGGGCCGCTGATGGGAACTTTCCACAGAGGAGATTCTGAGGCCAAGCTGGTCATCTTCTTAGATAGGCAGCCAATCAAAGGCCTCATAAGAGCTTAGGGAACAGGAAAGCAGGTGAGTCAGAACGGTGAAACCTACAGCAGGCCAGGGGCTTGTCGCAAGGGTCTGCACACAGCAACAAGAGAAGGTGGGAAGGCTCAGGGAACAGCTAAGCTGACTTCAGTGTGTTTCCCAGCATGGGGCTGCGTCCACGTTCCGAGCGACACAGTTGGTCGTGTACCTACTTGTCCTGGAGACAGGACCACCCTAAATAGCACCACTTCTTTCTTCTTTTCCTTCTCTCTCAAGTAAAGCGATCTCTCCTCTGTGCTGTCAGTGGGACCTTTGTCAACTACCCCCTACTCATTTGTACTCTGACTTCTCCCTCTCCACTGATTTCTTCTCCCTCTACCTGTAAACATGCTCAAAGCTTTCCTGTCTTAAAAAAAAAAAAGTCCTGGACTTCCCTGGTGGCGCAGTGGTTAAGAATCCGCCTGCCAATGCAGGGGACACGGGTTTGAGCCCTGGCCCGGGAAGATCCCACATGCCTTGGAGCAACTAAGCCCGTGAGCCACAACTGCTGAGCCAGCGCTCTGGAGCCCACGAGCCACAACTACTAAGCCCGCCTGCCACAACTACTGAAGCCCGCGCGCTTAGAGCCTGTGCTCCGCGTCAAGAGAAGCCACCGCAATGAGCAGCCCGCGCACCTCAACAAAGAGTAGCCCCTGCTCGCAGCAACTAGAGAAAGCCTGCGCGCAGCAACAAAGACCCAACACAGGCAAAACTAAAAAAATTAATTAAAAAATTAATTTAAAAAAACTTATTAAAAAGAAGTCCACCCAAATCCCCTACTCTGACCTCTAACTGTTGACTTCCTTTCATGCCTAAGTTTTCAGGAATAGCCTGACTCCCCTTGTCTCTCATTTCCTCCTTAACTCTGTAACCTTGCTTCTAACTCGGTCTCCTGTAGACTTTGTCCTCGCTGAGTTCAGCAGCGACCACCTAGGGGTATGTCCGTCTGCCCTCTGGACGCTTCCAGCTGAATGTCTCCAGCATTTCACATTCAGCATGAATTGAACTCATCCTCCACTTGAGTGGTGTGATGATTTGAAAACAGATCCACAAATTCTTTGATACTTTTCCTTTCAAGAGGTGGAGTTAATTCCCCGTTCTTGAATGTGGGCTGGACTTAATGACTCCCTCCTAATGCATGGAATAAGGCAGAAAGGATGTGTGAGACTTGAGGGTCATTAAAAAGATTGTGGCCTCCTCCTTGCTCTTTCTTGGGTCACCTGGTCTGGGGGAAGCCATGTGCCATAATTGCAACCCTGTAGAGGTTCACTTGGCAAGAAACTGAGGTCTGCTAACACCCGGCGCTTAGATGCCAGGCACGTGAGCGAACCCCTTGGAACTCCAGCTGTGGTCAAGCCTTTGGATGCTGCAGCCCCAGCTCAGGGACAGTCCAGCAAAGCCTCTCCTAGATTCCTGACCCACAGAAACTGTGAGATGATAAATGCTGGTTGTTTCAAGCTGGGAACTTTTGTGGCTAATTTGTTAACACAGCAGTAGATAACGAATATGCATGGCAAACCTTCTCTTTTGTCCATCTCAGCAAATTGTTTCCAAACCGGCAACACCTCCTTCCTCCCCCAGATCCCACTGGTGATCAAGTCCTGTTATTTCCATTTTGGTATCTGTAGGTTCAACCTCTTGTGAATTTCTCGGTCCCTCTCTTAGTATATTACATCTCATCTAGACTGTTTAAATTGCCTCCTAACTGGTTTCTTGCTTCCAGCTTTACTCCCTTATAATCTATCCTCCACGCCGCCATCAGAGCAGTTGTCCTAAAATGTGAATTTGATCACCTTGCTTCTTTGCTTAAATCCTCCTCACTGACTAGGGCTTATCAAGTCCAAACACCTTAGCAACACAGGTAAAGATATTTGAGGTTTGAGCCCTTCTTGCTTTGCAGCTTCATCTCCTAAGTCTCATGCAGGAGAGAGTTCAGCCATCACAAGAATACTTGTTTTGCAGCATTTCAGTATAGTTTTTGAATATGCCAATAATATGTGAAAAATGTATTTAATTTGTAAAGAAAACTGTCAACTACCGGGGAAGTCAGGCTCATGGAGACTTAGTTGCCCATTGTAGTTTGGTCACATCAAGGCATCCTAACATCCGATAAAGACGATGTGGTACATATATACAATGGAACATTAGCCACAAAAAAAGAATGAAATAATGCCATTCGCAGCAACATGGATGGACCTAGAAATTATCATACTAAGTGAAGTAAGTCAGACAAAGACAAATATGTGATATCACTTATATGTGGAATCTAAAATATGACACAAATGAACTTACCTATAAAACAAAACCAAACAAAAAGCAAAAAAACAAACAGACTCATAGACATAGAGAACAGACTTGTGGTTGCCAAGTGGGGGTGGGGAGGGATGGAGTGGGAGTGTGGGATAAGCAGATGCAAACTATTATATATAGGATGGATAAACAACAAGGTCCTACTGTAAAGCACAGGGAACTGTATTCAATATCTTGTATAAATCATAATGGAAAAGAATCTGAAAAAGAACATATACACGTATAACTGAGTCACTTGCTGTACAGCAGAAATTAACACAACATTGTAAATCAACTGTATTTCAAAAAAATGTTTAAAAAAGGTATCCTAACATCTTAGCATTAAAAGCCTGGATGTTTTGGGTGAGATTCAGGCTGTTCCAAATATTGATTACTGAGATATACCGTGTCAGCGAGTCACCTGAGATCATAGAAACGGTCTTAATCGGCATCATCAATGTCTTGAAGAAATAGTTTTCTGTGATTCCTCATTTTAAGTACCCGTGTGAGTGCCTGTCCGGTGTGAAAAGCAAACCCTGGTGTCACATTCCGTACTGCACACTGAAGAGAGAGATCGTCCATGACCGTAGTTTGAGTCCGAGTGTTTATCCCTTTCTCAGCCCTGAGTGAAGATCAGATGGTTTATTCAGATCATCTGCTCTTGTCCGAGAAAAACAGCAGTGGTGTGGATGGGCCTTGAGTGCCATGTCTTTGAGTCTACTTTGCGGCTCCTTTTCTCCCTGGCTGCACCAGTGACAGGCCCTCCACCTGTCTAGCTCCCTGAGGTTTCAGTCAACGGTGGGTTGAAGTTATCTGCAATTCCTCTTCCACGTGGCGTGCCATAGGTATTCCTTGACATTCAGAGCATTATTTGATAGAGGAATTTTGCTACCATCTTGTTCTGTTTTCTCTCTGACCAAAGCATGTATCATTAACTTTGGGGCAGTTCTAAAAAACGTTCCGTTAGTGTGTGTTCTGTACCCGTTTTATCTCTGAGGGGTACAACATTAAATGAGGCCTCTCTAGTTTTCCTTTGAAAGGCATCGGTTTTGCCCTGAGAAACATTATTCTGCCCTTGAGGAAGAGCTTGGTTGGTTTACCAAAGAGGCCACGGTGCTTTGTTTGGAAGTCACGTGGAGGGCATGCGTGGTTTTCCGCCACTATTTCAGAAGCTTCATAAAAGCAGTAAAGTGCTCTAGCCCTTAGGAACAAATGCATCAATGGGCCAATAAATTCCAATTCTTCAGTGTTCGCTGCTGTGCTTTCTGCCTGAACATCCCTATTTTAACTGGCTGGGTGGCACGTCACAACGTATGGGACATGCATCCCTCCAGCTTACATTTTAGTCCTGTTCAATAGTGACCCTTCCAAACAACTGTACTTCAATTAAAAAAACGTTGATTCGAAATAGAAAAAAAACAGTGACACTTCTGATTGCTGAGTCATATCTATACTCTCAACCTGACCTTTATGTTTCCTTGAACCTCTCTGCTATATCAATTTTTCTGAACTGATATAATGCTACAAAATATAAAAAGATAAAAACTGAGTTTTAACAAATACGAACACCAGTGCACCAATATTTTGAAAATATACAGTGAAAATAGAGTAACAGACCAACCAAGATGAACCACATCCTTTCAACTAAAGGTTAGATGCAGAAAAATGACGAGTGCAAGTATAAATGTCAAACTTAAGGGTCATATGAAGAGTGCAACAGGATTTCAGTGAAAAGAATAATCTTAACATTTCAAGTTTGTAAAATACATGTGAGCAAAATTGTTGCATTTGTTTCTTTTGAAATTGAAATTCCCAGAGTACCTTTTGATGTGTTCCTCCAGTTTTTCTTTCAGTATTCAGTAAACATTTACTAAGTGCCCTGTGTTCCGCACCCGGCAGGGGGCAGGGAGAATAAGACAGAGCTTCTGCCCTCACGGAGTTAATGGCTTTTGCGTGTGGGGTTTCCTTCTGTATCATATCCAGTCTGTACTTTGCTGCTTATTTTTCTATTTCCCCTTTTTCTTACCTATTATGTTTCAGATCCATAAACTATTTTAAGTCTGTGTCCTCATTTCGGGTTACTTTTTTTCTCCAATCTAAACATACGATAACAATTGTGGCATTAATCCTTGTGTATACGAGCTCAGAAATTCCATTTTCAAAATTCCAGGTGTAATACATAAAACACATTCTTGTAAAAATCCAAATATAGCAGTACAGAGAGTAAAATATGAAAAGTCCCCTTTTACAATCTCCAGTCCAGCTGCCTCCCGAGAGCCATACATACAAGTGTGTGAAATTGCCTGTTTCCTGCATTTTTGCTCACACTGTTGTGTCCCTTTTAAAAAATAGGAGTCCATATGATGGGTTTAAAAGCATCTCATCGTTGGGGCTTCCCTGGTGGTGCAGTGGTTGAGAGTCCGCCTGCCGATGCAGGGGACACGGCTTCGTGCCCCGGTCCGGGAAGATCCCACATGTCACGGAGCGGCTGGGCCCGTGAGCTATGGCCGCTGAGCCTGCGCTCCGCAACGGGAGAGGCCACAGCAGTGAGAGGCCCGCGTACCGGGAAAAAAAAAAGTATCTCATTGCTTTAGTTTATGTCTGCTGGATACTGGGTAGATTAAGCATCTTTTCATATGTTTATTAGTCTTTAGTATTTTTGTGAATCGCCTTTTCCTACCTTTCCCTTCTTTTCCCTCTGGGACTGTTGGTTTCTCCTTGACTTAACTTTGGTAATATGTGTTTTCCCACAAAATTATCCATTTTGCCTAGTTTACAAATCCATATATATAATTATGTTCTCTTTCTTGTTTCTAATTTGGATGCCTTTTCTTCTTCCTTGATTAAATTTGCCAGCGGTTTTTTTTTTTTATCTTGTTAGTCCTTTTAAAACACCAGCTTTTAATTTGATTAACCTTCTGGACCATTAAAAAATGTTTTCTGTTTCGTTAATTGCTGCTTCTTCTTTATTCATTACTTCCTTCTACCTTCGGTGGATGTACTACTTTCATTTCTTCCTTCTGCTTTCTGTGCGCACATAGGAAGGTGGGAGCAAAGGTTCAGTGGTCGTTGGGGATTGGGAGAGTAACTGTTGGCGTCATCCCCGCCCCCCGTGCCCTCCCCCCCATTACCAATACAGACGGTTCAGAACCAGGAAGAAACAAGTCAGGCATCAGATGGAGATCGTGTCAGCTTTGTTAATAATAAGGCTGGCTTGAAGAATAATGCCTGACCTGCGATTAGTCAGGCTAACGACCCTTTTCCTCTGGGTTAACTTAACCAAGACATTCTTAGAGCAAATGCTTTTTGGAAGGTTCGACATGAAGCCAGGTAGAGCTGAACAAATCAACTGCTTAGGGGCTATGAGAGCTACATGCCCGCAGGGGAGTTCAGTCTCCATAGTTCCATCCGGAGACCCAGATTGGAAACAAAGAAAAATGGGTGATTTGGTGGATCCCCAGTTGGTGGCTGACTGAGCAGGGCCAGAGTAAGGGCATCCAGGGAGCTGGTGGGGAGCCTGGCGGAAGCAGGTGGTCTTGGGGTTCAGACTGGGCCGGGAGGCCTGTGGGACCCACAGGGGAGGGAAGGAACACGAGTCTGGGAAGGGTGCAGGGGCAAACCAGGCTGGGAGGGAGGAGGTGGTGAGACAGCTGGAAGAGGGGCCGCTGGATGTCAGAGACGGGTCTTTCAGGTTTGGAATGCTGATGGCAGGAGAGTCAGGTAGACGGGCACATCTCCAGGGATGATGGGACTTGTGGGGGACCAAGGCTGAGTCATTCTTCAGACGCTCTGGGGCTCTTGTTCTTTCCCAAATTTAGCTTAACATCTGCTTTGAAGCCAAAAGAGTCACTGCTTTCCTATTCCTGGCTAATTAAACAAATTCAAACATACGCATTGCCTCACTCAGCACCTCACACGGCTAGGAGGGGAGTGCAGTGTGGGTGGCAGGTGTATGGCACCAGCAGCCGAGGGTGGTCTGGGCTGCGGTGGGAAGTCAGCAGAGGGGGTCCAGCCCTGGAGCCACATATGCCTCATGGCGATGTGACCTGTCCAGGCTCCTTTGGGCATATGAATTCATCTGGCCCTCCAGGAGTGCTTTTTATGACAATATATCAACGCATTGTAACTCATAAGCTGACAGAACTCTTGTTCCTAGCGGCGCATTTACAGAAAGAGCCTGGCCTTTGTGTTTTCTTAGGGAGGGTGCAGTGACCCCTGCCCAGAGCTCTTATGAAGGCCAACTTCACTAACCACCCCTTTCCTGGTGCAGTGTGTCTCCCTCTGTAATTACTCCTCTGTATGTAATTTCCTACAGTGAAATTTTATGCTTTAGAACTAAATTAAAAAGTCGTCTAAAGAGACGGTTGGGTTAACATAAAAGTCAAGTTGCTCTTAGGAGGAAAGAATGTTTACAGTCAAGCCTTGTAGATATTTACAAGGAAGAGCAATGTACATTCTACACGCTGACATCAGTTTGCAGAGTTTCTATAGTGGATCAGCATATTCATTATGACCTGCTAACCCATCAGGTAAACAATTATTCTTTCTTTCTTTCTTTTTTTGTTTTTAATTTTTGGCTGCGTTGGGTCTTCGTTGCCGCGCGTGGGCTTTCTCTAGTTGCGGCGCGTGGGGGCTACTCTTCGTTGCGGTGTGCGGGCTTCTCATCGCGGTGGCTTCTCTTGTTGCGGAGCACGGGCTCTAGGCATGTGGGCTTCAGCAGTTGCAGCACTCGGGCTCAGTAGTTGTGGCACACAGGCTCCAGAGCCTGCGGGCTTCAGTAGTTGTGGCGCCTGGGCTCCGTAGCTGTGGCTTGCGGGCTCTAGAGCACAGGCTCAGTGGTTGTGGTGCATGGGCTTAGTTGCTCCGTGGCATGTGGGATCTTCCTGGACCAGGGCTTGAACCTGTGTCCCCTGCATTGGCAGGTGGATTCTTAACCACTGCGCCACCAGGGACGTGCCAGCAATTTCTATTTATACTCATTTTCCAGTAAGAAACGCTGGGTCTGTTGCTGGCAGGTGAAATGTAGAAACCCGTGAAGATTTTCCAGCTGTTTTTGCCCCTGGGAGGGTGCCCTTTCAAGGTGCGTCATCACAGATCCTTGTGGGCACCTCTCTGCTAGAATGCAGAGGGGTCCTGGGGACTCTCACAGTCTTTGCAAAAATTCATCAAACATCTGTTTGAAACCCATTCAGAGCCACTTTCATCTTTTGGCTTTGTCCTAGTTATTTTTAGGGTTGATACATTTATTTTTCCAAGAGCAAAACAGAACATTTTAAGGCTTTGATATTTGGCTAAGGTTTAGTAAATTCTGTTCCATGGAGAGCTGGCAGGTTTCCCATTGAGGCGCTTATGAACTTGACTGGCACAGAGGTTTCCTTTAGCACTGGTCTGGAGTCATGGACCCAGCCCAGGAGCTGGTCCATCCTTGTACTGTGCAGCCTCCGTGCCAGTGGACACCTGGACTTGCCATTGTGGTCTGTCACCTCCCTCTGTTCTGAGATTCTCAGTCCCTGCAGAGGGAGTCTTGTCCAGGGTTTACTTATTTCTACAATTAAGAAAGCCTTCCTTGGGTCACATTGAACTTACTCTCTGCAGTATAAGCTATCAAGTCACAAATAGAGTCTGATGCTCTCAGATGCATAATTGTTGTTATGCTTAAATACTATTATTAAAATTGTACAACGTTACACGTTCATTGTAACGAGTGTAGAACCATCTTAAAAACGTAAAGAAAATTAGAACCTCCCATCATCCCAGCACCCAGAGATAACATCCTCTTTTTTGTAATTTATTTTTGAAATTTTTGTTTTAACGTGGTAAGAACACTTGATGTGAGATCTACTCTTTTTTTTTTTTTTTTTTTTTTTTTTTTTTTTGCGGTATGTGGGCCTCTCACTGTTGTGGCCTCTCCCGTTGCGGAGCACAGGCTCCGGACGCACAGGCTCCGTGGCCATGGCTCACGGGCCCAGCCGTTCCGCGGCATGTGGGATCTTCCCGGACCGGGGCGCGAACCCGTGTCCCCTGCATTGGCAGGCGGACTCTCAACCACTGCGCCACCAGGGAAGCCCAGATCTACTCTTTTGAATGTTTATGCGTACAATACCTGATGGGTGATTGTAGGTACAACGTTATACAGCAGGTCTCTGGAGCTTTTGCTCATCTTGCTTGACTGAGACTTTATGCCCATCAATTAAATAATTAAACTTTATAACCCATTCCCCTCCCCCAGCCCCTGGCAACCACCATTCTCCTCTGTGATTCTGTGAATTTGACTCTTTTAGATTTCCTCACATTAAGTGGAATCATGCGGTATTTGTTCTTTTGTGACTGGTTTGTTTCACTTAGCATAATGTCCTCAGGTTCATCCACGTTGTCACATGTTGCAGAATTTCCTTCTTTTTTGAGGCCGAATCATATTCCATTGTATGTATACACCACATCTTCTTTATCCCTTCATCTGTCAATGGACACTTAGGTTGATTCCACGTCTTGGATATTGTGAATAACGCTGCCATGAACACAGGATTCTTAATATCTCTTAGAGATCCTGATTTCAGTTCTTTTAGGTGAATGCCCAGAAGTGTGATGACCTGATCATGTGATAGTTCCACAGCTGACCCTTGAACAACATGGGTTTGAACTGCATGGGTCCACTTACACACAGATTTGTAAAAATAAATATATGGTTGGCCCCCTGTAGCCACAGGTTCTGCATCTTCAGTTGCAAACTTAATACATGAGCCATGGGTGGTTGACTCTGTGGATGTGGTACCCATGGATACGGAGGGTGGACTGCAGGACTTGAGCATCTGTTAATTTCGGTGTCCCTGGCGGGTCCTGGAACCAACCCCCTGAAAACGCGGAGGGACAACTGTGTTTTTAAGTTTTTGAGGAACCTCCATACTGTTTTCCATAGTGGCTGCACTGTTTTGCGTGCTCACCAGCAATGTACAGGGTTCCAGTATCTCCACATCCTCACCAACTCTTGTCTTCTTTTTTATAATAGCCATCCTGACTCGTGTGAGATGATATCTCATTGTGGTTTTTATTTGCACTTCCCTGATGATTACTGATGTTAACCCATTTTTCATATACCTGTAGGCCATTTGTATGTCTTCTTTGGAGAAACATCTATTTAAGTCATTGGCCTATCTTTTAATTGGATATTAGGTTTTATACTATTGAGTTGTAGGAGTTCCTTATATATTTTGGAGATTAACCCCTTATCAGATATATAGTTTGCAAATATTTACTCCCATTCTGTATGTTGCCTTTCCACTTTGTTGGTTGTTTACTTTGCTGTGCAGAAGCTTTTGGGGTTTGATGTAGTCCTGATGGTTTATTTTTGTTTTTGCTGCTTGTGCTTTTGGTGTCATATCCATGATATCATTACCGAGACCAATGTCATGAAGTTTTTCACCTTTTTTTTTTTTTCTAAGAGTCTTACGGTTTCAGATCTTATGTTTAAGTCTTTAATCAATTTTGAGTTGGTTTTGTGTATGGTATCAGGGTACAGTTTCATTCTTTTGCATGTGGATATCTAATTTCCCCTGCCCCATTTGTTGAAGAAACTATCTTTTCCCCATTAGAGATTCAGTGCAGTCCCTGTCAAAAGCCCAATGGCGGGTTTCCCTGGTGGCGCAGTGGTTGAGAGTCCACCTGTGGATGCAGGGGACACGGGTTTGTGCCCTGGTTGGGGAAGATCCCACATGCCGCGGAGCAGTAGGCCCGTGAGCCACGGCCGCTGAGCCTGTGCATCCGGAGCCTGTGCTCCGTGGCGGGAGAGGCAACAACAGTGAGAGGCCCATGTACCGCAAAAAAAAAAAAAAAAGCCCAATGGCATTTTTTAACAGAAATACTGAAAACAATTCTAAAATTCATATGGAACTGCAAAAAAACCCACAAATCATTTTGAGAAAGAGGAACAAAGCTGGAGGCACCACACTTTCTAATTAAAAAATACACTACAAAGCTATAGTAATCAAAACAGTATGGCATAAAAAAAACACATATAGACCAATGGAACAGAATAAAGATGCTAGAAATAAATCTACACCTATATGGTCAACTCATTCTTCAACAAGGGAGTCAATAATAACATTTTTAATATATAGACTTTTCTCTAAGTCTTTTTTCTATGCCTATTGTAAATATGGTTTCCTACTGTATACACCTTTTACAATCATATTTTCCACTAATTTATTGTCACCATTGTTCTACGTGATCAAATATGTTACAGTATCCTTTGTGAAGTTGCTATAAATCACATACCATAAATTCACAATTTTAAAGTGTACAATACAGTAGTTTTTCTTGTGTATTGACAAAGTTGTGCAACACTCACCTCTATCAAATTCCAGAATATTTACATCACCCCAAAAAGGAATCCTGGAGCCACTGGCAGTCACTCCCCATTCTAACCTATCCCTTCATCCCTGGGCAACCACTAATCTACTTTCTGTACTTATGGATTTGCCTATTCTGGAAATTGCATATGAATGTAATCATACAATATGTGGCCTTTTTGACATGGCTTCTTTCACTCAGCATAATGTTTTCAAGGTTCATCTATGTTGTAGCATGTGCCACTACTTCACTCTTTTTTTTTTTTTTTTACTTCTTTCCTTTTTAGTGATGAATAATATTCCATCATATGGACCTACACATTATGTTTATCCATTCATCACTTAATGAACATTTTGTTTCTACTTTTTGGCTATTGTGAATAGTGTGGTTGTGAACATTTGTGTACAAATTTTAGTTTAAACTGTTTTTGGTTCTTTGGGGTATATACCAAGGAGTGGAATTACTGGGTCACACAATGTATGAAGGTTTAATTTCTTCATATCCTTGCCAACACTTATTACTGTCTGTCTTGTTGCCTATAGTCATCCTAGTAGATGTGAGGTGGTAGCTAATTGCAGCTTTGATTTGCGTACCACTAATGCCTAATGATGGTGAATATCTTTTCATGTGCTTTTTGGCCATTTGTATATTTTATATTCTCCTTGGAGAAATGTGTGTTTGGCTCCTTTGCCCATTTTTTGGTTGGGTTACTTGTCCTTTAAACTCTGGGTAATAGACCCTTATCAGATATATGATTTGCAAATATTTTCTCCCATTACGTGGGCTATCTTTTTACTTTCTTGATAGTGTCCTTTGAAGCACAAAAATTTTTAATTTTTTTTTTTTTTTTGCGGTACGCGGGCCTCTCACTGCTGTGGCCTCTCCCGCTGCAGAGCACAGGCTCCGGACGGGCAGGCTCAGCGGCCATGGCTCACGGGCCCAGCTGCTCCACGGCATGTGGGATCTTCCCGGACCGGGGCACGAACCCGCATCTCCTGCATTGGCAGGCGGACTCTCAACCATTGTGCCACCAGGGAAGCCCCAAAAGTTTTTAATTTTTATGAAGTCCAGCTTATCTAGTGTTTCTTTGGTTGCTTGTGTCTTGGGTGTAATATCTAAGAAAACATTGCCTAATCCAAGGTCATGAAGTTTTATACTTATATTTTCTTCTAAGAGTTTTCTGTTTTCAGCTCTTATATTTTGAGGTAATTCTTGCATGTGGTGTGCGGTAGGAGTCTACCTTCATTCTTTTGCCTGTGGATGTCCAGTTGTCCCAACACCACTTGTTGAAAAGACTGTTCTTTCCCCATTGAATCGTTTTGTCACCCTTGTCCAAAATCAACTGCCTATAAATGTATGGGTTCGTTTTTGGACTCTGAGTTCTATTCTATTTATCTACATATGTCTATCCTTATGCCAGTACCACATGGTCTAGACTGCTGTAGCTTTATAGTAAGTTTTGAAATTGGGAAGTGTGAGTCCTGCTTTGTTCCTCTTTTTCAAAATTGTTCTGACTATTCTGGGTCCCTTGCATTTCCATATGAGTTGTAGAATTAACTTGTCAACTTCTGTGAAAAGAGCAGCTAGAAATTTAATATGGGTTGTGTTGATTCTGTAGATCAATTTGAGGAGCATTGCCATCTCAAGTTTTTCAGTACTTGAACCTGGGATGTCTGTCCATTTATTTAAGACTTCTTCAATTTTTTAAATGTCGTATAGTTTTTTGTGTACTGCAAGTCTTGCATGTATTTTGTTAAATATATTTCTAAATATTTTATTCTTTTTGAAGCTGTTATAAATGGAATTAAAAAATATATATTTGGATTGTCTATTACAAGTGTATAAAAATAAAATTGATTTTTGTATATTGATCTTGTAGCCTACAACCTTGCTGAACACGTTTATTAGCTCTGTTTTGTTGTTGTAGATTCCTTAGGATTTTCTACGTAGGAGATCATGTCATCTGCTGATAAATATAGCTTTACTTTCTTACCAGTCTGGATACCTTGTCTTTCTTCCTCCCTCCCTCCCTCCCGCCCTTCCTTCCTTTCTTCCTCTTAATTTCCCTGGCTAAAGACTCCATTATATTGTTGACTAGAAGCGGTGAGAGCAGACATCCTTACCTTGTTACTGCTCTTACAGGAAAAGTTTCAGATCTTCACCGTTAAGTACGATGTTAGTTGTTGGGTGTTTTGTAGTTGCTCTTTATCAGGCCCAGGAATTTCTTTTATTCCTAGCCTGTTGAGTGTTTCTTTTTTTTTTTTAATCGTGAACATGCATTGGATTTTGTCAAATGCTTTTCTGCATCTATTGAGATGATTATGTGGTCGTATCCT
Source organism: Phocoena sinus (assembly GCF_008692025.1). Taxonomy (NCBI): domain Eukaryota; kingdom Metazoa; phylum Chordata; class Mammalia; order Artiodactyla; family Phocoenidae; genus Phocoena; species Phocoena sinus. The sequence continues at coordinate 2,002,525 of NC_045782.1, forward strand.
TTATTCTATTAATATGGTGTATTACTTTGATTGATTGTCATGTGTTGGAAAACCTTGAATTCCTGGGTAAATCCCACTTGGTCATGGTGTATAATCCTTTATATATGTTGTTAAATTTGGTTTGCTAGTACTTTGTTGAGGATTTTTGCATCAGTATCATAGGGAATATTGGTTGATATATGTCACTTTTAACAGTGCATAATGTTTAATCATGTGACTATACCATCATCTAACCAATTAGATTTTAATTATTTCCTTTGTTGTCATCGTTGTTATAATCAAGGATAAGCTTATAACTCTTGCACACACAGCTGTAAATTCCTTCATAATTATTTTCATAGGATTCATTTCTACAAATGGAATAACTGAACCAAAGGTTATGCATAGGTGCTCAGCTCATCTTGTCATTGGCATTTACATTTTGTTTATAGTTTTTGTTTTGCAGAGTTTTTTTTTTTTAAAGTAGTCAAATCTGTTTTTCTTTATGTATTCTGCTTTGGCAGGTGGGCTCCAAGGGGCCTTTTTCATCTTGTTTAGATATAGAATCTCCTCTATTTTCTTCTAGTTCTTGTAATGCTTCATTTTTATTTATTTATTTTCTTGTGGTACGCGAGCCTCTCACTGTTGTGGCCTCTCCCGTTGCGGAGCACAGGCTCCGGACGCGCAGGCTCAGCGGCCATGGCTCACGGGCCCAGCCGCTCCGCGGCATGTGGGATCTTCCCGGACCGGGACACGAACCCGTGTCCCCTGCGTCGGCAGGCGGACTCTCAACCACTGTGCCACCAGGGAAGCCCCATAGATATTTTATATATATATTTTTTACTTTGTAAGTAGGATTTGTTTAGCATGCAATAACGTATTTAATTAATTATTTTATTACACAATTTAATACCTACTTGTTTTAGAAAATTTAGAAGATACAAGGTGAATTAAAAAAAATAAGTGACCTGCAATTCCAGAGATAACCACTGTTAACATTTTGTGTATATCTTTCTATTAATAGATTTACAGTCTGATTGGGGAAGTAAGACATGATCATGTGAAAGGCTTAAATCCAAGGCACTAGTGGGTGGCAGCTTGTACTTTTTTGTCTGTCCAGCTTTTCTTTTTTTTTTGCTTTTGGGAACTGCTCTTACAACTAGTGGAGTCACCAATCACCCAGGTCCCTCTCCCCTCCACTGGGTTGGACAGTGTATCACTCTGGGGTTCTTTTCTGAGGTCTCTTCTCCTGAGATCTTGAATGCTTAAAGCCCCCTAGTCCTGGAATGCTGCTGGGAAAGGCTTTCCCATCCCAAGAGCACCTGTGTTGGAGTGATGCGAACTCAGGGAAGCAGAGCCGAGAGGTGATGAGAAACAGCTTCCCAATGGCGTTTGAACCTCCAGGTATAACTGGCTTAAAGCCAGCTTGAAGTCATCCCCAGACTAGCCAGTTAGCCAGTAAGTTTGCTATTTTGCTTAAGCGGAGTTCTGTCACTTGCAGAGTCCCGACCATGGCCACCTCCTGTGACTGTGCCACGGGGCCATGCGCTGGAGGAACCCCGGGGTGAGTTAGGTCCCCGTGCGTCCCCGGCACCCCGGAGGATGGACCTTCCTCTGCGAGGGCGTGTCCCGTGCATTGTGCCTCTCGCTTTCTTTAAGGCAAAGAGGGGGTGCCACCAGAGGCGGCAGCGTTTGCCAGGGGGGCATGGGGCCACAGTTATAGCAACACCCCTGGCGGTGGAGGTAGTGGGGAGCGGTTCTAAGCTGCGTGAGCAGAGCACCTTTCTGTGGTCTGGGATGGGGATGGAACCGCGGTGAACACAGGGGACTCAGCATCACCGAGGCTCTGCCAACCCACGCCGCCATGTAAGAGCTACTCGGCTGCTTTTCACACCTATTTTTCAGTAAAATAGCAATTAAAATCCAGTTTGTGGCCGTGAGTAAGCTCTGCCTGGCCCTGCTCCCTTCAGTTCTTGGTGAGTGTGGATACAGCACAGTAGCTTGTTTACCTTCACAAAATTTCTTCCATGTGTATTTTCCATGCAGCGTGTTCGCCCCCTGTAACAGGAGATCTTACCGTCATGGGGCTTGTAGGCCACCTGTTGTGAGGGTGCTCTTATGATTTTGGAGCTCTCTGAATTCAAAATTAAGTATGAAAGTATCTTGAGTGAAAAGTGAAAGCTCAACCGATCACGGAGCCTTGGAGATCCAGACGCCTTACCTCCAAGGTCCCTAGAGTCTGCTGATCAGAACCACCTGCTTTGAAATGTTCCTGGCTGTAATCTGAATTTCCCATCCTACCTAGAACATTCTATGAGTCACAGGCTCGAAAGGAAGGGAGCCTGAGGCTTCAGGGCAGACTCACCTCTGAAGAGCAGACTGGCTTTTTTTTTTTTTTCTGTTTGATATCTCAGGGAGCAATCAGCGAGAAACTAGTCAGCCTACATCTTTAAATCCTTATGTTTCAGAGAGGTTCAAAGGAAGTATTCAGGAACCAGTAGAACAGAAGTGATTTTGCAGGTTTTTGGGGGGAGTGGGTGGGGGGTGGAGGGGAGGGAGAGGCCGTCGGAAGCCCTGGAGAGCAGAGCCTGCCTGTTTCCTGAGGGAAGCGTCGTTCCAGTGCTCAGTGCCTTGCCCCTCGAGTGTGGTTTTCCTCCCGGCCGGCACCAAACCCTAAAATAGTGCGGCTGTCTTGCTGATTGAGGCCAGCCGCTCTGAGAAGCAGGAGAAGCCAAAGGTTTTGCAGTAAGTACCCAGTTGGTTATTCTTTAAGATGGAGGTGGAAACTCTTAGAACAGCTGTATCTGTGGGAAGAGGTTCTTCTTTTGTGGCTCAAGTCCCGGTGACTCCTGCTGTGACTACAGCGTTATTAATATATCGTCCTGTGGTTTGTGGACTGGGCAAGTTCATGCTACGTGCATGTTTGGGGGCCTAAAAATGGATTTCAGACATCTTCTGACAGCTTGAAAACACTGTCTTTTCTCACTGTCTGTCACTTTTCTCGTCTTGCCAAGTAAGGATAATTAATGCTAACTTTAGGTTAAACGTCTAAAGGTCTTTGGAAGAGAAATCCTCCCGGTGGGTACTAATTCCTAGCAGCGTGGAGATCTGTGTTTCACAACTGCGGTGAAGAGGGCTGCTTCTGTGCGTTCTTCTCACCAAGGGTGGAAGTCTGAAATCCCACGGGGGGAGCCGCCCACTTGCCTGGTTCTTCACCCCCAGGAGGGTTCTAGGGCCTTCTCCCCTGGAAGACCAGATCTGGGGAGCACGCCCACCCCTCCTTGCAGAGGGCCTGATAACGTGCCCGTGCGCAGTATCTGGGCCAAACATTGTGCTTGCAAGGCCTTGATGGCAGAGTTTCAAAGATATGACAAAGATAGAGGCTTTTCTAGGAAGTTACTCGTTATATGGTTCCTGTTTAGACGGTCTTTTGCCCCACCCGCCCTGGCAAAGGGCTCCAGCTACTTTGAAAGGTCTCCACCACTCTGCTGGAAATTAAGTTTGGGTTTTATTTTCCCCTTTTTTTTCCATTGAGTCTAATCTCTTGGTAGAATCAAACCTTTAGCTCAGTTATGTAGAAAGTCCATTTTTTAAGTTGACTCGAGAAATGTGCTTTGCCCCCTCCCATTAGGATGCAAAGGTGGAGACACACATGTGCTCCTTGGACCTTGGGTCCATTCTCTGCAGCTGCGCCCCACAGACTATACATTTTTACATGGCTCTGGCTAGAGTGGCCATTTCACTTCCCTTCATCTCTCCTTTGCCAAGTGGGTTTACGTGGAAGTCGCAGTGTCGTCTCAGCAGAAGACACCCACGAAAGTCGAGGGAGTGCAAAACAGACAAGACCACACCTTCATTTGGGAAAAGCCACTGCATGGGAAGCATCTTTTTCCCGCGCTTCAATTTTATTTTTCAAACATGTTAATATTTTTAAAAATGATAAACATACCACTTTTGTCTGCTTACTGCGTGGCAGACACAGCAGTTGAGCTCTCCCCGAGGATCATCTTCTCTGAGTTTCACTGTCATCCCATGAGGCGCCCACATGTGCAGTCTTCACTTTCGAGGTGGGGAAACTGAGGCACAGAAAGGGCTTGTAACTTGGCCAAGGGCAGACTGACTGGTGGGTGGGGGTGGTCTGGGATTGGAACGCAGGTCTTTCGAAACCCGGAGTAAGTTTAGAAATCAGAGGAAAGAGTGACTCAATCCCATGCACTAAAACGACTTCAAATTTCTATATTTCTCTGGACCTGTACAATTAAATATTATAGCATACTTCTTTATATTATTAGTTCACAATTATTTTTAATGGCGTATAATGTTCTAGTAAGGGTTTGTTCCATAAATTAATTATTCCCTGTTCTTGAAAATGGGATTGATTTTTGTTTGTTTGTTTGCTATGATAAAGGACACGTCAGTGACTGTCTTGTCCGTATAATTTTCCCCAAGTTTTTGGATTATCTGTAGAATGGATTATCAGAGGTGGGATTACTGGGTCAAAGCGCATGAATTTTAAAAAATGAATTAATTAAATTTTGGTCGCGTTGGGTCTTCGTTGCTGCGCGCAGGCTCTCTCTAGTTGCGGTGATCGGGGGCTACTCTTCGTTGAGGTGCGCGGGCTTCTCGTTGCGGTGGCTTCTCTGGTTGTGGAGCACGGGCTCTAGGCGCGTGGGATTCAGTAGCAGTGGTATGCGGGCTCAGCTGTGGCTCGCAGGCTCAGTAGTTGTGGCTCGTGGGCTCTAGAGCACAGGCTCAGTAGTTGTGGCACACGGGCTTAGTTGCTCTGCGGCATGTGGGATCTTCCCAGACCAGGGCTTGAACCCGTGTCCCCTGCATTGGCAGGCGGATTCTTAACCACTGCGCCACCAGGGAAGCCCAAAGCGCATGAATTTTTAACAGTGCTTTGTATATGTTGCTAGATTGCTTTTCTGCCAACACTGTGTGTGAGATGTCAGTTTAATTTTATCCATTCCAGTGACAGCACCATGAAAGAAAAAAAAAAAGAACAGGTAAAACAGAAGCACCTGTTGGTAATTTTCCATCTTTTTTAATATAGTTACGATGAACTTTTTTTTCACGTTTGTTTACAAATTGTACCTTCTCTTTGCTCATTCATCTATTAGGGTCTTAATGCGTTTTTTGTGGGGGTGGCTAATTCATAAAGTTTTTTTTTTTAAGATTTATTTATTATTTACTTTTGTCTGCATTGGGTCTTAGTTGCAGCATGTGGGCTCTTCGTCGCGGTGCACGGGCTTCTCTCTAGTTGCGGTGTGCGGTTTTTCTCTTCTCCAGTTGAGGCGCGTGAACTCAGTAGTTGTGTCACATGGGATTAGTTGCCCCGCGGCATGTGGGATCTCAATTCCCTGACCGGGGGTCAAACCCATGTCCCCTGCATTGTAAGTCGGATTCTTTACCATTGGACCACCAGGGAAGTCCCCATAAAGGTTTTTGAAAGATTTACTCTCAAAGTTTCATCAGTTATTTTCCCCCAGACTATGTTTTACCTTTTTAAACTGAGTTTTTTAAAACCATACAGCCATTTAACATTTTTGCATAGTCACATCTGTCCATTTTTAACTATTTCTTCTTACTTTAGAAATCTATCTTTTTTTAAGGGATTTATTTCCTTCTAGTTATTACTTTGGTGCATGATGTGAAAAGTGGACTTTGACTTAAACAAAATAATGCTAGGCAGTTTTTCCATTGTCATTTATGAGTGATCTTTATGTTCTCTAATATTTTATAATTTTGTCAGTTTATATCCTCAGCTGTTCTATGATATCTGGATTGTCGGTTTTATTTATAGGAGCTGACCGTGTCTGAGCTGTTATCACTCTGTGTTGATTTTGCTGTTTTAAGATGTGTGGAGAGAATGGGTTGTGTGGAGGGACGCTGAGTCAAAGGAAGAGTTGTTGGCAGCGAGGGCTCCATCTCAGCCTCCCCGGCCTTAGTCTTCTCATCTGTAAAACGGGGATGGTTATAGTGTCCACGCCATGGGTTGTTGGGGTGGGGAAATAAAGTTAAACAAGGAAATACTGAAAAAGTATTTGGGGTACACAGATATGCGTAGAGACATATATATATATATATATATATATATATATATATATATATATATACATCTTTTTTTTTTTTTTTTTTTTTTTTTTTTTTTGCGGTACGCGGGCCTCTCACCGCTGCGGCCCCTCCTGCTGCGGAGCACAGGCCCCGGGCGTGCAGGCCCAGCGGCCACGGCCCACAGGCCCAGCCGCTCCGTGGCACGCGGGATTCCCCCCCCCCCGGACCGGGGCACGAACCCGCGTCCCCTGCATCGGCAGACGGACGCCCAACCACTGCGCCACCAGGGAAGCCCCTGTACATCTATTTTATATACATAAATATGCATTCTGTGTGTTTCTTTTTAATGTAATTTTTATTGGAGTATAGTTGATTTATTACAATGTTGTGTTAGTTTTCAGGTGTGCAGCAAAGTGAATCAGATATATATATAGATAAATCTATATAGATACATCTATATCTATCTATATATATAGATATATATATTTCCACTCGTTTTTAGATTCTTTTCCCATATAGCTCATTACAGAGTATTGAATAGAGTTCTCTGTGCTCTACAGTAGGTCCTTATTAGTTATCTATTTTATATATAGTAGCGTGTATATGTCAATCCCAATCTCCCAATTTATCCCTCATCCCCCCTTCCCCCCCGTAACCATACATTTACTTTCTATGTCTGTGACTCCTTTTCTGTTTTGTAAATAAGTTCATTTGTACCATTTTTTGTTTTTTTAGATTCCACATATAAGCGATATCATATGATATTTGTCTTTGTCTGACTTACTTCACCTAGATATGACAATATCTAGGTCCATCCATGTTGCTTCAAATGACATTATTTCGTTCTTTGTTATGGCTAAGTATTATTCCACTGTACATATGTACCACATCTTCTATATCCATTCCTCTGTTGGTGGACATTTAGGTTGCTTCTATGTCCTGGCTATTGTAAACAGTGCTGCAGTGAACACTGGGGTGCATGTATCTTTTTGAATTATGGTTTTCTCTGGATATATGCCCAGGAGTGGGATTGCTGGATCATCTGGTAGTTCTATATTTAGTTTTTTTTAAGGAACCTCCATAATGTTGTCCATAATGGTTGTACCAGTTTTCATTCCCACCAAGTGTAGGAGGGTTCCCTTGTATTTCTTATATAGTGTCAAATGTGTCATTCTTTCCCTTTATGACTTAAGACAACCCTTCATGTAATCTTGGGAGACAGAAAAAGATGACACACTTGACTCTATACACATTCAAAAACTTGGTATATTGAAAGACAGGCATGTGGCAGAGAGAACTATGGGTAGTGCCCATACCACAGAGAGCTGCTAACCGTTATAAGAGAGGAGTTTCCACACATCCATTAGAAGAAGGCAAAGACACACAGGAAAAGTGGGCAAAGGCAACTTATAAATAGAAGTGTATATTTATTTCCATAAATATATGAAGAAATATTGACAGCCAATAAAGATACCTCGGTAAGAATCTTGGAAATGCAAATTCAAATACTAATGAAATGTCACTTTCCCTGTAGCAGATAGGCAGCATCAAAGAGAACATATGGAGATGGGCGCTGGCAGTCACAACTAATAGGAACAAGAATTAGCAAAGCTTTTTCTGTATGGCAATTTTACAAAACCTACCAAAACGTGTAATAGCCTTTAATGTCTTAGAAAATACTGTACATGTTTTCAAGTAAGCACATCCAACATAATCATATTTACATTAAAAATGTCATTATGTTAAGAAACCTGAACTCTAGATTTTTATTTGTATGAATATAAAAGTTCATTTTTAAAAAGTTCTGGATATAAAATATCAAGCTGTTCACTGTGTTACTTCTGGAGAGGTAGGGAGAATTAGGGCAAGGTCTCTTTTACCTTTTTCTAGATATACGTCCGTGTTTGAGTTTTTCCTGAGTCTGTACTTGTGTAAGATAAATACATAAATAGACACTTTTCCGGGCCCACGGGCCAGAAAAGTTTAGGGAGCAGGATCCCAGCTGTAGAGGCTTGGGATTGGGAAAGTTCACAATTTTAGGAACTTTAGAGGCAACATTTGAGGCAGTGTTGAGAGGCAACATTTTATTCTTCCTTAACGTTTTTCTTTTTTTTAAAAAATTATTTATTTATTTATTTATTTATGGCTGTGTTGGGTCTTTGTTTCTGTGTGAGGGCTTTCTCTAGTTGTGGCAAGCGGGAGCCACTCTCATCATGGTGCGTGGGCCTCTCACTATCGCGGCCTCCCGTTGCGGAGCACAGACTCCAGACGCGCAGGCTCAGTAGTTGTGGCTCACGGGCCTAGTTGCTCCATGGCATGTGGGATCTTCCCAGACCAGGGCTGCATTGGCAGGCAGATTCTCAACCACTACGCCACCAGGGAAGCCCTTTAACGGTTTTTTTTTTTTTGCTGTACGCGGGCCTCTCACTGTTGTGGCCTCTCCCGTTGTGGAGCACAGGCTCCGGACGCACAGGCCCAGCGGCCATGGCTCACGGGCCCAGCCGCTCTGCGGCATGTGGGATCTTCCCGGACCGGGGCACGAACCCGTGTCCCCTGCGTTGGCAGGCGGACCCTCAACCACTGCGCCACCAGAGAAGCCCTAATTTCCAGCTTTTTGTGGGTGTGGGGAGGTGGCAGTCAGATGAGGTTACAGGGAAGAAGTCACATCTGATCTGGGGCTTGAAGGATGGGTGAGATTTGAGTAAAGGGCAGTGAGGGTGAGAAAGGCAGCTCAGGCCGGGGAACAAGAAAAAAAGCAAGGATGTGGGCATCCCAGGCTGCTGGGGGCTAGGGAAGCCCAGGCTGGGGGGGGAGCAGAAGCGAGTTTGGGAAGGTGGGCTTGGGCCAAGGAGAGATGGCATTCATTCAGCCCACATGAGCTTGACCAATGCCTGCAAAGTGTGACCTCCGCCACAGTCGCCCCCAGGTCTCCTGGCTCTTCTTTACAGTCAGCCCCTCTGAGGTGTTTTCCAGCCGCCAAGCAGTTAACTCAGCTCTGGCGCTATCCACCTGGACAGAGTGTAAAGGCTTAACTGTCCCCCCTTCACACGCTGATCGCAGGTCCGGGCTGACCCCTGTGCTTCGGACCCACCGGCTATAGATCAGAGGTTGCCAGGACCCCCTCCTCGGATTTGACTAATTTGCTACTCAGAGAAACATTTCCTTACATTTGCCAGTTCATTATCAAAGATATTATAAAGGCTACATACAGATGAACAACCAGATGAAGGGGTACAGAAGGGGTGGTTCAGAAGGGTCCCGAGCACTTCCTTAGGAGCTCCTGTCCCTGTGGACCTGGTGTGTGTCACCCTCCTGGATGTGTACATGTCCACCAAGAGATTATGGAGCTTAATCTGCAAACCCCTCCCCCTTCCCAGAGGCTGGGGGAAGGGGCTGAGGTCCCAACCCTCTAATCACTTGGTCTTCCTGGTGACCAGCCCCATACCAGGAACCACAGGCAAAGGCCAGATATATTTCATATACACAACCCCTCTTTCTACTCCCAGGCCCTGGTAACTGCTGGTCTGTGCTCTGTTCCCAGGGTGTTGCCTTTTCCAGCACATCATGTGAATAGAGTCCCGTAGCAGGAAGCCTTTTGAGGCTGACCTCTTTCCCTAAGCATAATTCATCCACTTTTTTTGCATGTACCACTAGCTCCTTCTTTTTCACTGCTGAGGAGTGTTTCACTGAGCGGCCACTCCAGTCTGTCTATCCACCCACCATGGAGACAGGTTGTTTCCAGTTTTTGCCGTTATGAACTGTCGATGCAAAAATTGATAGTCAATGTAAGAAAGAAATGGACATTTTATACGAGCCAACCCAGGGATTATAACTCGGGAGACGGCCTGTCAGGTAACTCTGAGAGCTGTTCCCAAGAGGTAAGGCGGGGAGGCTGTGATTTTGGCAAAGGGGGTACATACAATGAAGCACCCATCTCAGAAGAAGGTTGCTGCTGGTCACTAGGAACAGACACCCTTAATTAATGCTTTTTTTTTTTTTTTTAAGTGCTTTTCTAAGTATGGGAAGATGCAAGAATCCAGGTTCATAAAAAATTTCTCCTGGAAATGTCTAACTGTCTGAGGGCTGGTTCTGCCAGGTTTCCCAGAACACAAAGTGCCTCATCCTGGTGTTTGCTCAGGATTCCTTTCAAGGTGTCCTGTGGGTCACTGACTGCAGTGGTCGATGACTTGGTTCTTGTGGAACTGGATGGATGGTGGGCTACATTCTTTATGTTACAGGCCCCTCCCTTTTGGTCTTAATTTTGACAAAGGTTTGGGAGGCATTTAGTGACCAATTTGTCCCACGGTCCTGGGAATGCTCATTCCCAGGTCGGGTGAGGATTTTGTTGATGTGTCCCTTGATGTGCTGATACTGGACTAGGCCCTGTTAATAGCTGCCCAAAACCTCTGGACCCCCTTGTCCTACGGTCTGTTATGGTCTAGGAAACGGTTCCCTCTGTGGCTTCCTCCCAATTCTAGAGTTACACTGTTACAATCACTGATCTTATAGAACTATGTATTTAGTCAGTTGTTTCAAGTCACCTAATCATCACTAATTTTATCTGAGGCTCAGTCACACATTTGGTGACATAAGAAACAATCCTTTTGTAAAATAGGCAGGATACAGGTAACATAGCTAGTAATGCTAATGTAAGGTCATAAGTAAGTATTTAAGCTAAGAACTTCCTTTAGGTATGGCCCCGTATCTCTCTAGGTCTTCTGACCAGTCTCTTCCGCACCAATCACTGTCTTTAAGGGAAATGATATCTTGGCTTCATGTATAAAGTCCACCAAAGATGTCTGCATGCACCAGGCCAGTGGTGGTCATCGTGGCCCCTTGCAGGATTGAGAAAGGAATATTGTCTTCTCGTGAGTTACATGGCTGGTACCAGAGGGAGAACATTTTTGGGTTTTGTTTTTTAATTTTATTTTTTTACTGAGGTGTAGTTGATTTACAGTGTTGTGTTAGTTTCAGGTGTATAGCAAAGTGATTCAGTTATATATATATACATGTATATATATTCTTTCCCCTTACAGGTTATTACAGAATATTGAGTATAGTTCCCTGTGCTATACAGTAGGTCCTTGTTGCAGAGGGAGAAAAATTGATCTTCACGGTTGAGCAGTTATCTCTGCCATTGGGGAAGTCTGGTTAATGCAGAATACACAGTGTACACTGGAGGCGGGGGAGGAGACCAAAAGCTGAGAAAAAAGTTTCTGTTTAAATCTTTCCTGTCTTGCCTTAAAATAGGCATCTTATTTCATCAGAACCCAAGCCTGTGAATCAGGCTTCCCACTCAGACACAGTTTTCATTTCTCTTGGATAAATACTGAGGAGTGGGATTACTAGATTGTATGACAAGCGCATGTTTAATTTTGTAACGTTAAAAACAAGAGGCCCCACATTGAGTCGCTGATGCTGAGCCCCACGCCACCAAATTTCACTTAATTACAGTTTCAGCCTCTCCCAGAAATAGGATCTTTAACCAGGGAACCGGGAATCCCCTGATCAGCACCAGTGAGGTCACCTGCCGGGTAGACCCCTGCATCCCTTAAAGGGAAGTGACCTTGCAGTAACCAACCTGCTTTTTGCCGAGTACAACTTCCTGTTCCCGCTCCTTCTGCCTGTGAAAGTCTTTCACTTTGTACAGTTCCTCGGAGCTCCTCTCTGTGTGCTAGATGGGATGCTGCTCTATTTATGAATCATTGAGTAAAGCCAATAAGATCTTTAAAATTTACTCAGTTAAATTTTGGGGTTTTTTTTTAACAATAAGAAATGGCTACACTGATTTGCAAATCAGCCGCACCAGTTTGCATTTCCATCAACAATGAATGGGAGTTCCGGTTGCTCCATATCCTTGCCTGCACTTGTTTTTATTTTTTTAAGCTTCAAGCCATTCTAATTAGACGTGTAGTGATATCTTCCTGTGGTTTCAGTTTGCATTTACTTAATGACTCATGCCACTGAGCATCTTCTCATGTGTTTATTTGCCGTCCAGTTATCTTCTTCGGTGAAGTGTTTAAATCTTTGACCATTTTTTATTGAGTTGTGTGTTTTGTCATTGTTGAGTTTTGTGAGTTTTGCTGAGTTTCCTCCTAAATTCAGGAATCAGGTCCTTTATCAGTTTTGTGTTTTGCGGATGCTTCCCTTCCAGTTGGCTTTTCATTTTCTTGACAATGTCTTCTGAAGAGCAGAAGTTTTAAATTTTGATGAAGTCCAATTTATCAGTTTTTAAAAAAATTTCATTTATGGATCATGCTTTTGGTGTTGATTCTAAGAAATCATTGCCTGACTGAAGGGCACAAAGATTTTCTCCTGTCTTCTTCTAGCAGCTCTCTAGTTTTATTGAGGTTTTCAGCCTGTCTTTACACACAACACTGATTATGGCCCAGACTGTGGGTGGAGAGCTGTGAAACCACAGAGGAATGAGATGGTCCTTTGCTCCAGGATCCTCTGGGCCGAGAAGCCGGGGTGGGAGATGAGTCAGCAGGGTGTCAGTCTGGTTGGGGTGCTGTGGACACTCCTAGTGGTGGGGGAGCAGGACAGGACGGTAGGGGTTAGGTTGAAAGTAGGAGTCGGGGTGGGGAGCCATTGTCCTGGGTGTGGAGTGGCAGTGGGGAGGCCTGGAGGCTGGTGGTAGAATAGCTGCCCATCCTTTGTGGCGCTGGGATCTGAGTGCAGGGCGCCTGGCAGGCGTGGGCAGAGCGCACGGTGGGCCTCATCCCAGAACAAAGAGAAGGTGGGGGCAGCCTGGTGACATGGCTCGTGCCGGGTCCCCTGAGGGACAGGGGACTATCTTTCTTCCGTATCACAAAGGGCCCATCCTTAGGGGACGGCCACAGTGCTGTGGCATCACTGTCTCAGGCTCCTACCCTGGGGGTGGACCACAGAGCCGCTGCTGTCCTGCTGTTCCTTGTAGGTTCGCTCCCAAGACCCCTGCGAGGCACCCATGATGACAAGGTCGTCCCAGGAGCAGCCTGTACACGATCCCTCATATTTGCGGCTATTGTATATATTTAAAACACAATCCTCAGAGTGTGGTGTGCTGGGGAAAGGTAGGGCATGCTCCAGGCGCTGAATACGTTAACCCTGCAAAGGACAGCAGTTGCTTTTATGAGCCAGCTGGCACAACAGGAAAATAGCTGAAGCCTGTGGCTTAGAAAAGAATATCTCAGGAATGTGAAAACAAAAAAGAAATCAGCACGTCCAGTGATTTAACTTAAGCCGGTAACAATAAGGAAGTCCAGAGCAATGGCAGAGCCCTACAGCCCTGCTGGAGGGACGGACTCTGCCCCTTACCCAGAGGGGGTGTCTGCCACGCCTGGGGTGGCCAGTGCCACCGTGCGGGCCTGAGTCAGGCCCCTGCACGCTCTGTGCCCGTAGAAGCTCCAGGAAAGTTCTGTTTCCCCCTCGTTTCCTCCTGTGGCCCAGGAGCAAACACAGACCGCTAACAGGGTCAGCGGCTGTACGGTCCCTCCCTTTGTCCCTCCCCTGCCCCGCTGTCCTGTCCCTGCACTCGAGGTGCTGCAGACCCAGCTCCTGGGGCCACAGCTGGGAGCCTGGCCCGCCCACTGCCGCTCCTCCACCACCGCCAAGAGCCAGGGCTTCCATATGCCCCCAAAGACACGATGAAAGGGCCCTTCATCTTCCCGGCCGAGTCCCTGCCTCCCTCCCTGGGCCCCCAGGATGAGAGTTCTCCCGGGAGGTTCTTCAGTGCCTTGGACAGACAGACAGGCAGACAGATGGACGGGCTGCCAGGGGCCACCCTGGCCGGCCTCCCAACGCTCCTGGGCCACAGCACGCAGCATGGCTGATCTCCAGCTGAGACCCTGCCACTCTGAACCCTTCAAGCTCCCATGACTCGGGGTTGCCTTTTCAGAATAATGTCATCGTTATAGAAAACCCACAGCCGCCAACGGGGTCCTTTGTGAGTCTGTCAGGGACCATAGGCCTCTGAAGGTACCGATCAGAGGAGAAGTCCGCCCTTTCTGAGTAAGAAGCAAGAAGGCAGCTAGAGTCCGTCTTGGTTTCTTCCCTATACAGGTTCTTCATGTTGTCGAGCTGAAGATTTACTTCGCTTGTTCAGTTGCTTGTTCCCAAACTCCTAAATTAGGAGCTTGGGATTAACATATACACTCTATATAAAATAGATACCAAAAAGGTCCTACTGTACGGCACAGGGAACTCTATTCAATATCTTGTAATAACCTATAAGGGAAAAGAATCTGAAAAAGATCTATGTATGTATATATAACTGAATCACTTTGCTGTACACCTGAAACTAACACGACACGGTGCCTCAGCTATACCCCAATAGAAAAAAAATCCTAAAACAAATCGGTTGTTCCCACTGCCACACACACACACACACACACACACACACACACACACACACGCACAGACACAGACAATGCACACACAGGTATACATACATACAGACAGACACACACAAGGTCAGAAACATGGCCAGAGGCCCATGTGGCTAACGTATAGTGAGCCCAGGGGGGCGGTGGATGTGGGGTGGGGCCCCATCTCTCCGCCCGTGGACGGAGGGCCCCTGTTTGCATCTGTGCCCTGTAGCGCTGGGGGAGGGGACTTGCGTGCCCCCCATCTCTGTAGGGCAAGTGCATTGAAGTGAGTGGTGGAGGGCATAGGGTTTTGCTGGGGGTACTGGAGTTGGGGGCGGCATGCCCTGCAGTGTTTGCATTGTTTTCTAGAGGAAATAGAACAGAATGACTCAGAAGTGGCCGCCTGTTTCCTTGGAAGCTGTGCCACTGACATCATAGGGCCTTGCCCCTTGTCCCACCTGACTGAGGGGCCCCTGGTAGGAACAAAGAAACAGAAAAGGCTGCATAAAAGGTACTTAGCCTTGACACTTTAACTTATTGGGTCCCTAAACCTGTGGTTGCCATTGGCTACCACTTAACAGAGCATCGAACATAAATGCATGTATTGTGATGTTTTGGTTAAGGTGTCTGAAATCTTAGAGCATAAAATTGTAAACTATTGGGCTTCCCTGGTGGCGCAGTGGTTGAGAGTCCGCCTGCCGATGCAGGGGACATGGGTTCGTGCCCCGGTCCGGGAAGATCCCACATGCCGCGGAGCGGCTGGGCCCGTGAGCCATGGCCGCTATGCCTGCGTGTCCGGAGCCTGTGCTCCGCGACGGGAGAGGCCACGACGGTGAGAGGCCCACGTACCGCAAAAAAAAAAAACAAAAAAATTTGTAAACTATTATTGACTGTTACGGTGAAACTGGGATGTGTAGCACAAATTGAAAAAGCTGTCCTTTGGGAATAAGCTCACGAATGGAGATGAATCAGTAGATGATTTCAGAGGTTTGGTGTTGAATAACTTTGGGAACTATTTCTCCAGCATGTTATAAGTTAATGAGATGAATTTCATAAGGCTAATGCGTATACATCAACATGAACCCTGTTTTCAAGGTAATAATGCTGGAAGGCTCTGTATCAATATCCATGGGGTTCTCATCCTGAAAGCAATCTGGGGACTGCTTATTTGGTAATTGTTTAGAGGCATTTATAAGTCTTACAGGAGAAGAACTGTCATTGCTTTACGGCTCCGTTTTGTGTCCTCTGATTAATTCAGCAAATACTTTGTGAATCTGGGTGCCTGGCTAGAGAGGGAAGGGCAGGGAGACACTTGCACACATTTCTTCAGTGACAGGCAGGATCTAAACATTCATTAGCTGATGTTGGTTAAGCACCTGCTCGGTGCATCCGGGAACACTGTGACGAACCGGAAGGTAAAGTGCCCTGGGAGCCGCAGGGGGTGGGCGGAGGCTGAGGACCCACGATGGATGATCAGTACAGCCACAGCCTGGCTTTGGTGATAGAAGCTCTGAAGGAATGACGGGAGGGCTGTGCAGTGAGCTCCTCCGGAGACTGGAAGGGAAAGGCCTTTTGGAGGAAGGACCGCCACCCCCACCCCCACCCCCACCCCCCCGGGCCGTGTGAAGAGCTGGAGGGGGGCCTTCCAGTTCAACGGCCCTCCTTGGGAACCAGCTGGGCAGGTCCGGGGGGCTGGAGTAGCTCCCACAGCACACAGGGGAGGGTCTCAGAATGCAGACGGGCAGCCCCACGATGGCCTAGGACTTTGGGGTTGTGACAGAGATCTTGGATTTGCGATCTAAATATAGTGAGAAGCCACAGCAAGTTTCTCCGTAGGGAGGGACATGATCTGACTTGCGTGGCTTTTTTTTTAAAATAATTTTTAAAATTTAAATCGTGGTTAAAAACACACACATACCATAAAATGTACCGTGTTACCCGTTTTTATGATTTTTGTTTTTTTGGTGTTTTTTTTTTGCGGTACGCGGGCCTCTCACTGCTGTGGCCTCTCCCGTTGTGGAGCACAGGCTCCGGATGCGCAGGCTCAGTGGCCCTGGCTCACGAGCCCAGCCGCTCCGGGACCGGGGCACGAACCCGCGTCCCCCGCATCGGCAGGCGGACTCCCAACCACGGCGCCATCAGGGAAGCCCCATGATTTGTGTTTTTAAAGAGCCCTCCAGCTGTTGAGTGGCATTAACTGTTGTGGGCAAGATGGGCAAGAGCAGAGCCGGGGACCCGGGGATGCTGCGGCATCGGGAGGGGGACGGGACGGGGAGGGGGCAGGGAAATGCGGGGGGAGTCTTGGGCGGGTGAGTATCAGAAAGTTGTTGGCAGAGCCTCGCAGGAGGGGCTGGAACATTCCTGGGGGAGGTCTCTGAGGAGGGTCCCGGGGCCGTGGGTGCCCCCAGACGAGAACGGTGGGGAGGTCTGGGTCTGGCTGCACCGCAGGGCAGAGCTCAGCTGGGCAGTCCCTTGATCTGGAGCAAGGTTGAGCACAGGCCCCGGCTTGGGAAGTGAGCAAATTCCTGGGGCCTCACTGGGCGCTGACTGTGAAGCATGGTGACATCTCTGCCTCTGGCCCCGAGCCTGGCACGGAGACGCTGTGAGAAGCGTCAGCCTGAAGATGAGCACCGACCGAGGGTCTGAGCGGGAGCGGCGGCCTCAGCTGAGCGCTGGAGCCGGGCCGGAGGACTGCGGGGAAGGGGTGGCTCCGGGACGGAGGAGCCAGAGCTGTGCTCAGTCCATGCGGAGAAGAAGGAGGGCTCGCGGCGTTGGTGCCGGAGCCTGAGCTCCCCCGGCAGCCGAGGCTGTGAGAAGCGGCCGCGGGCCGCGGGGAGGCCACGATGCTCTGAGCTTTTGAGTCTGGGAGGCCGGGAGGGAGCCCTCAAGGATAACAGAAACGGGAAGTCGGGAGAAGCTGCGGAGTCAGGACTGTCTCCGCGCTGTGCTCGGGCAGGCGGCCCCTGGGAAGGCGACAGGCCAGCTGCGTGGCGGGTCGGTGGACAGACTAGGGTAGGAGCCGCGAGGAGGCCCTCCTGGGCTGGGGGAGGCTTCCGGAGGGAGACCTCTGAGCTCACTTTGGAAGGCGGGTGGGAGATGGCCAGGCCTTCGTTTGTCCTTCCAGGTTGCCACCACCTTGTGGATGCCACATCAGTGGTGGCCGCTCCACGCCTGCACCCCCGCCTTCTCCCTGAGCCCGTGGGTAGCCCTGGAGGGTCGGGGAGGGGAGAATGCCCTTGAGGCCTTTCTCTCCCAGCTGCTCCCGCCGCCCCCGCCCCCAGTGCTACTGAGTTGTTTGGGTTAGCTGCATTTCTCTATCAAGGCCTCAGCTTCTGCTCTTGGTACAGCTCTCTCCGGGTCCCAGCGGCTTCCTCCCCGACCCGCAGGCCGGGGGTGATAATGTCCTAGCCCGCATTGCTCCTCTAGGCCGGCCCAACCCCTTGCAAACGGGTCCTTTCGGAGCTCTTCTCGATGCTTTTGCCGAAATGGAGATGAAAATCTGCGGTTCTCTCCTACACTATAGCTTTTGTTTTGTTTTGTCTTTCTTATCACATTTTTTAAAATTGTGGTAAAATACACATAATATAAAATTTACTGTCTTAACCATTTTTAAGTGTTTAGTTCTGTGGCATTAAGTACATTCACACTGTTGTGGGACCATCACCACCATCCGTCCCCAGAACTGTGTTTATCTTACAAAACTGAAACTCCGTCCCCATTAAACACTAACTCCTGTTCCTCACTCCCCCAGCCCCTGGCCCCCACCATTTTACTTTCTGTTCCTGTGAATTTGACGCCTCTAAGTACTTCATATAACTGTAATCATACAAGTGTGTTTGTCTTTTTCTGCCTGGCTTATTTCACTTAGCATGATGTGTTCAAGATTCATCCATGCTGTAGAATGTATCAGAATTTCCTTCCTTCTTAAGACTGAGTAATATTCCACTGGATGTATAGACCACATGTTGTGTATCCGCTCATCCATCAGTGGACACTTGGGTTGCTTCCACCTTTTTTGGCTGTTGTGAATAATGCTGCTCTGAACATGGGTGTGCAAATACCTCGTTGGGACCCTGCTTTCAGTTCTTTTGGGAATGTGCTCAGAAGTGGAATCGCTGGATCATAGGGTAAAATCTTTTTTTTTTTTAATTTTAATTTTTTTTTTTTTTTTGCGGTACGCGGGCCTCTCACTGTTGTGGCCTCTCCCGTTGCGGAGCACAGGCTCCGGACGCGCAGGCTCAGCGGCCATGGCTCACGGGCCCAGCCTCTCCGCGGCATGTGGGATCTTCCCAGACCGGGGCACGAACCCGCGTCCCCTGCATCGGCAGGCGGACTCTCAACCACTGCGCCACCAGGGAAGCCCTATTTTTTATTTTTTGAGGAACTGCCATACTGTTCTCCATAGCAGCTGCACCATGTTACATTCCCAGCAACAATTCACAAGAGTTCCAGATTTCTCCACATCCTCGCCAACATTTGTTACTTTCTGGTTTGGTTTGGTTTGGTTTGGTTTGGTTGTACCCATCCTAATGGGTATGAAGTGGTATCTCATTGTGATTTTGACTTGCATTTCCCTAATGATTAGTGACGTTGAGCATCTTTTTGTGTACTTATTGGCCATGCATATATCTTCTTTGGAGAAATGTCTATTCAAGCCCTTTGTCCATCTTTAAATCAGGTTTGTTTTTGTTGTTGAGTTGCAGGAGTTCTTTATATATTCTGGATATTAGCCCTGTCTTAGTCTGCCTGGGCTGTCATAACAAAATACCATAGACTGAGTGATTTAAACAACAGAAATTGATTTCTTACCATCCTGGAGGCTGGGAAGTCCAAGAGCAAGGTATGTATGGCTGATTTGGTGCTTGGTGAGGGCTCTTTTCCTGGCTTGCAGACGGCCGCCTTCTCACTATGTCCTCCCATGGCTTCTCATCAGTGTGTGTGCACGGGAGAAAGATTTCTCTCTCCGCCTCTTCTAATAAAGCCACCAATCCTATTGGATTAGGACCCGCCCTTATCGCTTCATTTAACCTTACTTTACCTCCTAAAAGCCCTAGCTCCAAATGCAATCACACTGAGAATTAGGGCTTCAACATGTAAATGTGGTGGGACAGGGGACACAATTCAGTCCACAGCAAACCCATTTGCCAATATTTTCTTCCATTCTGTGAGTTGCCATTTTACGCTGTTGATTGTGTTCTTTGATGCACAGAAGTGTTGAATTTTGACATATTCCAATCTGTAGTTTTTCTTGTTGCCTGTGCTTTTGGTGTCATATTTAAGAATTCATTGCCAAATCCAATGTCATGCTTTTCCCCTGTGTTTTCCTCTAAGAGTTTGACAGTTTTGGCTCTTACATTTAGGTCTTTCATCCATTTTGAGTTCATTTTTGTATATGGTGTAAGGTAAGGGTTCAACTTCATTCTTTTGGTGTGGATATCCAGTTTTCTCAGCACCCTTTGCTGAAAAGACTGTCCTTCCCTATTGAATGGTCTTGGCACTAGACTATAGCTTGTATTCTTAGTTACTCTTTCAACAGACCTTTTCAAACTATTCCTATAGAAAGAGCTCTTGGAAGTATTTTATTTCCGTCTCCTTTCTACTGCCTTGGCTCATTCTTTTAATTCTTTGATGTGAAGCCATGTTATAAGTAAGGAAATAACTACTGATTAGGGGCCACCAGCTCTGTGGGATGCTGGCTTCTTGGTTCAGCTTTGGAGACAGAAGGATGTCCTGGGGCAGCGATTCTCAGGGTTTGGTCTCAATATAGCTCCCAGATTACAGCCTCTCTTTGGGGTATGCATTTCATATTTAGAGACCAGCTCCTCCTGTTTCTTATTCCAGATTAAGCTCTATTTGTTACAGTCTCCACCTCGTGGCAGTGCGTCATAGTTTCTGCAAGTCCCTATTCCATTTCCAAAGTTTGTTTTTGGCTTGAGATGGTATGGCTAGTGCTATGCAGATGTTCTCTTCTGTTTAGTTTTTGTCTTATCCCTTCTTGGTTCTCGTTTTCTTTCAATGACTTCTCCTGATAGGATCAGTGAATTTTTGTTTGCCATTTTCCTTCTGATGCTGTGTGGAAACCTGTTCTTTTCTATTTATTTACCAGGAGGGAATCTGAGGCTAACGGGATGATTTTTCATGTCAAGACTAACAGGAAATAATAAGCTTTGAAGAGTTTCCTGTGGCCTCCAGCCGAAGTCTGGGATTCCCTCAGCTGCTCCCAAACTAGATTTTCAGCGTAAACGTTCCAATGTTAGCATACGAACCAGGTGCCTAAGAATCAGCGCCCGAGGAGCCTCCCTCTTCCTCTGGAACTGAGTTTCTCGACCTCGACCCTTGACATTTTAGCCTGGATCCTTCTTTGTTGTGGGGCTGCCCTTTGGGTACTGGGATGTCCAGAAGCATCCCTGGCTCTACCCTAGCACCTCCCCCCGCCCCAAGTTGTGACAACCCAAAGCAGCTGCGCACATTGCCAAATGTTCCCCCCCCGGGGGCAGAATCAGCCACCCACCCTGCTGAAGAGGTCAAGAGCAAACTGGGCACGTGTTCTAGAAAGCTCTAGCTAGCTATTTTCGGCATGCTGTTCACTTGCCTTCTGTTTCCTGCCGAGTCCCCTGGTAGTTGAGCTATGTGAACATTCTTAGTTTGTTCGTTCTCAGACTCGAAGCCTCAGTTCTCGGCTTCCTGGGGTTTATTGTACTTGCGGTGCAAGCCTCAACGCCCTCTCCCACTCCCGGACACTCCTTATTTTTTTCAAAATTTATTTTTGGCCAAGCCGCGCGGCATTCAGGGTCTTAGTTCCCCGACCAGAGATCGAACCCTCGCCCCCTGCAGTGGAAGCGCAGAGTCTTAACCACTGGACTGCCAGGGAAGTCCCTGGACGCTCCCCGTTATTTGTGATGGTCCAGAATGGTTTCCCAGTCGCCTTTCTGTTTTCTTGCCTTAAAAGGGTAACCAATCTGAGGGCCGAGACAACCCCTCCAGCCCAGGTTCTGAAGGCGGTGATGAAGCAGCCCAGCAGCATGTTGGAGGGGCTCTGACCCTCCCCGGTGCCCAGACACTCACCGTATTCCTGTGTTCCCTCTTCCCTCTCTCTCTTCTATCTTTTCTACTTAACTCCATACAACTAATGAGTTATGGTTTAAAGAGAAGTCTTGCACGATTCTGGCGAGGAAAGGAGCTTGATAATTAAATAAAATGAACAATTTAAGGAAAACACCCCTGGGAAGGCCCTCTCCCCACCCCTGTGGGAGTGAATTCCTAAATTTAACTGTACTGTGGACCCTCGAGTAACACGGGTTTGAACTGCGTGGATCTACTTACAAGTGAATGTTTTGCAACAGTGGATGCAACCGTCTTTGAGATGTTTAGGTGGATTTTTAGAAATCAGGGAATTAGTAATAGAAACTTTTTTTTCCCATGATCTTGTCCTTGGCCAGAACCCGTCTATTTCTTTTCCGTTTCTTGTTCACATCCCTAAGAAAAGTATCGTTCACCCAGCGTTCACGCGCGTGTTTCTCTTTCAGCAGCGGGGGCCAGTTCTAGTGGCTGTAAGGTGTCTGCTCTCGGTGTTCCTCTTCCTCCATACTTTCCCTCTTTGACGTTTCCAAATGAAAACAGGCCGCTCTGTGTATAAAGAGAGCTCTTTCCTTAGGTGGCCCCGGCCAGTGCACATTGATCCCACCGATCCACCGCTGGGTGTTGCTGAGTTCATAAAGCAGAGCGGCCCCCGGCTGAACACGGTGAACAGCTGTGGCATCTGGGGTTTGCTGAGCGTCTTCTGGGTGCCGTGTCCTCCTTCATCTTCAGTTTTGCGGTGCAGGCACCAGTAACTCCATTTATCGGGTGACGATGTTGAGAATCATAGTGTCCGGCAAGCATGGCCCAGCTCACGCCGTGAACAGTGGAGCTGGATTTTGACCAGGAACGCTGGATCCAAAAGCCCGTGTGCTTTCCCGTGGGAGAAAGATTATCCAGGGAGGCCGTACCCAACCCTGGTGTGTAAGAGCCCATTAAAACTGGGTTTGAATCCTAGCTGTATCATAAACTCTGTGGTCTGGGCAAGTTGCTTAACCTCCCTGAACGGAGGTGACCCTTACCTCTTAGGATTACAGGGAGGGTTTGACACCAGGCCCGGGGTGAGGGGCGAGAGGAGGGTCGGAGAGGAGACAGCGGGAAGCGGATTGGGTGAAAGGCTGCAGAAACTAGGAGTGGGCCTGAGGGCACCTGCCCCCTGCCAGCAGGAGGCCTTCTTGGGAGTGGACAGAGGGCAGGGCCAGAGCAGGCCGATTTGGAGAACACTAGGAAGACACCAGTCCTGCCGGATGGGGGTTGGGCGATGCTTAACAAGGTCCTGGACGTGGAGCGTGGGGAGAAGGGTGCAAAGCTGGCCTTCAGCCTGGCTGGAGCGGTGTCCCCACCCTCTGCTCTCATCCTTTCGTCGTCCGTCCCTGGAGAGCTGCTTTGATCTGGCAGAGCCCACTACCCCCCACCCCCCACCCCGGCAGCCCACCCCCTGGCACGCTCCCTACCGTTAGGGCTCTCTTCCTGGTTCAAGAGGGGACGTTACTTACTTCATTTCTGTGTATTTTGATTTCTGGAAGAAGATGGAATTTGAAGAGCCTGGCTTGTGCACAAATGCAAAATAGAAGCCTCCGTCTGGGGAGATAACGGGAAAGACACATGAAGGGAGACAAGGAAGAAGAGCCTGGCGGTGAGGAGGGCCCGCGGGAGGAAGGCCCTCTGTGTACACTTGTCTGGGAGTAATTTGATGGGTTCAGGGTTCTAGGAGAATAAAGAAAGGTGTGATGATGCAAAGGAAGTAAACCTGAGAATTCTGCCTCAGAGCAAGTAACCAGGCAGTCTTTGAAAAGTGGCTGCATGAAAAAAAAAAAAAAAAAGTGGCTGCATGTTTTTCAGGTGATTGTCTAGAAGGTTGTCAGAGATTAAGAGTTTAGATCTGGAGTTGTGACTAGGATGCCTTTCTCCTCCTCTCCCCTCCCCTCTCCTCCCCTCCCCTCCCCCCCCTCCTTTCCTTTTCCTTCTCTCCTTCCTTTGTTTATTTCTGTTATTGTTATTACTTTTTTTTTTTTTTTTTGCCAAGGACTTAGGGCAACATTGGGGAAATTTTCTATCATCTTTCTTCTGCTTTTCCTCTTCACATTCTTTCTTCCTTCTGGGGAATAAACAAGAGGCATTTCATTTCGGTGATGACCTGGGCGGATTTTGGAAAGCATAGATGCATTGCAGAATCACCTATGTTTTCATCAAGTAAGCCCTGCAATAATCATCTCTAAGTAGTTGCAATCATCGCGTAAAAGGGCGTCTTCATGAAGCGTATTTTATTTCTCGTCTCCATGAGTCACACTGACATGTTACTGGTTGTTCCTGCAGTCCTGGATAAAATTCATCAGTAATTCTCTCCAAGAATCACTCAGGCCATGTTCGTTCATTTTACGTTTATATTCATTTAATAAAATTAGTTGCTCTATGGGTCTTAACCTAGGAATTCTTTCGTTGTTGCTGTGGAAACCATAATTAAAAATTGTGAGCCGAGAAAGAAAAATAGCTGGCGCTGAACATCGTAAAATACACGAGAAGTGTTTTTTTGTGGTTTTTTTTTTTGGCGTTATGCAGGCCTCTCACTGTTGTGGCCTCTCCCGTTGGGGAGCAGAGGCTCCGGACGCGCAGGCTCAGCGGCCATGGCTCACGGGCCCAGCCGCTCCGCGGCATGTGGGATCTTCCCGGACCGGGTCACGAACCCACGTCCCCTGCATCGGCAGGCGGACTCTCAACCACTGCGCCACCAGGGAAGCCTGAGAAGTGGTTTTTTAAATACAGAATTTAAAAAAATCATAATACCTGGAACCAAGCTGAGACTATTGAACTAATCATATAACTGAAATCGTGAATAATTTTTCTCAAAAACACTTTAGAAAACAAATCGCTGTCTTAAAAATATTATTTTCACAGGACTTCCCTGGTGGTCCAGTGGTGAAGAATCTGCCTTGCAATGCAGGGGATGGGGGTTCGATCCCTGGTCAGGGAACTAAGATCCCCCAGGCTGCGGGGCAGCGCACTAGGGAGAGAAAACCCCCGCACCCCAACCAGAGAGAAGCCCGTGCGCTGCAACGAAAGATCCCGCATGCTCCAACTAAGGCCCCACACAGCTAAAAATAAATAAATCTTTTAAAAAATATTATTTTCACCTGTAGCCACATTGGCACAGCTGCCAGGATAGCAGTGCTGCAGAATAAGCCCCAGGTCTTGGACCCCTGCCACCAGCTAATCCCTTTAAGTAGGAGCAGGAACTGGATGGCCCTGGCTGGGACGCTGTGGGTTGAAATGGTGTCCCTGGGAAAGGAGATAAGAATGGGAGGAGGACCCCACTGCGCCAGGCTGGGGGCAGTGGGCAGCCTTTTCTTTTTCTCAGAGGGACGGACAGGGTGTCCTGGGATGCGGTGAGGGGAGAGGAGGCCCAGAGACGCTGAGCACCAGCTGCGATCCTGCGGGGCAGTTATTTAGCCCCGGGTCCTGTGAGTGCGGCCACTGGCATTAGCTGTCTCCTAGTGGTGTGTTTTTTGTTTGTTTGTTTTAATTTTTATTGGAGTATAGTTGCTTGACAGTGTTGTGTTAGTTTCTGCCGTACAGCAAAGTGAATCAGCTACACATATACATATAGCCCCTCTTTTTTGGATTTCCTTCCTAGCGGTGTGTTTTTTTTTGTTTTTTTTTTTTTTCGGTACGCGGGCCCCTCACCGTCGCGGCCTCTCCCGTGGCGGAGCACAGGCTCCGGATGCGCAGGCCCAGCGGCCACAGCCCACGGGCCCAGCCGCCCCGCGGCACGCGGGATCCTCCCGGACCGGGGCACGAATCCGCGTCCCCCGCATCGGCAGGCGGACTCCCAACCACTGCGCCACCAGGGAAGCCCCTTAGTGGTGTTTTTTAAAGTGCTTTTTTTCAGTTTGTTTCTTGTCTGCGGTTTTGCTCTTCTGTCTCACATCCCTGGTCGTGAGAGTCCATGGGGACAGCAGAGTCAGGGTCCCATTGTGCTACTGAGAACAAAATGGGCTCAGAGAGGTTAAGAGACGGCCGGCCTACCTCCTCAGCATTGATCGAAGGACTCAGGCTGTCTTGCTTGCCTTGGGACGTGGATTCACACTCCCCCACCCCCCAGGTCTTCAGCCACATCCTGCTCCTTTGCGTAAATTGTCTTCCATAGAATGTTTTAGTTAGGGTGGGTAACTCTGTCCTGTGATGTCAGGTCTGCCCAATTAAAAGCTGCCCTATTAATTTTTTAAAATTTATTTCACAGATTTATTGAGGGCACCCTTTTAAGTTTTGATACCATTTTTGTCCAAAAGAAGAAAAAACCCGTGCTTCTGTGAAATCTGTTTTTCAAGTAATTCACTTACGTCTACTTGGAAATTACGTTAAGTTGCTCAATTATCAACTCTAAAACGGCAAGACTTATGGACATAACGTGTCTTGACTCAAGCTGAGTGAAGCTGTTTTATGTGGGTGTATATATATATATATATATATATATATATATATATATATATATGCAGTAAGACTGTGCTAGGTGCCCCTGACCAAGGAGAAGCCATCATTTTGCCAAAGAGTAATGTCAGAGCATCAGTAATATTGCACTTAAAAAAAATTCATTTATTTTTGGCTGCATTGGGTCTTTGTTGCTGTGTGCGGGCTTTCTCTAGCTGCAGTGAGCAGGGCCTACTCTTCGTTGTGGTGTGCGGGCTTCTCATTGCGGTGGTTTCTCTTGTTGCGGCTCACGGGCTCTAGAGCGCAGGCTCAGTAGCTGTGGTGCACAGGCTTAGTTGCTCCATGGCATGTGGGGTCTTCCCGGAGCAGGGCTCGAACCCATGTCCCCTGCATCGTCAGGTGGATTCTTAACCACCGTGTCACCAGGGAAGCCCGCACATGTGTTGTTAATAGTTTCATGAAAGCTGCAGTGAAGCCAGAGAAAGAAACCCGCTGCAAAGGTACCTTCTCAGCAGTAAGATGCTCTATGTGCAGCCCCATCCCGAAGGCTCGTTCTCCATGACCACGGTGGTGCCCGTGGTGCGTGGGGATGGATCTCTGTGATATGTCTCAGCAGGTGGTTCAAGTGTGGACACACGCTTTTTCTTTTCTGCTCTTGTACAGAAGGACCCACTGGGACAAACATGAGGAGTGCAGCCAAGCCCTGGAGTCCAGTCACCAGAGTGGGAGGCCGTGGGGTGGACCGCGTGCGACCCCTCCCCGCCCCCCCTCCCGGCATGAAGAGCTCCAAGTCGTCCACCTCGCTGGCGTTTGAGTCCCGACTCAGCAAGGTATGGATGGGACACACAGGGCCGGGCTGCTGGGCGCCCCGCGACAGTGAGCAAGGCCCCAGGAGCCCCGGCATTGCTTGACCTAAAGGCGCAGAGCAAAAGGGATGCAGTCGGAGTGCCCTGGGGTGGAGAGGGGAAACGTGCAGCTCAACAGGGTGACTGGGATCCCCTGCCCTGGACCATGTGGACTCTCCAGCCAGAGTTTACCCCCAGCGCCCACTAGACGGGCTCAGCGTCACCAGGATGCTGACAATCCAGGTGTCAACTCCCCACCTGCCTGCAGCTGGGCTCCCTCCTCTCCGTGTTCCTTTCCCCTGACCCGGGCAGCCCCTGGGGGCTCCACTGCTGGCTCCTTCTCACCCCCCAGGGGTTCCTAATATCAGGTGGGCTGGGGCGCCTCCTTCCTCACCCTGAGATGAAACTCAGAGACCATGTCACCTACCTACACACACACTTTGGAGAAGTCAGTGTAGTGTCCTAACTATAAAAGCCAAACAAAGGGAACATCACTTACAGGTAAGTAAACCGCATTTCTACCCACGTCTGCCTGCGTGTGACTCCGCTGAAGGACCCCCATGCTCCTTGGAGCCCTGTGGGCGTGGCAGCTCTGGGCAGACGGATTCAGGGTTGTCGTGCTGACGTCTCAGGTACCAGGAAGGCTGGTCGAGGGGGAGACGCGTGACGTGTTGGTTTGAATGCTGAGCGCTCTTCGTAAAGTTCTGAACCCAAGTGCAGCCTCCCCTCGTTACTCTTAGAAAGTTGAGTGTATCTTAAAGTTGTGCAAGAAATACACTGTTTTTACATGTAAAACAAAGGGATGCTGTTGGCTCGGATAACAATAAGAAGACGCTCCACCGCTGAGTGTCTGTGGAATCTGTGAGACGTGTGGGATGCAGGGCAATTCTTTGTGCAAGATTGTCACGTTCACGATCTCCATCCTCCTGTCCCTTAGGTGTCAGTAGCACCTCCAGTTGCAGTGGCAAGTAAAGATGCCCCCGCAGATTTCCAACACACTCCATGAGGGACAGCACCGTCCCTGGTGAGGACACTTGTTCTAAGTGACAGCTTCTGCTCTCATGAATTTTAACACCATGTGTGGATGACCCACAAATTTGCATCTCCAACCAGCACTCCTCCAACTGCCTTTGTGACACCACCTCTTGGATGTCTACAAGGCACCTTGAAGGTGACCTATTCAAAACTGAATCTGTTCTTCCTCCTCTCCATCTCTCCTGCCCCCTTAAACCTGCCACCCCTGCCCCTGGTGACTCTTCCCATTTGAGTAAACAGCAACTCCATCTTTTTTTAAAAATTTTATTTATTTATATTTTCGGCTGCGTTGGGTCTTTGTTGCTGCATGCAGGCTTTCTCCAGCTGCGGCGAGCGGGGGCCACCCCTCACCGCGGTGCGCAGGCCTCCCACTGCGGCGGCTCCTCCTGTTGCAGAGCACAGGCTCTCGGCACGTGGGCTTCAGTAGTTGTGGCACGCGGGCTCAGTAGTTGTGGCTCACAGGCTCCAGAGTGCAGGCTCAGTAGTTGTGCCGCACGGGCCCAGCTGCTCCGCAGCACGTGGGATCCTCCCGGACCAGGGCTCGAACTCCCTGTCTCCTGCGTTGGCAGGCGGACTCTCAACCACTTTGCCACCAGGGAAGTCCCCAGCAACTCCATCTTTTAGTCACTCAGGCCAGAGCCCGTGGCATCATCCTTGGACCCTCCTTTTCTCACATCCCGTGGTCCATCGGCAAGATGCTGTCTACCTTAAAAATAGATGTCAACTCCCACCAGCTCCCACCGCCTCCTGGGGACCACCAGGGACATGCCACCACCTTCCTGCTTTTCACTTGAGGCCTATGCTCCGTTCTCAGCAGAAGCTGAGTGGTCCTTTCAACACAAGTCATGTCACTTCTCCGCTTAATATGCTCCAGGCTCTCCCCACCGACTCAGAGGGGAGCAAAGTCCAACCCCTACCGCCCCCCAGGCTGCCCGGGCTCCGGACACACGGCCTCCAGGTGCCCTGGCGCTGTCCCTCGTGCGAGCCAGGTGTGGTAGCTGCCCCTCAGCCTGGGGCATCCCTCCCTCCACCACCTGCACTCTGCTGCTTCTCCTCCCCTAAGTCTGTGCTCAAGGTCACCTTGTCAGGCACACCCCTGACCAGTCTGTGTAAAGTGTGGCCTCGGCCCATCCTCCCCGCCCTGCCTCATTTTCCTTCTCAGCTCTTAGGACCCTCACACCCACCTGCGTGGTTACTGTCGTCTCCCCATGGCTAGATTGGAAGCCCCACGAGGGCCGGGACCATCTGCTCTTTTGTTTGTCACAAGCTGTGTCCTTCACGCTTAGGAGAGCACCTGCTACCTGGCAGCGCTCGGCGTGGATTGAATGCCCGAGCACACCTGTTCTCCCGGGGGTGATGGATGTGGGAACAGGAGGAGAGGGGGTTGGGACCCCTGGCTGCATTGGGACCCCCACCTCTGCCCCTTTCTAGCTGTGAAACATCAGGCAAGCCAGGTAGCTGCCCTAAGTTCTGAGATGGGATGAGCACCGTACTTGCCACAAGGAGTAAATGTGGATGAAGTGTCCTACTTATAATTTGGGTTATTATTCTAATATCCCAGACTTGACCGTTATTTCCATGATTTTAATTTTTATTATCTTTGATCTATAGCACATTTGGGAGACATCTCTAATATGGATTTTTTTTTTTTTTTTTTTTTTTTTTTTTTGTGTTACGCGGGCCTCTCACTGCTGTGGCCTCTCCCGTTGCGGAGCACAGGCTCCGGACGCGCAGGCTCAGCCGCCGTGGCTCACGGGCCCAGCCACTCCATGGCATGTGGGATCTTCCCAGACCGGGGCACGAACCCATGTCCCCTGCATCGGCAGGCGGACTCTCAACCACTGCGCCACCAGGAAAGCCCTAAAATGGATTTTAAATGAATACATACATTTCCCCCAGAACAGACCCTTAGAGCTTCTGGAATACATTAAAATATTTTAAAAGCAGTGTTTCAAAAAAGGTCTGAAGCTCGTGTGTTTCCTAAAGACAATGAAACGGTGGCCGCTCCGCCTTTGATCGGTGTGTGTTTTGGAAACTTGTTCCACGGGGAAAATGTCAGGGGCAAAGCAGATACTCCTGCAGAGACTCTCAGCTCTCGTCCTGGTCCTTGGGATTCCCAGGCCCGACCCTGTAAAAGAGGATGATAGGGCTTGGGGGACGGAATAGCAGAGAGCCATACCCCCCTGTACCTGTCTGGCTCTGACCGTCTCTGCTGTCCGCCTCAGTGGACAGAGGAAGAAGACAAAAAACCCGGAGAACAGAAGAGAAAGAGGCAACAGCGATGGACCAGAAGAGCAAGCAGATTTCCCCCTGAGTATTTACTACGGAGATCTGTGAGCGTTCAGAGAAGCTGAATTACACAGTGAACACAGCGTCCCACCACCTGGATGCCACAGTTAACGTCTTACTACGACTGCTTTGTAGGAGATGGACACATATGGGATGGACAGATGTGTTTTCACTAGTTTTCACTCCAAATAGGAAAACTAAAACAAATGCACCAAAAGTAGGATGAAATACCCTACTGCAGATGCTGGCCTGAGCTGAAGGAGCCCTGGGGGAGAAGGTGGGGGAACAGGAGCCTGGATGGGACGGGGTGGTGTGAGGGGCTGCTGTGAGTCTTCCTTGTGTCTCTGAGCACAGCACAGGGAGGCTGGTACCCGGACTGCTTTGATGCAGACAGGCTGCGTCACACCGGCCACTTACGCGGCCCAAGTCTATTAGTCAGGACTTGAGCGCAAAATACTCACCAGAGCGGTCGCCTCGCCACCTTCATGTCTCCTTGACGTCCTCAGAGACGCTGGCTTCCCCACCTCCCGCCTCTGCTAAGCCCTGCCTCAGATACGCCGTCCTGGGAAGGGAATAAAGGATCCGCCCTGAGATGGCGGGACCAACTGCAGCTTCCTGTGGCCACAAGAAGGCGTAGCTAAGACATTCTCTAGGAATCTTCTCTACTCTCCCTTCTAACTTGCTGCACCAAATCTGTCAGGCCCTAAAGAGAAACAAGCAAGATAGAAAAGGGTCAGAAGAACCTATACTTCTTCCTCCATGAAGCAAATTATCCTTAAAGAAAAACAAAACTGTGTGGCTGACAGGGTCTTGGTGCTCTGGCCGGGTGTCAGGCACGCGCCTCTGAGGTGGGAGAGCCGAGTTCAGGACATTGGTCCACCAGACACCTCCCGGCCCCACGTGATATCAAAGGGCAGAAGCTCTCCCAGAGATCTCCACCTCAACGCTAATTCCCAGCTGCACTCAACGACCAGCAAGCTACAGTGCTGGACACCCTATGTCAAACAACTAGCAAGACAGGAACGCAACACCACCCATCAGCAGAGAGGCTGCTGAAAATCATGCTAAGTTCACAGACACCCCAAAACACACCACTGGACGCGGTCCTGCCCACCAGAAAGACGAGATCCAGCCTCGTGTAACAGAACACAGGCACCAGTCCCCTCCGCCAGGAAGCCTACACAACCCACTGAACCAACCTTACCCACTGGGAGCAGACACCAAAAACAACGAGAACTACGTACCTGCAGCCTGCGAAAAGGAGACCCCAAACACAGTAAGTTAAGCAAAAGGAGAAGACAGAGAAATACACAGCAGATGAAGGAGCAAGGTAAAAACCCACCAGACCAAACAAAGAGGAAATAGGCAGTCTACCTGAAAAAGACTTCAGAGTAATGATAGTAAAGATGATCCAAAATCTTGGAAATAGAATGGAGAAAATACAAGAAATGTTTAACAAGGACCTAGAAGAACTAAAGAGCAAACAATGATGAACAACACAATAAATGGAATTAAAAATTCTCTAGAAGGGATCAATAGCAGAATAACTGAGGTAGAAGAACAGATAAGTGACCTGGAAGATAAAATAGTGGAAATAACTACTGCAGAGCAGAATAAAGAGAAAAGAATGAAAAGAATTGAGGACAGGGCTTCCCTGGTGGCACAGTGGTTGGGAGTCTGCCTGCCGATGCAGGGGACACGGGTTCGTGCCCTGGTCCGGGAAGATCCCACATGCCGCGGAGTGGCTGGGCCCGTGAGCCATGGCGGCTGAGCCTGTGCATCTGGAGCCTGTGCTCTGCAACGGGAGAGGCCACAACAGTGAGAGGCCCGTGTACCACAAAAAAAAAAAAAGAATTGAGGACAGTCTCAGAGACCTCTGGGACAACATTAAACGCACCAACATTTGAATTATAGGGGTCCCAGAAGAAGAAGAGAAAAAGAAAGGGACTGAGAAAATATTTGAAGAGATTATAGTTGAAAACTTCCCTAATATGGGAAAGGAAGTAGTCAATCAAGTCCAGGAAGCACAGAGTCCCATACAGGATAAATCCAAGGAGAAACATGCCAAGACACATACTAATCAAACTATCAAAAATTAAATACAAAGAAAAAATATTAAAAGCAGCAAGGGAAAAGCAACCAGTAACATACAAGGGAATCCCCATAAGGTTAACAGTCAATCTTTCAGCAGAAACTCTGCAAGCCAGACGGAGTGGCAGGACATATTTAAAGTGATGAAAGGGAAAAACCTACAACCAAGATTACTCTACCCAGCAAGGATCTCATTCAGATTCAGTGAAGAAATTAAAACCTTTATAGACAAGCAAAAGCGAAGAGAATTCAGCACCACCAAACCAGCTTTACAACAAATGCTAAAGGAACTTCTCTAGGCAGGAAACACAAGAGAAGGAAAAGACCTACAATAACAAACCCAAAACAATTAAGAAAATGGTAATAGGAACATACATATCGATAACTACCTTAAATGTAAATGGATTAAATGCTCCAACCAAAAGACATAGACTGGCTAAATGGATACAAAAACAAGACCCATGGGGGCTTCCCTGGTGGCGCAGTGGTTGAGAGTCCGCCTGCCGATGCAGGGGACACGGGTTTGTGCCCTGGTCCGGGAAGATCCCACATGTCGTGGAGCGGCTGGGCCTGTGAGCCATGGCCGCTGAGCCTGCGCGTCTGGAACCTGCACGCCTGGAGCCTGTGCTCTGCAACGAGAGAGGCCACAACAGTGAGAGGCCCGCGTACTGCAAAAAAAAACCAAGACCCATATATATGTTGTCTACAAGAGACCCACTTCAGACCTAGGGACACATACAGACTAAAAGTGAGGGGATGGGAAAAGATATTCCATGCAAATGGAAATCAAAAGAAAGCTGTAGTAGCAATCCTCATATCAGACAAAATAGACTTTAAAATAAAGACTATGACAAGAGACAAAGCAAGACATTACATAATGATCAAGGAATCAATCCAAGAAGAAGATATAACAATTGTAAATATTTATGCACCCAACGTAGGAGCACCTCAATACATAAGGCAACTGCTAACAGCCATAAAACGGAAGATTGACAGTAACACAATAATAGTAGGGGACTTTAATACTCCACTTTCACCAATGGACAGATCATCCGAAATGAAAATAAATAAGGAAACACAAGCTTTAAATGGTACATTAAACAAG
The DNA here is from genome assembly GCF_008692025.1 of Phocoena sinus. Classification (NCBI taxonomy): domain Eukaryota; kingdom Metazoa; phylum Chordata; class Mammalia; order Artiodactyla; family Phocoenidae; genus Phocoena; species Phocoena sinus. The sequence continues at coordinate 2,035,776 of NC_045782.1, forward strand.
ATGGACTTAATTGATATTTATAGGACATTCCATCCAAAAACAACAGGATACACTTTCTTCTCAAGTGCTTATGGAACATTCTCCAGGATAGATCATATCTTGGGTCACAAATCAAGCCTTAGTAAATTTAAGAAAACTGAAATCGTCTCAAGTCTCTTATCTGACCACAATGCTATGAGACTAGATACCAATTACAGGAAAAAATCAGTAAAAAATACAAACACATGGAGGCTAAACTACTAAACAACCCAGAGGTTACTGAAGAAATCAAAGAGGAAATCAAAAAATACCTAGAAACAAATGACAATGAAAACACGATGACCCAAAACCTATGGGATGAACAAAAATCAGTTCTAAGAGCGAAGTTTATAGCAATACAATCCTACCTCAGGAAACAAGAAACATCTCAAATAAGCAACCTAACGTTACACCTAAAGGAATTAGAGAGAGGAGAACAAAAGAAACCCCAAAGTTAGCAGAAGGAAAGAAATCATAAAGATCAGATCAGAAATTAATGAAAAAGAAATGAAGGAAATGATAGCAAGGATCAGTAAAACTAAAAGCTGGTTCTTTGAGAAGATAAACAAAATTGATAAACTATTAGCCAGACTCATCAAGAAAAAAATGGAGAAGACTCAAATCAACAGAATTAGAAATGAAAAAGGAGAAGTAACAACTGACACTGCAGAAATACAAAGGATCATGAGAGATTGCTACAAGCAACTATATGCCCATAAAGTGGACAACCTGGAAGAAATGGACAAATTCTTAGAAAAGCACAACCTTCGGAGACTGAACCAGGAAGACATAGAAAATATAAACAGACCAATCACAAGCACTGAAACTGAAACTGTGATTAAAAATCTTCCAACAGGGCTTCCTTGGTGGTGCAGTGGTTCAGAGTCCGCCTGCTGATGCAGGGGACGTGGGTTCGTGCCCCGGTCCGGGAAGATCCCACATGCCGCGGAGCGGCTATGCCCGTGAGCCGTGGCCGCTGAGCCTGCGCGTCCGGAGCCTGTGCTCCACAACGGGAGAGGCCACAACAGTGAGAGGCCCACATACCGCAAAAAAAAAAAAAAAAAAAAAAAAAAAAAAAATCTTCCAACAAACAAAAACCCAGGACCAGGTGTCTTCACAGGTAAATTCTATCAAACATTTAGAGAAGAGCTAACACCTATCCTTCTCAAACTCTTCCAAAATATAGCAGACAGAGGAACACTCCCAAACTCATTCTACAAGGCCACCATCACCCTGATACCAAAACCAGACAGTCACAAAAAAAGAAAACTACAGGCGAGTATCACTGATAAACATAGATGCAAAAATCCTCAACAAAATACTAGCAAACAGAATCCAACAGCACATTAGAAGGATCATACACCATGATCAAGTGGGATTTATCCCAGGAATGCAAGGATTCTTCGGTATACGCAAATCAATCAGTGTGATACACTGTATTACAGGTTGAAGGATAAAAACCATATGATCATCTCAATAGACGCAGAAAAAGCCTTCGACAAAATTTAACACCAATTTATGATAAAAACCCTCCAGAAAGTAGGCAGAGGGAACCTACCTCAACATAATAAAGGCCATATGTGACCAACCCACAGCCGACATCATTCTCAATGGTGAAAGACTGAAACCGTTTCCACTAAGATCAGGAACAAGACAAGGTTGCCCACTCTCACCATTCTTATTCAACATAGTTTTGGAAGTTTTAGCCACAGCAATCAGAGAAGAAAAAGAAATAAAAGGAACCCAAATCGGAAAAGAAGAAGTAAAACTGTCACTGTTTGCAGATACATTGAGAATCCTAAAGATGCCACCAGAAAACTACTAGAGCTAATCAATGAATTTGGTAAAGTAGCAGAATACAAAAAAATTAATGCACAGAAATCTCTTGCATTCCTATACACTAATGATGAAAAATCTGAAAGAGAAATTAAGGAAACACTCGCATTTACCATTGCAACAAAAAGAATAAAATACCTAGGAATAAACCTACCCAAGGAGACAAAAGACCTGTATGCAGAAAACTGTAGGGCACCGATGAAAGAAATTAAAGATGATAAAACAGATGGAGAGATATAGATATACCATGTTCTTGGATTGGAAGAATCAACATTGTGAAAATGACTATACTACCCAAAGCAATCTACAGATTCAATGAAATATCTGTAGATATTTCATTGAATCTGTTTCATTGAATATGTTGAAATGAAATCCCTATCAAACCACCAATGGCATTTTTCACAGAACTAGAACAGAAAATTTCACAATTTGTATGGAAACACAAAAGACCCCAAATAACCAAAGCAATCTTGAGAAAGAAAAACGGAACTGGAGGAATCAGGCTCCTGGACTTCAGACTATACTATAAAGCTACAGTAATCCAGACAGTATGGTACTGGCACAAAAACAGAAATATAGATCAATGGAACAGGATAGAAAGCCCAGAGGTAAACCCACACACATATGGTCACCTTATCTTTGACAAAGGAGGCAAGGATATACAGTGGAGAAAAGACAGCCTCTTCAATAAGTGGTGCTGAGAAACTGTACAGCTTCATGTAAAAGAGTGAAATTATAACACTCCCTAACACCATACACAAAAATAAACTCAGAATGGATTAAAGACCTAAATGTAAGGCCAGACACTATCAAACTCTTAGAGGAAACATAGGCAGAACAATCTATGACCTAAATCACAGCAAGATCCTTTTTGACCCACTTCCTAGAGAAATGGAAATAAAACCAAAAATAAACAAGTGGGACCTAATGAAACTTAAAAGCTTTTGCACAGCAAAGGAAACCATAAACAAGATGAAAAGACAACCCTCAGAATGGGAGAAAATATTTGCAAATGAATCAATGGGCAAAGGATTAATCCCCCAAATATACAAGCAGCTCATGCAACTCAATATAAAAAAAACAACCCAATCCAAAAATGGGCAAAAGACCTAAATAGACATTTCTCCAAAGAAGATATACAGATTGCCAACAAACACATGAAAGGATGCTCAACATCACTAATCATTAGAGAAATGCAAGTCAAAACTACGATGAGATATCACCTCACACCAGTTAGAATGGCCATCATCAAAAAGTCTACAAACAATAAATGCTGGAGAGGGTGTGGAGAAAAGGGAACCCTCTTGCACTGTTAGTGAGAATGTAAATTGATACAGCCACTATGCAGAACAGTATGGAGGTTCCTTAAAACACTAAAACTAGAACTACCATACGACCCAGCAATCCCACTACTGGGCATATACCCTGAGAAAACCGTAATTCAAAAAGAGTCATGTACCACAATGTTCATTGCAGCTCTATTTACAGTAGCCAGGACATGGAAGCAACCTAAGTGTCCATTGACAGATGAATGGATAAAGAAGATGTGGCACATATATACAATGGAATATTACTCAGCCATGAAAAGAAATGAAATTGAGTTATTTGTAGTGAGGTGGATGGACCTAAAGACTGTCATACAGAGTGAAGTAATTCAGAAAGAGAAAAACAAATACTGTACGCTAACACATATATATGGAATCTAAAAAAAAGGTTCTGAAGAACCTAGGGGCAGGACAGGAATAAAGACACAGACGTAGAGAATGAACTTGAGGACACGGGGATGGGGAAGCGTAAGTTGGGACGAAGTGAGAGAGTGGCATGGACATATATACACTACCAGATATAAAATAGATGGCTAGTGGGAAGCAGCCGCATAGCACAGGGAGATCAGCTCGGTGCTTTGTGACCACCTAGACGGGTGGGATAGGGAGGGTGGGAGGGAGACGCAAGAGGGTGGGGATATGGGGATATATGTATACGTAGAGCTGATTCACTTTGTTATACAGCGGCAACTAACGCAACATTGTAAAGCAATTATACCCCAATAAAGATGTTAAAAGAAAAAATAAATGAGTCACAGGGGTGAAAAAAAAATACAAACCAGATTTTGAAGAATGACTACAAAAGAAGTAAAAGACCTTATTAATGTGTTTTACATTGATTGATACTATTTTGAATGTATTGGGTTCAGAAAATATATCGTTAAAATTAATTTTACCTGTTTCATTTTACGTTTTTTCATGTTCCTATTCGACCATGTAAACTTAGGTCTGTGGCTCTTATATTTCCATCGACAGTGCTGCTGTAAACCGTTTGGTCCTCAAAGTGTGGTCCCCACACCAGCAGCATCAGCATCACCTGGGAGCTTGCCAGAAATGCAAATCCTCAGGCCCTGCCCCAGACCTAGGGATTCGGAAGCTTGGTGGTGATGCTAGGGTTGCGGGCTGGGGTGCAGGCATCCGTCTGCATTTTAACAGAACCTCCAAGGATTCTGATGGACTCTCAAGTTTGAGAACCACTGCTCCAACCAGAACATGTTATCTCCCTTTAAAGACCGGGTTGTGTTCTGTGTGATGATTTGAAAGCTTTGAATCTCCACCCCGCCACCCCATCTTCGTGGAATTGAAGGAATTTCTTAGTTACATTCACCTGTGAGCTGTTCAAAGGTTTTCCTTTTGTCAGCTTTCAGGTACAGGTGCTCAGCGGCTTGAATATCAATGGAAGCGACAGTGAAAATACTTACCGAGCGTATCAAAGCAACACCAGCACTTTCGTAGGGATCTTCTATAACAAACCAGAAATCTCGAGTGGTGCCGGGGCTGCACTTGGTGACTAGGAAGCAAAGCCAAGAATGCAGCCACAAACAGAGAAGGAAAAAGACTTAGAAACTGAGACTCATAGCTTTCTGTGTCAGATGTTGCCTTCAAAAAATAGTGACGGTGTAAGAGAGGCTTCGGCAGTTTGCCTCAGAGGACTGGTAGGATCGGTTTGGGGTCTGTAGGCCCTGCCCCCCTGGGAGACCTTCTAAGCCGTGACTCTTTCTCTGATGGAATTCCCTGTGGAAGGTGCAGGAGAAATGAAGTGCTCCCTGTAAAAGCTTTGCTGCCACCCAAACGCACCGTGTGCGTGGTAGGGAGAGACGGCATGCCCCTGGCCTGGAACGTGTCTGACTTATCCTTTCACCTGGAAAGGATGGGCTCAGATCTTTTTATAATACAGAGTGGGACCCCAAAGTCCACGAAGAGGCAGAGTAAGTTGGGTGCGGCTGGTAAAATGGAGCTCAGAAGTGGGCTTCAGGGCTAGCATGGTGTGTAGAAGCAACAGAACTTTCAGGAACAGCTGTCATGTGTGGAGCAGGTGCCCTGTGCCAAGGTGTTTTGTATATTTCATTTCCACTTCTCACAATAGCCATGTGAAGTGTCTGCTATCCCTGGCTGTGCCTGGTGCCTCATAAGCACGCACACCATGAATGTTTCCTGGACGTTGTTATGAAAAGATGGAGAGTCTGAGGTCCAGGGAGGTTAGTGACTTGCTTTAAAAAGTTCTACTGTGGGCTGCCCTGGTGGCGCAGTGGTTAAGAGTCCGCCTGCCGATGCAGGGGACACGGAGGAAGATCCCACATGCCGCGGAGCGGCTGGGCCCGTGGGCCATGGCCGCTGAGAAAAGAAAAAAAGTTCTAATGTGCCCTCTGGAATCCCCGTTGCATTACCTTAATCTTTTCCTAAAACAGTCCCTTCTCATTCTTGCTTTCCTTTAATAACAAGAATAATAACGATGAGTTGTGTTGGTTATGATTATAGCCGGCATCTGTTAAAAGCATGCTATGTGTCAGACACTGTTATTCTAAGCACGTCCTATGGCTAACTCATTTAAGCCTAAAAGCTACACTCTGAGGTAGGTACCATTGCTAGATCTGATTTTTAGGTGAAGAAACCAAAGCACAGAGAGGTAAAGTGATTTGCCCTAGGTCACACAGCTAGTAAGAGGCAGAGCCAAGATTCCAACCCAGGATTCTAAGTTTGGACTTAGAGCCCATGTCCTTAGTCACCAATCTGGGCCGCCCACGTGATGTGGCTTTCCTGCAGCCCCATTTATTTGCCCTCACCCCATGAGGTATGGCCAGAGCCTCTGACTCCTGTTGGTCTCCGGCCCAGCGGGAATGTTAAAGCCCTTGGAAACACAGTGCCGGGCCTAAATCCCGCTCTGCCTCACCCTTACAGCTTTGAGTGAGTTAGTTAATCTCATGTTAGTTTTCTCATGTCCAACACGGCAGAGTTGTGGTTTGAATGAGAAGAAACCTGTGGGTAAAGGACCTAGAAGGACCCACGCCGCCCCATGTCATCAGCTCCCGTCCGTTTCCTGAATTCTGCCCCCGACCCTCCAAACAGCCTTGTCCTCCGTGTCTTCAAAGCAAGAACTCGACTTTGCCCTCCTTCCACCTCCCCTAGGTGCCTCCTCTGGTCCTGCTGACAGAGGGCTCTCCCCAGCGCAGCCCCAGCCGGAGGGTTCACCTGGCTGCAGACACATGGGTGTCCCCGTTGTCAGCTCACCAAGTCTGAATCCTTATCACTGCTGCAGACCTGGGGAATCTGGAGGGTCCTGCCCTGGTCCCACATGCTGCTCCCCCTCTCCCCGGCTGCCTGTCCCCACCCTCTAGCACATACCTGCGGCCTCTGGGATGCTTTGCTGCCTCACCTGCCGATAAAAGCCTGGTGGTCTTCCAGGCCTGCTCCGGGGCACCTGCTCCGGGGCACCTGCTCCGGGAGGCCACCCGCCTCTCCCGTCCTAGTTTTCTGAGTCACTGCACAGGAACCAGGCCCTTTGCTGGACGTTAACTCGGAGCACAGGCCTGCCTGCTCCGCTTTGACACGCGTGCAGCCTGGCCCCGTGGACTAAGTACACTGTGTGTATTGAGGATGGACGCCCAGCTTGCAGTAGGGCTTCCGGGTCACAGTGTCCAGGACGGTGGGAGCAGCCCCAGGGGTCGTGGTGAGAGGGGAGGAGTCCCAGGGTCTCTGCTCCGGCCCCGCTCCCCCTTTCTCTCTCTCTCTTCCCCAGGGTATGTGCATAGGGCTGCTCTGGGCTCCCTGGGGTGATGGTACCCGGAAGGGATGCCCTCGGTTCTTTCACCGGGACCCGACTCTCCCGGCCCACTTCTTCCTGGCTCTCACATCTGGATGGAAGGCAGTTGGATGAAATCAGATATGAAAGGTTGTTCAGTGGCCGAAACGCCCTTGAACCTTTAAACTATTAGCAGCAGCTGATATTTCAGATGGTCCCCATATCCCACAGGACACCTTAGGAATGGGGGAAAAGGGGCAAAAGAGCAAAGGGTGGGGGAGAAGGGCGTTTTCTCAGGACCTCCCTGAATCACATTCTTTTGGTGTGAAATGTAGTTTCATCCAGACCCGAGGTGATTCATCACAGCATTTCCATATTGTCCGTGTGGAATGAATGTGAAGTCTGCCTTAGGATTATAGTCAAAATTCACCGTGTTTGAAACGGAGGTTAGATCAAGTCAGTCACGACAATGCTCGGCTTTTACCGCGGTGCCTCGGCAGTGCCGGTGTTTCTGATGTAAGGAAGGGTCAGAGGCAGCCACTGCTGGCGGTAAGCGGATGGGGAGCGAGTGCAGCCTTAGTCTAGGATCCTGCCGGGGCTGGCACGCCCTCCTATTTGTCAGCCCAGAGCCTGGGGTGGTGTTGTTGTCACATCGTTACAGTACTTGTGCTTTGAGCAGAAGCTTTACATCGATACAATATGCAATAAGCCTGATCAACAAATTCTTTAAGCCTAAATAAGTAAATAAAATCTAATATAACAGCTAGGATTTAGGAGGTGAGAAGGATCTTAGATGATTTCATCAAGTGCTTCTGTTTTTTAGGTGAGGAAACTGAGTCCCTATATAATAACTTGCCCAGGGCCCAGCAGCCAATCAGTAACCTATTTCTAATACATAACAATACCCCATGCTCTGGTTCCAGACTTTTGTTTGTAAGTATGAAGGTGCTGCCGTGGCTACCAGCCCAGAGAACCATCATGGAAGGAGCACCAGGAAAGCTTTCAGACAGCAAAGAGGGAAGTTTCTGGCTGAGTTCCCACAGTTGTAACGGTGGTGATGGTGATGCTGCTGCTGCTGCTGGTGGTGGTGATGGTGGTGGTGGTGATGGTGGTGGTGATGGTGATGATGGTGATGGTGATGGTGATGGTGGTGGTGATGGTGGTGATGGTGATGGTGGTGGTGGTGATGGTGGTGATGGTGGTGATGGTGATGATGGTGATGGTGGTGATGGTGATGGTGGTGATGGTGGTGGTGATGGTGGTGACGATGGTGGTGGTGATGGTGGTGGTGATGGTGATGATGGTGGTGGTGGTGATGGTGGTGGTGGTGGTGATGGTGGTGATGGTGGTGGTGATGGTGATGGTGATGGTGATGATGGTGATGGTGATGGTGGTGATGATGGTGATGGTGGTGGTGGTGATGGTGGTGATGATGGTGGTGGTGGTGGTGGTGGTGATGATGGTGGTGGTGATGGTGGTGATGGCGATGGTGGTGGTGATGGCGGTGATGGTGATGGTGGTGATAATGGTGGTGGTGATGGTGGTGATGGTGATGGTGGTGTTGCTAATGATCATGATGGTGGTGGTGGTGATGATGGCCACTATTTATTGTGTTCTTAATTAGGGTCAGAAACCTGGAGATGTGTGTGTTATTTTCTCCCTTTTAGAATCAAGGAGCCCTCAGCACCTTCCCCCATCACACAGGTAGGGAGAGGCGGAGGCAGGGTCCGTCACCAGCAGCCTCTCTTGGAGCCACAGGCACACATCTTAACCACTATGTGGGCTGCTTCCCATGGGATTGCTGGGCACCTCATATGTTGAATTCCCACATCCCAAGTCCTCTTTTGCATTGCCGCCCTTGTGAACAAAAGGAGACCCTCAGCTACAGCATCTGCGCACTGCTAAATCCCCACTGGAGACCCTCCAGCCCTGAGCCTGGGGTGGTGACCTCCCACCTGCCACCCCTGCCTTCTGTTGCCTCGCCCGCCATCTCACCAAGAACCAAGCTCTATGGGAAGGGGCCAGGAGCAAGCTATACCCCTGAGCCCATGCCCCGGGGCAGGCGGGGATGGGGGCCAGGGTGGGATGGCTGGAGGCCAGTGGGGACCTCTCATTCGGTGGGTGCCCTATCCTGGTTTGCAGACCCAGCCTTGGCTCTCTGGGCCTTTGCTGCAGAGTTTGATAATTCCGCACTTCTTTGCGTCGGACTTACTGATTTTAGGAATGTCGGAGAACCAGACAGAGGCAGGCAGAACCAAGAGCATATCATTTGCAAAATTCCGTTAAGAATTCCCTTCCGTGTTTCCTTTGAGGTGTTTTCAAAGTCTAAGATCAGAATTGATTTCCCTGTGGGGACCCAGGAAGCCCCTGGCACGCTTCTAGGCCAAGTGAACAATAGTTCTTTTCTGTTGAGGAAGTGGTGCTGACATCCTGAGCTATTGTCGTTTAGTACTAAATACATGTTACACTGATGACCTGGCGGATAATTCGAGAGGCTGGAGAGCTTGGGTGCAGGGACCCTTATTACTCTGAAATGGGAGGTAGGAAAGCGATCACGGGGTCCGTGTAAGAAGGCAGTTGAGGTATCTCTGAGTCAACCCTTGTCGTATTTCATCCCTTTTGTTAAGCTGTGGTGGCCTATGCTTGTTGGCTGGGCAGCGTGGTTACATTTACATCCAGTAAACTGCAGGCGTGCGCACGCAGATTATCCTGTCAATGTTAACTGGTTGTTCTAAACATTAATCATTTGTTAAAGATCTCGACTAGGATTGCTTGGCTAATATTTAGACTTTTACCACCTTTTTTAAAATGTAGGCTGTGGGGAGTTAGTGTTTAAGGAGTAGAGTTTCAGTTTGGGAAGACGGAAAAGTTCTAGATGGTGGTGATGGTTGTACAACCACGTAATGTACTTAAGGCCACTGAACTGTACACTTGAAATGGTTAAAATGATAAATTTTATGTTATGTATATTTTACCACGATCAAAAATAACAATGAGGGAAAACCCCAGACGAGCAGTTGGCAGGGTGGCACCAGGGCTTTGCCCCTGGTTTAACCCATCCTCCAGTTTTCTTTCTTTTTTTAGTGAGGTACAACATACTTACAAATCAGCATATAAAGTGCATTAATGTCAGTCTTAGCTGTGCGGCCCATTGAATTCTTACGTGTGCTTAGATCTGTGTCACCGTCAGCACCCAGGCAAGATGTAGAACATGCCAGCGCCCAAGAAGTTTCCTTCCCAGCCCGTACCTCCCCCGGAGGGAACCACTGTTTTGACTTCTGTCACCATCATTTGCTTTTGTCTATTCTTTTTTGTGTGTGTGGTACGCGGGCCTCTCACCGCTGTGGCCTCTCCCGTTGCGGGGCACAGGCTCCAGACGCGCAGGCTCAGCGGCCATGGCTCACGGGCCCAGCCGCTCCGCGGCATGTGGGATCTTCCCGGACCGGGGCACGAACCCGTGTCCCCTGCATCGGCAGGTGGACTCCCAACCACTGCGCCACCCGGGAAGCCCGGTTTTGTCCATTCTTGAGCTTCACTTGCATGGAACCAGGCATAATATACTCTTTTGTGTCTGGTCTCTTTCACTTAGCATAATGAATGTGAGACCCACCCATTCATTACTGTATCGGTAACTATTTAAATTGCTGCGTGGTTTCCATTGTATACTGTACCACTATTTAATTTACCCCTTCTGTTGAAGAACATTCGGGTTGTTCTAGGTTTGGCTGTAATAAATAAAGCTGCTATGAACATTCTTTGGAGGAGCCTGTGTAGAGCTTGAGGGTGTTTGCTGAATCACAGGGTGCAAATATTTAGCTTTAGTGAATCCTCCCTGTTTTCCAAAGCGGCGACCAGTTTACACTCCCACCAGCAGACGAGGAGTGTTCCAGTTGCTCCCCAACCTCACCAGCACTTGGTATTTCTCTTCTCTTTCAAGCCATTCTGAGGGATATGTCGCAACACCCTGAAATCTAAATGCTGCAAAGGTGGACATGCTTTTTTTGCATTGTGCAAATATCTAGACTCCTAACCTTCAGTATGTGACCCCAGAGCCAGCAAAGCGGGCTGGAGCAGGGCCCTGGGCCGGTGTGGTGGGCCAGGCTGCTGCTTCCACGTCCCGGTTGATTTGAGGGCGTTTTCACGCTGGTTCCCAGGATGTCAGGTGCGTTTGTGGTGGCATCTGCCTGCCTCCATCTTCTGGAACGATTAGTGTTCTTTAGCAGAGACTCACACTGGTTGAGAGAACTTATTTGTGGGTTTTCTCTTCCACCTTGAGAGTAATTTACCTGGGCCAGAGTGTGAGCTCATTTCGGGACACTTCAATACCTTTCAACAAATATTTGTTCTGCACCTCCCATGCCAGGGAATAAAGCAGAAAAGGAGCCGAGGGTCCCTAACAGCCTTCTTCTGGCCTCCAAAAAAGTCCCTCTGCTGCCTTCGGAGGCGGCGTGTGTCTGGGGGCATGGGAGTGCTTGGGGTGAGCACGTGTAGCTGTTCAGTCAGATCTTTGTATCTCTTCCCCCTGCTTCCTCCAGACGTATGTTTTTGTGCTACATTTTATTGTCTTTGAATCTCTTGTGCGTTGCCCTATCCTGACTTCTGTGTACCATACAGTTCTTTCTTCATCAGTTCCCAGCCTTTTAACTTTTTTGAAAAAAGACCTCATTATTTGACGTGTGAATGATGGGTAGTAACCACCCGCACCCTTATACCGATCTCTGAAACAGTGATGGAGGATCACACTGTGACCTGTGAGGGCATCGCGGGTTTGTCTGCACTTTTCCCCCCGCGCCTTCCTGCTACTCGAGGTGCCCTCGCTGCCCCTCAGCTGCTGGGCAGGTGGGCCTGCTCGGTGCTTTACTGGTTTATAGTGCTCCAGCCCAAAAATGCGTCTCTTCACCTTCTCTCTCTCCGTCCACCTCTCTCTCAGCTCAAGCGGGCCAGCAGTGAGGACACGCTCAACAAGCCAGGCGGTGCCGCCGCTTCTGGGGCAGCTCGACTGAAAAAGACGTCCACGTCTGGGGCCGTCTCCGAACTCGCGGAGAGCCGCCTGAGGGGCCCCCCAGGTAGGAGGGCCCGAGGGGGGGGCAGGTGGGAGGGACTCAGAGTGGAAGGACTCAGGCAGGTTGGGGGGGGACAGGTGGGAGGGACCCAGGTGGGGGGCGCAGGTGAGAGGGACCCAGGTCGAAGGGACCCAGGCAGGAAGGGAGCCAGGTCAGAGGGACCCAGGCGGGCCTTTTCTTGTCCATTTGAAAGCACCTCGGGCATTCACGCCTCCTTCCCCATCAGATACGTACGGAGCACTTACTCTTGAGTGAGGAACTGGTTCAGGCGACAACATCCCACAACAGGAGATGGGATGATCCACAAAAGGAAGCAAAGAGGCAGTGGGGAGCCCTGTGCTTCCCCCGGTCCCTCTGGTTGCCCAGCATCTAGCACGTGTTGCGTCCCTGGAGATCCAGGCAGGGTGGTGCAGGCTCTGGGGCCGTCTTGGTATCTTCGTGGTGCTCCGCGTGTCAGATAAGCAAGTCAGTGCATAAGTCCCTGGCAGAGGCAGGGGCACAGCATCCATCCTGGGCCCTACGGAAGCCAGGAAGGTCCTCTCGGAAGGCTGTTCAGACTCGTTTAGATGCCAGTGGCCTCGGGAACCCCTGGGCTTTCTCAGTGTTACTATCTCTTTTTGAGAAACCAAAAAGGGTTTTTTTTTTTTTTTTCCTACGTTTTAAAAATATTGATTTATTAATTCATTTAAAAATAACAGAAATAAAATTAAACCCATTATATGTTAACATAATTATCATATCTTCATGAAAAAATTTCAAAAACAAAAAATAATATTGAGAAAAATGGCATTTTATATCTTTGCATATCTTTATTTTTTAGAATTTTATTATTTTATACAGCAGGTTCTTATTAGTTATCTATTTTATACATATTAGTGTATATCTGTCAATCCCAATCTCCCAATTCATCCCACCACCACCATCCCCCCTCCACTTTCCCCCCTTGCTGTCCATACATTCGTTCTCTACATCTGTGTCTCTATTTCTGCCTTGCAAACCGGTTCATCTGTACCATTTTTCTAGGTACCACATATGTGTGTTAATATACGATATTTGTTTTTCTCTTTCTGACTTACTCTGTATGACAGTCTCTAGATCCATCCATGTCTCAACAAATGACCCAATTTCGTTCCTTTTTATGGCTGAGTAATATTCCATTGTATGTATGTACCACATCTTCTTTATCCATTCATCTGTCGATGAATGACCTGGCTATTGTAAACAGTGCTGCAGTGAACATTGGGGTGCATGTGTCTTTTTGAATTATGGTTTTCTCTGGGTATATGCCCAGTAGTGGGATTGCTGGGTCATATGGTAATTCTATTTTTAGTTTTTTAAGGAACCTCCATACTGTTCTGCATAGTGGCTGTATCAATTTACATTCCCACCAACAGTGCAAGAGGGTTCCCTTTTCTCCACACCCTCTCCAGCATTTGTTGTTTGTAAATTTTCCAATGATGCCCATTCTGACCGGTGTGAGGTGATACCTCGTTGTAGTTTTGATTTGCATTTCTCTAATAATTAGCGGTGTTGAGCTGCTTTTCATGTGCCTCTTGGCCATCTGTATGTCTTCTTTGGAGAAATGTCTATTTAGGTTTTCTGCCCATTTTTGGATAATATTGAGCTGCATGAGCTGTTTATATATTTTGGAGATTAATCCTTTGTCCGTTGATTCGTTGGCAAATATTTTCTCCCATTCTGAGGGTTGTCTTTTTGTCTTGTTTGCAGTTTCCTTTGCTTTGCAAAAGCTTTTAAGTGTCATTACGTCCCATTTGTTTATTTTTGTTTTTATTTCCATTACTCTAGGAGGTGGATCAAAAAAGATCTTGCTGTGATTTATGTCAAAGAGTGTTCTTCTTATGTTTTCCTCTAAGAGTTTTATAGTGTCTGGTCTTACATTTAGGTCTCTAATCCATTTTGAGTTTATTTTTGTGTATGGTGTGAGGGAGTGTTCTAATTTCATTCTTTCGAAAAGGTTTTTTTTAAACCATTATATTTGAGTCCAGAGTATAGGAAACTTAAAACGTCAGAGAAAGTATTTCATTTTCTTTTGCAGCACATAGATAAGAAAGCTAAGCTTTCCGTGGTCTAACTCACAATGCAGCTCAGTTAATAATAGTAATGTACTGCTCAATTGTCTGAGGTGGGAACACAGCTGAAATATGACATTACTCATTTATAATAGGAGGTGAATGGTAGACTACTTGTGATTTTTGTACTGTTACATAAAATATCACAATCCAGATTAGCTTTCCAAAGGTGTATTTTAATTTATTTAGTTTTCAAAAAGTTGAATCTGTGAAGAATATATGTGGCTCTTTTTGCCTAGGATGCAGGGGAATGGCCTTGTGTTTCTACATAATGGTTTTACTTTTTTTTTTTTTTAACTTGACACTTCATTATTTTTTTTAATTTTTATTTATTTATTTTCTTTTATTATTTTTTTGTCTGCATTGGGTCTCAATTGCGGCACGTGGGATCTTCCCTGAGGCACGCAGGATCTTTCGTTGCAGTGTGTGGGCTCTTTATTGTGGTGCGTGAGCTTCTCTCTAGTTGTGGCGTGCAGGTTTTTCTCTCTCTGGTTGTGGTGCATGGGCTCTGCAATTTGCGGCACTTGGGCTCTCTAGCTGTGGCGCGTGAGCTCTGTAGTTTGCGACACTTGGGCTCTCTAGTTGTGGCACATGGGCTTAGTTGCCCCACAGCATGTGGGTGTTAGTTCCACTACCAGGGAACGAACCTCTGTCCCCTGCATTGGAAGGAGGATTCTTAACCACTGGACCACCAGGGAAGTCCCCACATTTGGTTTGTAAAGTACAACATATGAAAGTACAACTTATTTTTATCAAGGCAGCCTAAAACTGATTCTAAAAGTTAACAAAGGGACTCCCCTCGTGGCACAGTGGTTAAGAATCCACCTGCCAATGCAGGGGACATGGGTTTCAGCCCTGGTCTGGGAAGATCCCACATGCCGTGGAGCAACTAAACCCGTGCACCACAACTACTGAGCCTGTGTTCTAGAGGCTGCGTGACACAACTACTGAGCCCGCATGCCACAACTACTGAAGCCTGCACGCCTAGAGCCTGTGCTCTGCAACAAGAGAAGCCACCACAATGGGAGGCCCGCGCACCGCAACCAAGAGTAGCCCCCGCTCGATGCAACTAGAGAAAGCCCGCATAGCAACGAAGACCCCACACAGCCAAAAATAAATAAACAAACAAACAAATAAATAAATAAGGGCTAACAAAGCACCACTAAAAACTAACAGACTGACCTCACTCTCAAATATTGATGCAAAAATGGGAGATGAAAATATTAGCAAGTGTGATTCAACAAGAAATTAAAAGAACAGTAGTGCACATCACAACCAAGTGGGTTTACGCCATCCAGGAATGGCTTAATAGGAGATTGGGGAATATAATCCATCATACAATATTAATAGACTAAAAAAGAAAAACCATATGGTCATCCCCATAGAGATGGAAGATGTCTTTGACAAAATTAACACTCTTTCTGATTTAAAAACAAGCTCTTGGTAGACTACAAGTGTATGGGTACTTCTTTAGTGATATGAAATATATGTATCTTGGGACTTCCTTGGTGGCGCAGTAGTTAAGAATCCGCCTGCCAATGCAGGGGACATGGGTTCGAGCCCTGGTCCAGGAAGATCCCACGTGCCGTGGAGCAACTAAGCCCGTGCACCACAACTACTGAGCCCATGTGCCACAACTACTGAAGCCCGTGTGCCTAGAGCCCATGCTCTTCAACAAGAGAAGCCACCGCAATGAGAAGCACGTGCACTGCAACGAAGAGTAGCCGTCATTCACTGCAACTAGAGAAAGCCCGTGCATGGCAACGAAGACCCAACGCAGCCAAAAGAATCAATAAATAAATTTATATTAAAAAAAAGAAATATATATGTATCTCAAGCCAAAGCCAGCACTATGCCCGATGGTGAAATCCTAGAAGTGTTTCCATTAAAATCAAGAATGATTCAAGGTTGCCCACCACCAAATTTTTTTGCAAGTATTAACCTAGGCAGTGAGATAGGAGAGCTATAGGAGTGTATTCATGTTGGAAATGAGGATACAGGATGATGATTTTATGCAGATAATTGCGGCGAGCCTCTTCTGACCAGCAGAAAGACAAGTCACCACACGCTAGATTCTTCTCGTATCACACTTTATTGGAGTACAGCTTGGTTATAGACAGATGGAAGGAAGACCCCGAGCTTTGTTCACACTGGCTTTTTATAATGCACTATAACCTGTGGCACCCTGTGGTTGGCTGGTTAACTCAACCTGTGGTTGGCTGGTTAACTCAATCTGTGGTTGGCTGGTTAACTCAACAAGATATGTGCTGTTCACAATTTATTGGTTGCAATTCTGAGCCTTTATTAGCATATTGGCTCGTCGTGGCGCATGTGTGGCACATAGCCTTTGGGCTACTCCCTGATAAGCGTTATCTGCGACCAGCAGAACAACGGCTTCCACGTTATCTGCGGCATGGCAGAACAACGGCTTCCCACATCTCCCCCTTTTTGTTTTCTTAGACCCAGGAGCTGAACTCGAACAATGCCCGCACAAGCGCTCACCCCATGGGATGCTCGCTGAGCAAGAGTTAGTTCGAGAAGCTGGCTCATCACCCTCCCCGTCGTGCAATGTCCATACAGACCGCGGAGTGCAGGGGCTGATGTTCCTCGTGATTCCCATCAAAAGTGCAATGGTCATAAACCTTTTTGTGCAAGGGCAATCAAATCACTACGGGTCGTTCAAGATGGAGATCCAGGCGCCAGCGGAGTCGCCTTTACTAATGGCCACCAATGCCTGCGTGAACAGCATCTTATCTCGCTTTGTCCGAGTTCGCAAACGACATATCAACCACAGGCACACCACAAGTCCCGCCATGCAACACACTGCAAACATCCCTACACCGACCCACTCCTTAAAGAAAGTAAAGGCAGAAGACAGCCAGGTAGTAAAGTCCCCAAGCGTAACGGGGTAAAAATTGGAGGCGTATTGACAATGGCAGCACAGTAAGGAGCAATCCTGGTCCGGTTAGACTCAGTGCAATTTTTTGTATTGTTCGGTAGGGGGACCACGCCCTCATGTTTCAAAAGTAAGGTGGTAACATTCACTGCATTCTGGCTAGAGTTCCCTGTACCAGAGCCAGAATGTTGACCCTGTGATATTTTGGTCAAGGCTTCATTTAGCATAGACAGAGGAACCTGATTTCCCGTAAGTGGGTTATTCCAGGCAGTCAAGGTTTTTCGAACTAAATGAATGCAGTCCACAGAGGCATTCCAACTAAAACAAAGGGTATTATTTACAACAAAATTTGTAGCATTATAATGCACCCATTTATCATCTAACGATACAGTGCAGGCTGTATTCATCTCACAACTGGTGGAATAAAATATTGGAAGCACTCTGCTATGGGAATGGACCGGTAGAGGAACTGGCCAGGACCGGCTAATTCCCCAAAACATCTTGTCCTCTGCCTTGAGTAGGGAAAGCCCATCAACACCATCCAGCTCAGCATCATCCCTTGAGCGCCCTGCATCGCCCTTGGGATCCTCTTCCACGACTCTTGTTAATCTTGTCGGGACCCAAATCGGATCTTGATCCTGCGGAAAAACACAAAGAGATCCCCTGGATCGCGCAACAACGCGATCCGGGCCGTTCCATTGATTAGACAACACATCTTTCCACATCACTCTGCCGTAATCCTTTTGTTCACGTATCATATGGCGTTCAGCAGAAGTTTCTTTCTCATCATGTAAATTCAAAAAATTAAGAGTAAATAAGGCAAGCGACAATTTCTGCTTCGGGGTGCAATTCTCCGCTATTCCCCCTTTTTGTTTTAAAAGCAATTCTTTAAGTGTGCGATTAGTTCGCTCTATTATACCTTGGCCTTGTGGATTGTAAGGCAGGCCCGTAACATGTTCTATTTGCATTTTTTGACAAAAGAGAGCAAAGCTCTTGGAACTATAAGCTGGGCCGTTATCTGTCTTTAGTTTAGCAGGCTTGCCCCAGGCTGCCCAGGCTTCAAGGCAATGAGTAATAACATGTTGAACCCGTTCTCCAGAGAGAGGGGTAGCATGTACCACCCCGGAATAGGTATCCACAGACACATGAACATACTGGAGCGTCCCAAAGGAGGGAACATGAGTGACATCCATCTGCCACAGCTCGTTTGGGGACAAACCTCTGGGATTTACACCAGTCTTTTGGGCCGGCAAAAATTGGGCACAAGTGGAACAAGACTTAACAATATGTCTGGCCTCGGCTCTAGTAATGAAGAACTTCTTTCTCAACACTGCAGATGATACATGATATAGCTCATGAAATTCTTGTGCTTGCTGCTTTTGATCCAAGGATAAGAAAACACGCGTTGCCATATCAACTTGTTCATTGGCTTTTGCCATTGGACCAGGCAACAGGGAATGAGCCCGTATATGGGTAACATAAAAGGGGTGTTGGCGGCACAATATCTGAAACCTTATCCCGGCCAACAAGGATGCCACTGTGCTGGATGATCGAATATGGGGGGTCACTTCAAGATGTTTCACTGCATTAACCACATACAATGAATCAGAGATCAAATTAAAAGGTTCTTGAAATCGTTGAAAAACTTCCAAAACCACATGACATTCCACCACTTGAGGAGCATCAGGTCGATAGTCTATAACGACAGGATGCTGACCCTGAACCATATAAGCTCCTTTTCCGGATTTTGATCCGTCCGTATAAATGGTCAGGGCATCATTTAGTGGTCGCTCTACAGTGACCCTTGGAAAAATGACAGGTTGCTGGATAACGAATTTCAAAATTTCACTCTTGGGCAAATGGTTATCAATAATTCCAGAAAAGGTATACATAAGTATAGACCACTCAGAGGTAGTGGCAGTTAATGTTTCTATTTGATCTTTAGTATAGGGAACTACAAGTTTTTCCGGCAACATTGCAAAGGCGGAAACACATTGTTTAATACCCAAGAAGGCAACCTCAGCAACCATAGATGGATAGTGAGACAGCGTCTTCATCCCCAGAGACTTGGTATGAATCCAAAGCAAAGGCCCATCTTGCCAAAGAACACCTGTTGGAAATCCTAAGGTTGGAAGAACACACATCCAAATAGGCAAGGCATTGTTATAACGCTGTAATTGTGCTTTCATAAGAGCCTGTTCCACCTTCTGAAGAGCTGTTTGGGCCTCGGGGGTCATCTGTCGCGGGGAATTAAGATCAGGATTACCTTCCAATACAGCAAACAAAGGCTGTAATTCAAAGCGAGTCAGACTCAAATACGGTCGAAGCCAATTAATATCCCCAAGCAATTTCTGAAAATCATTCAAAGTTGTTAAATGATTAGTTCTAATTTCAATTTTCTGAGGTATTATTGTGGTCTTATTTATAACGGCTCCCAAAAAACTAATAGAATCTCCCTTTTGAATTTTTTCAGGGGCCAAATATAAACCTCTAGTCTCCAAATTCATTGATAAATCTCCTAAAACCTGCTCAAGCAGTGTCATGCTAGGGGCTGACAGCAAAACATCATCCATGTAATGAATGATTTTAACACCCGGGAACTTCTCCCGTACTGGCTGTAAGGCAGTGTCAACATAAAGCTGGCACATGGTGGGGCTATTGGCCATACCCTGAGGAAGCACGACCCATTGATACCTTTTATCAGGTCTTTCATGATTAATTGAGGGTAATGTAAAGGCAAACCTCTCCTTGTCTTTCTTATTCAATGGGATAGAGAAAAAACAATCTTTTATATCAACAGCTATAACAGGCCACCCTTGCGGGATGGCTGTCAAGGCCGGTAGACCGCGCTGTATGGGTCCCATAATTTGCATTTGTTGATTTATTGCTCTTAGATCATGGAGCAAGCGCCATTTCCCTGATTTTTTCTTAATAACAAAAATAGGAGTATTCCAGGGTGATTGAGAGGGTTCTAGGTGTCCCAATTGTAATTGTTCCTCTACTAATTGCGATGCTGCTTCCAACTTTTCTTTAGACAACGGCCACTGAGGGATCCACACGGGCATTGTGGTCTTCCATGTAATAGGAATCATTAACTCAGTGACCCCTGAGAAAAACCCAGCCCCCTGCGATTGGGGTTTCCCTGAGCTTCTATAGGAGTAGCAATACCTTGTAAATTTTTGCCTATCCCTCTGCCCGGTATAAAACCAGACCTGAGCATCATTTGCTGTGCAGCCTCGGAATAATCATTAGTAAGTTTCAATTTCATCTGGCTTTGCACATCCCTTCCCCACAGATTAAGTGGCAATCCTTCAACCACAAAGGGTTGAAATTTCCCCCTCTGATTTTTAAAATGCCAAGTCAGTGTTTTTGAGCTAATTCGGGGTGCTTTGGCATATCTTAAACCCTGTAAGGTCTGAGAGGAGGTCTGCAAAGGCCAGGATTTTGGCCAATAGGTGGCAGTAATAATACTGCGATTAGCCCCGGTATCAACCAGACCGGAAAATACCTTTCCTTCTATAATTAAATCCAGCATAGCTTCCAGATCCGCCTCCTCCTTGGGATTCAACTCATCCTGAGACAAATAAAGCGCTTTAAATTCATCTAAAAGTGGATACAATCCTGGCGTTGCATCCGATTTTTCTATTTGTTTTTCTCTTGGATCCGATTTTTCTGTTTGTTTTTCTCTCCTTTTCCTAGGAGTCTTAGGCCTATCTACTGTAGTCCCTATATTGTCACTTTCTGACGCACTATCTTGATATATGCTAAGAGCTTTACGGCCCATCTGTACAATATCCTCGCATTTCCCTTCTCTTAAGCACGAATGTATCATTCTCCATAACGGAAACGTGCCTCGAGAGAGCTCCCCCGGAAACGTGCCTCGAGAGAGCTCCCCCATTTCATGACGATCAGCTAAGTCCTTCCCCAATTTTTCCCAAGATGGAACAGTCAGGCTTCCGGATACTGCAAACCATGGAGCGGCACCATCAATATCCTGCAATAACTTACTAATCGTTTTGTGCGAAAGCTTAAGTCCTTGGCTGTTCAAAAGAGCTTGAATGGGTTCATGAAATCCAGCAGACGGTTCCGTAGATAAACTGTTCCCCATAGTTCACTCTCCTAAACAAACAACTTACTAAAGTGGGAGACACACTCGGTCAAGCTGATGGACCCGCAGCTACACGCAGACAAAAAATGCGAGAACCACAAAAGGACGAAAGCAACAATAGCATACCTGGACTACTCACCGACGGTCCACTCCGTGTGTCGAGTTCTGAATCGGTCCCCCACGCGAGGTGCGAAGTTCCCGGGTTTCGGCACCACTTGCGGCGAGCCTCTTCTGACCAGCAGAAAGACAAGTCACCACACGCTAGATTCTTCTCGTATCACACTTTATTGGAGTACAGCTTGGTTATAGACAGATGGAAGGAAGACCCCGAGCTTTGTTCACACTGGCTTTTTATAATGCACTATAACCTGTGGCACCCTGTGGTTGGCTGGTTAACTCAACCTGTGGTTGGCTGGTTAACTCAATCTGTGGTTGGCTGGTTAACTCAACAAGATATGTGCTGTTCACAATTTATTGGTTGCAATTCTGAGCCTTTATTAGCATATTGGCTCGTCGTGGCGCATGTGTGGCACATAGCCTTTGGGCTACTCCCTGATAAGCGTTATCTGCGACCAGCAGAACAACGGCTTCCACGTTATCTGCGGCATGGCAGAACAACGGCTTCCCACAGATAATACCGCTGTATGTTTAGAAAAATGCTTAGAATTTCCTGAAAGTTGTATCCTGAGAAAAAACTTAGCATGTGCTAAAAATCTATTAGATATAAGAGTTCAGTGTGTGGCTCGTTATTTATAGGATATAAAATATCAATAGTTTTCTTATCAGTGACTAGTTAGAAAAGATAATAAGAAATGATCCTATTTATGAAGGAACAAAAGAGGTAAAATACCTAGTAATAAACTTAATATTACCAGAGCCTCTATTTTAAAAACTCTTAAAACCCTTTTAAAGGACATAAAAGAAGATATAAATACACATGATTCTTGGATAAGAAGACTAAATATAATAGAGGTTAAATTTAGGGACTTCCCTGGTGGTACAGTGGTTAAGAATCTGTCTGCCAATGCAGGGGACATGGGTTCAAGCCCTGGTCCGGGAGGATCCCACATGCCGTGGAGCAACTAAGCCCGTGCGCCACAACTACCGAGCCTGCGCTCTAGAGCCTACAAGCCGCAACCACTGAAGCCCACGTGCGTATAGCCCGTGCTCCGCAACAAGAGAAGCCCCAGCTCGCTGCAACTAGAGAAAGCCCACAGGCAGCAACAAAGACCCAACACAGCCAAAAAAAAAAATAAATAAAAACAAAAAGATTAGTCAGTATACAACAAAGATGTCTAAATTATTCTGTGAATTCGTTTTCATCACAATTAAAATATCAGTGGGAATTTGAGAGTAGAAACATAAAATGATACTGGGTTTATCTAATAAAACAGGGGTTCTCAACTGCGGGCGATTTTGCCCTGCACCCCAACCCACGGAACAAGCGGCAAAGTCTGCAGACATTTTTTGGTTGTCATCACTAGGGGGGTGATACTGACATCTAGTGGGTAGAGGTCAGAGATGCTGCTAAATATCCTACAAGGCACAGGACTTCCTGCCCAAAATGTCAATAGTGCCGCTGATGATAAACCCTGATCTAGGAGAATAAATACTCTAGAATAACCAGGAAATTTCTGAAAAATTAGTGATCGAGGGACTAACCTCTTCAGTGGAACAGTGGAGACAGTCCAGAATACACTGGAGGATTTCATGTAGGATAAAGATGGCATTTTATATCAAGACGGATAATTCACTCAAAAATAATAACTGATTGGATTTTTAGGGAAAAATAAAGCTGGATCCCTATCTCACTCCTCTCATCAAAACAAATTCCAAGTGAATTAGAGATTAAATTTTAAAAAGTGAAACCATGGGGCTTCCCTGGTGGCGCAGTGGTTGAGAGTCTGCCTGCCGATGCAGGGGACACGGGTTCGTGCCCCAGTCCGGGAAGATCCCACATGCCGCGGAGCGGCTGGGCCCGTGAGCCATGGCCGCTGAGCCCGTGCGTCTGGAGCCTGTGCTCCGCAACGGGAGAGGCCACAACAGTGAGAGGCCCGCGTACCGCAAAAAAAAAAAAAAAAAGTGAAACCATGCAAGTACAAAGAGAAAACATGAGAGAATCAACTTGTAGTCTCGGCCCTGGAAGGGTCTTTCTAAGTAGGAACAAACACAGAAGCCATAGAGGAAATGGTGAAAAATCACATAAGTATTAAACACTCCTTCGTAAAAAGAGGAAATTATTTGCAAAACATGTAACAAAGGGGGCTTATTTACAAAGAGTTTGTATAAATCAATAAGAAAAAGAAAAATAGTAAAAAAAAAAAAAAAAGAGTAGTTCACATAGAATGGAAATACAGATAGCCACTAGGAAGATGCCAAGTCTTACTTAGAGGTAAAGGAATGTAAATCAGAGCAATAATTATGATATACAATTTCCCCTAACAGATTAATAAAAATTAAAATGATTGAGGGAATTCCCTGGTGGTCCAGTGGTTAGGACTCCACGCTTCCATTGCAGGGGGCACGGGTTTGATCCCTGGTCGGGGAACTAAGATCCCACATGCTGTGCGGCACGGCCAATGTAAGTCCAAAAAACAAAACAAAACATTAAAATGATTGATAATTTCTGATGTTATGAAGCGTGAAAGGAACCACACCACATATAGCTGATGACAAGGACAATCTGGTAAAATCTGTCTACATTTGAAATACATACAATCTTTCACCAAGGATTTCTACTGCTTAGCATTTAGCGTTACTGATATACTTGAAAAAGGATGCCGATATATATGGACAAGATATTCGGTTGTGGCATTATTGTAACAGTAAAATACTGGAAATACCTAAGTGTGTATCAGCCCAGCGCTGATTGCAGAATGAGATTTTGGTACAGCAGAACAGTATGCAGCCATGGAAACGGACACAGATTCGTCTGTACGGACAGGGAAAGATCATTACTAAGTGGGGAAAGTAACATGGTGCATCTAGTCTGACCTCATTGGTTTTGATTTTTAAATAGATGTTAATATAATTTTTGAAATCGTAACATTTTTTCTGGGAGGGTGTAGGGATGTTATCTTTGAGGAGAGTTACCAGAATTGAAAGTGGTGGGGGAGGGACTTCCCTGGTGGCATAGTAGTTAAGAATCTGCCTGCCAGTGCAGGGGACATGTGTTTGAGCCCTGGTCCGGGAGGACCCCACATGCCGTGGAGCAGCTAAGCCCACCTGCCACAACTACTGAGCCTGCGAGCCACAACTACTGAAGCCCACGCGCCTAGAGCCTGTGCTCCGCAACAAGAGAAGTCACCGCAATGAGAATCCCGCGCACCGCGTCGAAGAGTAGTCCCCGCGTGCCACAACCAGAGAAAGCCCGTGCGCAGCAACGAAGACCCAGCGCAGCCAAAAATAAAGTAAAGAAATAAAAAGACACACAAAAAAAAGAAGTGGTGGAGGAAGGAGACTTTTCATGTTAGATCTTTCTATACTGTTTAAAATTTTTAAAAACACATGCAGACATTGCTTTAAAAAAATAAAAACAGAGTAAATACAAATCATAACCTAATTTTCTTTTTTTTTTTTGCCTTAGCCAAATCCTTCCTCTTCCACTTGCTTTTTAGTGTGTCTTAACTATTCATTGGTAAATTATTTAACTGCTTGATCCCATTATGTACTCCCTTTGTTCAGGATTCTAGAGAAAGACCTTGGTTTTACTGGTTCCCACACCCCATGGGCTTTAGTTTCCTTACTTGTTCCTTGAGGAAATACCTACAGATCTAGGGCACAATGATGTCACGGCAAAGGTCTGTGAATGCTTTGTAAACTGTAACGGGCTACTGAAATGTAAGATGCACTTCTATTCCTATAGTTATCATTCAAATTCAGTTTGCCCTCTACTTGATTGTAATGCAGTTATATCCTTTGACCTCATCGAGTTGAATTAGAAAACTGCATTTGTCTCTGGACCTTTTGTTTTGAAGTGCAGGTTGTCCTTAACATTTTCATGTCAGCTTTTGGACAGCTGACACTTTTGTACATTGTCATGTATCCCCAAACTGCCTCGTTCCTGGTGAATTTGGACCCGTGCATCAGCTGATAAGCCCACTGTTAGAAGCAGTGGCCGGCATGGCCATGCTGCCCGTCAGCCGGTGTGTCTCTGTTGCTGGTGCCAGCACCCCTGCAATTATGCAGTCGTGTTAGTTGGTCGTGTGAATATCGGATCACACTTTGTCTTTATTTTATGAGCACGAAAACCAGGGGAACGAGAGTGTTGGCACTAGTAATAAGTGTGGGTTTTTAAATCTCAGTCCTGTTGAGTCAAAGAGGGAGGTGATTTAGTGTGTTAGAAACGGCACCTCACTGGACTCACAACCATTCTCTATAGATTCAGCTGTGAAGAATAATATAAAACTAAAGAAAATAAGGAAAATGCTAGCAGTATGTAGTTGATTTCCTCTTAAAGGAAAGATGTAATTATAAATTATTTATAGAACTTAGGGGACAGAAATCTTTTTATGGCCCTCAAGTCTTACTTAGTTTTTGAACTTTTGGCTTTAGCACACTTTTTTTTTTTTGGTAATGCATGGTATGGTATAATCTGTGTTTTCTTTCAAATATATTAAATTTGGAAGGGATCTCATTGTGAAATTATGATACAGTGTTGTGGTTTTAAACTCACAGTGGTTAAACCTGTGATCAGCCTGTATTGCACCCTTTCCTGGGAATTGATCTGTCCTCAAGGAGGAGCCCTCAAACGTAGAACAGGAGAAAATGCTCACTCCTTAGGTAATAATGATTGTATGATTGTTCACGCTTGCATCTGTTGCTAACGCACAGTCTAACCCAGGTGCTGGGGGAACTGCGTGAAGGGGCTGGACTGTCTCCGGGTTCTGGTGTCCAGGCCCCAGCATCCCCGGGGCCCTGCCGCCGTCTGCAGTAACTGCAGCAGCCGCAGGGGTGTGGACGGGCGCTCGGGGTCCAGCCCCAGCTGGTGCCCCCGAGGTGCTGGCCTCATTCGTCCTCCCAGCAGCCTCCAGGAGAAGGCGGTGTTTCATCCAGATCAGGGGGCCTCAGAGAGGTCAAAGGAGCGTGGCTTTGTCTCGCCCACGCCCGCCCTATTTCCACACTGAACACGGGCTCCTCCTAACTGATTCTGAATCAGTATTATAACATCTCTGCGGTACAGCCGGACACACCTGCTTCTTCCTTTTCTCCCTCCGGTGCCCGTGGTGAAGACCTAGTTTTACCTGATGGGCGTGGAGCTTAGAGAATGGGGTGGCCCCTCGTGGTAGGCAGCTGTCCTCCCTGGTACCCCATAAGCGCGCATCTCAGCCCGCACGAGATGCTGAGCGCCCCCTAAAGCTGCAAGGCGGTCCTGCCACTAGATGGCAGTCTCGTCCAAACAGTGACCCCTGCGCTGGGAGTCCCTGCTCTGACCAGCAGTCCTCCTGGCATTCATTAGGTCAACAAATATTTTCAAGCGCCTACTGTGTGCTCGGCGCTGTCCTAGGCAACAGAGAGACATCGAGGAGCACGACATGGAGCTCGGTGAACAGATGTGGTTGCGGCCGTGTGGGGGAGGAGGACAGAGGGCGGGGGGGCCGGGGGCTGAGAGAAAGAGGGGTGAATGACCCGACCTCATTTTGGAAGGAGCACTTTGGCTGCCTGTGCAGACTGGACGAATGGACAGGGGAGACCAGATGAGAGGCTATGGCCAGACCCTAGGAGAGAGACTTTTCAAGGCTGAATAATAGTCCATCATATGTAAATACTACATTTTCTATATCCCTCCGCCATCGGACAGACCAGAAAGACCAGGAACGAGCTTTAACTTCAGGCGTTGTCTGGGGTGACCCCGGTGTGAGGAGGTTTAGAACTTGGTGCTGGTATTATCAAGTCTTGGGTTCTTAGGTGGTACCTGGTGGTTTCATGGCCCTGTATTTCCCAGGGGTCATCAGGGCTTGGCGGCTTTCCGGGGTCCTCCCCGGGAACCCGTGGTTCAGAGGGGGGCGCTCTCCCTGCTCCTGCCCCCAGGAACACTGACGTTTCTGCCAAGTCTTTCCGTCCAGAAATGTGCTGCCTCTCCAGTTCTCTGAGTTTTCATTTTCGTTTTTCCCTGATGTCTGCTTATTGCCCCCGTCCTCCCCCTCCCCCTCCCCCTCCCCCTCCCCGTCCTCCTCCTCCTCCTCCTGCCCCCGGCTCTTCCTCCGGCTCCTTCTGTTTGTTGAGTTTATGCCTAGGTTTATACTTATCCTGCTTTGGTGGATGGGATTCCTTAGTCATTGTATTTTCTTTCTTTTTCTTCTTTTTTAACATGGAAAACTTCATGAACTTGCATGTCATCCTCCACGCTAATCTTCTCTGTATCCTTCCAAGTTTAGAATGTGCTGCTGAAGTGAGCGTTTGTATTTTTTTAATTAGATATTTTTAAACTAATTCATAACTGACTCCTTCCCTTACTGGTACTGATGGTTTTCAGTTGATTCTTATGTGTTTTCCAAGTGGAGGATTCTATCAGCTGCGATAACAATGCCTTTTGTCTCCTCCATCCCGTAGCTGTGTCTTTTCTCTCTGATTCCTGCTGTATCGTGAGACCTGAGTTGTGTTCAATGCTAGTGATGTCCTTGTTCTCATTTTACTGTGATTGCTTTTTAAAAAATTTTATAAATTTATTTATTTTGTTTTTGGCTGTGTTGGGTCTTCGTTGCTGCGCGTGGGCTTTCTGTAGTTGCAGTGAGCGGGGGCTACTCTCCATTGCGGTGCATGGGCTTCTCATTGCGGTGGCTTCTCTTGCTGTGGAACACGGGCTCTAGGCACGTGGGCTTCAGTAGTTGTGGCACGTGGGCTCAGTAGTTGTGGCTCGCAGGCTCTAGAGTGCAGGCTCAGTAGTTGCGGCGCACGGGCTTAGCTGCTCTGCGGCATCTTCCCGGACCACGGCTCGAACCTGTGTCCCCTGCATTGGCAGGAGGATTCTTAACTACTGCACCACCAGGGAAGCCCACTGTGATTGCTTTTGATGTTTCCCTATTAAATCAGATACAGAAAGTTGGCTTGAGATATTGTTTTGCAGGTTCAGTTCTTCCTTTCCTCTTTTGCTCAGAGTTACTAGGATTGGGTGGTAGATTTATTAAATGCCCTCAAGGCATTCTGTTATTACTTTAATTATTGATTTTCTTTTTTACCCTGGAGTCTCCTTCAGGAAATCCAAATATGTGTATATTTGGTCTCCTGGGTATGTCTTCCACATCACGTATTTCTTTAATCCTTTTGATTGCTTTCATGCATCCTCTGATTTTTAAAAGTTTATCATCTAATATGCTTTGCTTTGTTTCTTTACTTGAATTCAACTATTGTCTTTAATCTTTAGTATAATTTCTCTGATCGCAAATTGTTTCTTTATGACTTCTTGCTCTATCTTCATAGCTATAAAAGCTCCTTGAGTTTCAATGAGGATGCAGATTAGAGATTTTTTTTTTAATTTCCTATTTCTTCCAATAACTTTGTTTCATAGGTACATATTTATCTGGATTCCTCAGATGATTCCCCTTTTATGAACTGCTGAGACTTTCCATATAGATCTAGTGATTTTCTAGAATCCATCTTCACAGAGGGAGATCTGTTGTGTCATGTCCCAGGGGTGGTATCTATGCCGGTGACTTTCTCTCACGCGGAGACTCAGGGTAAACTTTGAATAATGCAAAGTGCTGGCTTCCCTTGATTTACATGTTAGCTGCATTTCTAGAAAATTCAGTGTCTAATAAAGTGTAAAAACTCTCCTTGTGGGCTTCCCTGGTGGCTCAGTGGTTGAGAGTCCGCCTGCCGATGCAGGGGATACGGCTTCGTGCCCCGGTCCGGGAAGATCCCACATGCCGCGGAGCGGCTGGGCCCGTGAGCCATGGCCGCTGAGCCCGTGCGTCCGGAGCCTGTGCCCCGCAACGGGAGAGGCCACAACAGTGAGAGGCCCATGTACCACAACAAAAAAAAAAAAAAAAAAAAAAAAAACCACCAAAACACCCTCTCCTTCTGTTTCTATGTAAAATAGTGTTAGATTCTGGACTCAGACCATTATAAACATTTTTTTTTCACTTCCTGAATGCTGGGTATCCTAAGAGAGGGGAGAGGGCTGCAAGAAGCAGGCACACCCCTGACATTTGTAGGGCCTGGGGCAAGGAGGCAAATAAGGACCCACTGTTTATTGGCAAGGTTCTGATCAATGTAATTAAGTAGCCTATGAAGGATCA
Organism: Phocoena sinus; assembly: GCF_008692025.1. Taxonomy (NCBI): domain Eukaryota; kingdom Metazoa; phylum Chordata; class Mammalia; order Artiodactyla; family Phocoenidae; genus Phocoena; species Phocoena sinus. Next base: position 2,065,088 of record NC_045782.1, read on the forward strand.
GGGATTTTGGGTGATCTGTTAGGTTGTGGATTTGATGAAAATAATTTTCTGGCTCATTTTCGTTGTTTTTATCAGTAAGGTATGAATTTTGTGTGGCAAATTTTATTCTTTTTTTCTGCTAAGCCTTTTCCCCCCTGAGTTCATGTTAGTATTTTCTAATTTCTATCACTTCATGATTTTGAATGATTCTCAAAGATTTTTTTAAAATTGTAATGGTATTCAAAGTGTATAGTTTTTATATAGATTTTCATCAAAATATAAATTAAAGTCAATAAAATAGTTGAAAATGTATTTCACATATATATATATTTTTTTGCGGTACGCGGGCCTGTCACTGTGCTCCCCCTCTGTGGAGCACAGGTTCCAGACGCGCAGGCTCAGCGGCCATGGCTCACGGGCCTAGCCGCTCCGTGGCATGTGGGATCTTCCCGGACCGGGGCACAAACCCGTGTCCCCTGCATCGGCAGGTGGACTCTCAACCACTGCACCACCAGGGAAGCCCTGTTTTTTTTTTTTTTTAATTACCTTTAAGTTTGCAGTAATTATAGATTCACATGCAGTAGCAAGGTATAAGATTCCCTTGTCCCTTTTACTGGTTATCCCGAGTGGTACCATTTTGCAAAATGCTAGTACAGTGTCACAATCGGAGAGCAACATCGACACAGTCTGGTTTTAGAGCGTCTCCATCACCACCAGGATCCCTCCTGTGGTCCTTTTACAGCCACACTCATGCCTCTCGATCCCCACCCCCTCCTTAACCCCTGGCAACCACTAATCTGTTTTCCATTTCCATAGTTTTGCTATTTCAAGATTCCTTTTTAATTTCTTCATAGTATTTCATGGTGTGGATGTGCCACAGTCTATTTACCCACAAGTCTGGGTTGTATCTAGTGTTTTGCTCTCATGAATAGAGCTGTTACAAACATTATCATTAATAAAGTGGTACAGGTTTTTACGTGGACATTTTGTGGAAGCATTTCTCTGGGACAAATGCCCAGGAGTGCACTTGTTGGATTGTATTAGTTGCATGTTTAGTTTTTTAAGAAATTGCCAAAATGTGTTTCCAGAGTGGCTGCGCCATTTTATACTCACGCCAGCAATGTGTGAGTGATCCAGTTTCTCCACAGCCACGCCAATAGGTGTGTGGTGATATTTCACTCTAGTTTTAATTTGCATTTCCCTGATGGCTAATGATGTTGAAACACATCTTATTTTTCTTTTGCCACTTAAAAAAAATTTTATTTATTTAATTTATTATTTATTTTTGGCTGCGTTGGGTCTTCGTTGCTGTGCGCGGGCTTTCTCTAGTTGCGGTGAATGGGGCTACTCTTTGTTGCAGTGTGCGGGCTTCTCATTGCGGTGGTTTCTCTTGTTGCGGAGCACGGGCTCTAGGCCCGCGGGCTTCAGTAGTTGTAGCACGCGGGCTCAGTAGTTATGGCTTATGGGCTCTAGAGTGCAGGCTCAGTAGTAGTGGCGCACGGGCTTAGTTGCTCCGCAGCATGTGGGCTCTTCCCGGACCAGGGCTCGAACCCGTGTCCCCTGCATTGGCAGGCGGATTCTTAACCACTGCACCACCAGGGAAAACCCAACCTTATTCTTCTTTTCCAAAGTTGTTTTATCTAGTCTCGTTCCTTTGACTTTCTGTATAAATTTAGAATTATCTCATCTGTGTACACACAGAAAGTCTTCTGGGAATAGACATCTTTACTGTGTTGAGCCTTCCAATACACAAACATTTATTTAGATCTCCTCTGATTTCCTTCATCAGCATTTTATAGCTTTTAGCGTACAAATCCTGTACCTATTTTGCTGGATTTATACCTATTTCTTTTTTTTTTAGCAATTGTAAGTATTGTTACTGTATTTCTAATTTTGGTGTTCATTGCTAGAATATTGAAATACAGTTTATTTTTTATGTTTATCTTGTATCTTGTGAACTTGCTGAACTCACTTATTAGTTGTCGGAGATTTTTTCTCCTTTAGATTCCTTGGGATTTTCTATGTAGACAATCATGTCGTCTACAAGTAGGAGCAGTTTTAACTCTTCATTTCTGACCTGTATGCCTTTTATTTCCCTTTCTTGCCTTGTTGCACTGTCTAGAAATTCCGACACTGTGTTGAATAAAAGTGCTGACAGTGGACATACTTGCCTTGTTCATAACCCTAGGGGGAAGGCATTCAATCTTCTACCATTACGTATAATGTTAGCTTTTGGTGTTTTGTACATGCTCTTTATCAAGCTGAGGAATTTCCCTTCTATCCTAATTTTTGTAAGATTTTTTTTTTCTGAGGAATTTCCCTCTATTCCAACGTTTATCGTGAACGGAAGGTGGAAAGTAGACCAGCTGACCTTCAACATATTCACCAGCTAGATTTACTTTTTAAAAATGTGGATGGTTGGGAGAGCGTTTTGTGAACCACTCGTTAAGAAAAGGGAGAGTGGGGCTTCCCTGGTGGCGCAGTGGTTGAGAGTCCGCCTGCCGATGCAGGGGACGCGGGTGCGTGCCCCGGTCTGGGAAGATCCCACATAGCGCGGAGCAGCTGGGCCCCTGAGCCACTGAGCCATGGCCGCTGAGCCTGCGCGTCCGGAGCCTGTGCTCCGCAGCGGGAGAGGCCACAACAGTGAGAGGCCCGTGTACTGCAAAAAAAAAAAAAAAAAAAGAAAGAAAAGGGAGAGTGGAATTTTTAATGTTTTGATTTGTACCTTTTCTTGTATGAAAGAATTTAAGAAGTCTTATAGAGATAAATGCAAGAAAATAAAAAGATAAAAATGTGGGGGGGCGGAAATAGAAAAACCAAAAGCTAGAAGGAAAGTGCATGATTGCTAGTTTGGCAAGGAGTTTCTAGAAGCCAGAGGGGAGAGGGAAACCTGATTCATGATGAGAGGATGAGAAGAAGCCAGCTACTGATGAAACACACAACCTTCCTGGGACTGAAATGTACAAAAATCAAGTCTCCTTTAGGTATCTGAAGGGAACAAGGGATCGATTTTCTAAAGTCGGCAAAGGCATCTTATAAAGCAAAACTTGTATGTCTGAACACCCCACTAGCACCCCTAGGTAACAGTTCTGTCCTTTATTATTCTTTTAAACAATTCATACATTGACTCTCTCTCGCTCTTCAGTATTTAATCAGAAACACAGCATTACTGTTAGATTTCGGTGAATTTAAACCAGGTGAGAATATTGGGTTACGTGCCAGAGTGACATTACAGCAGTAAACTTCAGGGATGGAGATGTGATACGACTGATGATACGTGTTTGTGTTGACAGCTGGGGTCTGCTAGCTGAAATGTCGAGGATGCCTGTGAGTAAGCTTGGCAGGGGCCGTCGTAGAGCTCAGTATGACTGCAGTACAGTGGGTGGAGGTCGAGGACGTCTCCCACTGCAACTGCCCTTCCCGGGAGAGCATGGTGACTAATGGCCTTTTAATAGGGTCAGCTTCTGGACGGAGGGATGGAATGATTCGTTCTTCTAGGAGGACGATCGTGAGTGTTGCTCCTTGAGTGAGCGTGAGCTGGTTGCTGGTCAGAACCACGTGGCCCGGCGCCCGTGCCCCAGGCTTCTTTATGGAAGCGGAAAAAAGGGAAGGAAACGGTGGGTCCCACTGTGGAATGAGTTTTATGTTCCAGAAGAAAGTTCTGCTTTTCTGGTTCTGGGTAACCGTCACGTTGGATGGAAGGTAAGCTGGAGGTGTTTCCACTGAATTCATGGAACATTCAAGTTCCAGGCCCTGAACTTGGCCATGACCTTCTGAAACGTTCACATCGCCCTCTGGAAAACAGGACCAGACCTGCTGCCTCGTGCTGGCTTTCCTGGCTGCCGACGCACAGTAGATTCTCAGCGCTCTGTTCTCTCTTCCCGAAAGTTTGGATGATTAAGCTTGCCGTCGAATTTTATTTCTTAGCATATTGATTTCCGCATCAAAAATTAGGTGAATACTGAGGAAAGTGTTTTTCCTGAGCAAATTACAGTACAGATAGAGTAGAAGTGTGTCCTGCGGATACGTGCCGTCCCCCTCCCTCAACTGAACCTTGCTCAGGTTTTCTTAAACGCTCTTGGAGGGGATATTTATCCTCATTTGATCAATTCCAAAAGACAGCCCAGCCGAGGTGGCTTTATGCTGCGGGAATTCGTTTCGGAGCCCGAACGCAAGAGATTGATAATAAATGAAATCAACATATATTTGATAATCTAAGTGCAGAGTATTAAAGTCAGGAACTGTGTGTGGGGTTGACGGCGGAGGGTCCGAAAGGAAGACTTGCAGACAGCAGTGGAGCGGCAGGAAGACTGGAAGAAAAGTGGCAGAGGCAGGCACAGACGCGGCTTTGTTCTTCCCTTCCCGCCATGCCCCAGCTGTGTGGCCTGAAGCAAAAGGCTCCCCCAGCAACGCCGCCAGTCCCGCTCTTGGAGTAGCCGCGTCTGTGGGCTTTCAAATGAAAGCAGGTAGAAAAGGTCCTTCTGCCATTTGCCTCGTTCTCAGTGCGTTTTCCGAGTTAACCCATCCTGGCTCCTGGCCACCCCTGGGGCTCCTTTTGGGCCCTTGCAAACCATTCCTTTAAAAATCGGTTCTATCAAACTCTAGTCTTTGGTCAGGTAAAATTTTTATATCATATTCATTTTTTGAATCGGTCATAGAATCATATGGCTCACAATGTAAAGGGTACAGTGAAAAGCTTTGCTGCCACCCCTCTGTCTGCCTCGTTCAGCACTGTCCGGCCCTCCGCTATCCTTCTAGAGATTCCCAGTGTGTGCAGAAGCAGGTGTGCGTGCGTCCTCTTCCCTCTCTGTGCACGGACGGTGGCGGGAAAGGTCACACGTTCCACGCGGTGAGCCCCGGAACCCAGTCTGCACCCTCCCATGTGTGCGGTGTGCTTCACTCCTCTCCAGCCTGCCCCTCATCTCTCTGTGCTTATGAGAGCCATTCATGACCTTGTTCAAAGTTATCTCCGCTTCTGGGGTTGTCATTTCCCTGGGCCAGGAAATTTATGCTCCTTAGGTGGTTTTCTTGGGCTTGAGTTTCCTCTAAGGTTTGGTCTGCCCTCCGCAGGACAAAACCATTTTGGGGGGCACGTGTGTGCGGGAAGACAGAAGGAGGGGCAGAGCTTTTGCCCTTAATTGTTTTCAGCAAACCTCAGCTCCTTTCCAGGATTAGCTTTCCAGACCATTTTCTTACAGGTTTCTGCCAACTTCATAGTCAGGCAAGGCTCTGCGTCCTGTCCTTCGGTTTTACGCAAGTCCTCGACTTTGCCCGGGTCGCCGTCACCCTGATTGCTTAGGGATCACCCCTTTCTCCCATCGTTACTCACTGTGGGATGAGACTCTCCCGTTTGGAGAAGCATCACATGTTTCGTTACCTGTTAAGACGAAGTTAACCCCACCCATCTCAGGAAGTGGGGACCACAAAAGGCAATGGCCTTTGTCAGGAACCAAGAACAGAGCCTAAAATGTAGATATCTTTATAAAACCTGCTTTTCCTCTGAAACCATCCTCCATAACAGGATCTCCGAGTTAGGAATGGTGACAATTAAGTAAAATCCACCTGCTTTGGACTCTGGGGCGTCTTGACCAGGCTCTTCCAGCTCTGCTTTCCGAAGATGATATGCTTTTCCTTCCTTGCACTTTGTCAACAATTCCTTTTTCAGTCAAAGTTAGAGTTCTTTTTGGTTCCAAGCAGTAAAATTAGGGCCAGGTTTTGACTGAATATGTGGAAGAATGTTCTAGCAGCCACAGAAGTGCAGGGAAGCGTGCTGCCCCAGGAAACCAAGAGCTCCCGGTTATTGGTGGGGAGGTTTCATTCTGCGCTGAACTCCTTGCTGGAGATGTTGGAGGGCGATGGGAGCAGATCCTCACTAACGTCCTTCCCAGCCCTCGAGGGGTTGCTGTGAAGCTCAGAGACCTCCTCCTCTTGTCTCCTTCCATGTGGGAGACACTGCTTCAGCCCCTCGGACCACCAGGTACCTGATGACTCCAAACCTGCATCTCTGCCCCAACTTGCACCTGCCTTCCGGAAACACTTCTCCAGCTGCCCACAGCGTCTCGTGGATGTTCTGCACGTGTTGTGTCCGTCCCTTCCTTCCTTCAACAAACGTGTCCACTGAGTTCCAGGCATCTTCCCAGGTGCCGGGGACGCAGCCACGAGCGAGACAAGGGAAGCCCCGGCTCTCCTGGGTCTTACGCTGCGTTCGTGTGGGATCTGCCGGCGTGATTGCCCACCCCTCTCACTGCACTTGTTTCCCTGCTTCCTCTAGCATCTGACTCCTGCCGACTGCAGCGCTCTCCCGGCACCCAGATCAGCTCTCCTGTTATCCGTCAGCCTCCTTTCCTTCAGCGTGTGATTTTCTTTGTCACCACGTCTACCGACTTCTTTTCATTTCCTCTGGGTTCCCCTGACCCCACCTGGCACAGCGTCTCTCTCCTAAGGCACAGAGGCTTCCTGGTTGAAGTCGGGCTGCTGCTAATGTTTGCCCCACCCTCTTGTCCTGAGAGACTGGGACCAGTTTGGGTCAGTTCATTGACAAAGTTGGTTAAATTGGGGAATCCTAAAAAATGAAAGATATACTGTAAACATTTTATTTTCACCTAAAATGTTCAAGTGCTTTCATTCACTGTTGTCCAGCTACAGAGCCAAGGTATTTTCTTGGAGCGCACCTGTCGGTGGGAACCCTTTGGCATCTTCCCACACCTGTGACACACCTTCCATGATTTCCAGCTTTAAACAGGAGCGAGAACTTAGGTGCTTCCGAAGAAGACTGCCGGCAGAATCCTTTCACGTGTTTGCTACTGGTCCCCTCATCATTTAGAGCTACTTTGGGCATTTTTTAAATTGAAATATAGTTGATTTACAATGTTGTGTTAGTTTCAGGTGTACAGCAAAATGATTCAGTTTTTTTTATATATATATATATATATATATATATATATATTTATTTATTTATATGTAATATGTGTTTTCAGATTCTTTTCCATTATGGTTTATTACAAGGTGTTGGATATAGTTCCCTGTGCTATACAGTAGGACCTTATTTACCTCTTTTATATATAGTAGTTTGTATCTGCTAATCCCCAGCTCCTAATTTATCCCTCCCCCATCCCCTATTTTAACAGCTCACTTTCATTCAGTCTTTTCAAACCATTCAGAGTGGCTTTTTTTTTTTTTTTTTTTTTTTTGCGGTACGCGGGCCTCTCACTGTTGTGGCCTCTCCCGTTGCGGAGCACAGGCTCCGGACGCGCTGCCTCAGCGGCCATGGCTCACGGGCCCAGCCGCTCCGCGGCACGTGGGATCCTCCTGGACCCAGGCATGAACCCGTGTCCCCTGCATCGGCAGGCGGAATCTCAACCACTGCGCCACCGGGGAAGTCCCAGAGTGGCTTTTGAGGAAACAATCTCTCTCTCTCTCTGTGCTATTTCATTGGTTTACATAATAATTAAGTTACGTAAATAAAATCACTGGTACAACTAGCATAAATAGGGTTGGAACAAATAGACCTACTCTCAGTATGCAGACAACCCATGTGGAGGGGCTGAAGTGCACGGCTGTTCCAGGTGGGGCCTCCCAACCAACGGTGCTCGTCCTGCCCAGGACATTGGTCAATGTGTCCTGTTCAAATGGGCACCTTGGTTACCTTGGTGAGCTGGTTATGTGTAAAATGCTAGGAAGAGGGTGGATGAACAGCAGGCTTTGCATCAGCAGGGCCATCATCCTGAACCACAGCTTCGGATGGCCCAGCCCTCTACTCAGACACCTGCGGCTCTCCCGCGGGAGACCAGGGGCAAAGCTCCTGCCTAGATCCAGCACGATCCCGCAGCAGCCTCGGCCCAACCCTGTTCGTGCCTTGAGCTCCAGTCCTGGGCCACAGGGGGGCTGGTTCTCCAAATACACTCAAGACTTTCCAACAATCAAGCCTTTGTTCGCCCTGGTGAGCACAGACCCGGCAATGCTCCTCCAGGACACACGTCCAGGCCCGGCACCTCTCCTGCTGGCACCTCTCCTGCTGGCCCCTCCTGCCACTCTGGACCTTGACAGCAGTGCTGTTCACCACAGGAGGGAGGACCAACTGGTAAGCGTCACCTCCTCCGTGAAGACTTTCTTGATCCCACAACAGGATGAGCTTTTCCCCTTTTAAAGATAGGCTGCGTTTGGGCTTCCCTGGTGGTGCAGTGGTTGAGAGTCCGCCTGCCGATGCAGGGGACACGGGTTCGTGTCCCGGTCCGGGAAGATCCCACATGCCATGGAGCGGCTGGGCCCGTGAGCCATGACCGCTGAGCCTGCGTGTCCGGAGCCTGTGCTCCGCAATGGGAGAGGCCACAACAGTGAGGGGCCCGTGTACCGCATAAAAAAAAAAAAAAGAAGAAATGAGCTGGAGAACCTTAAATGCAGATTTCAGAGTGAAAGAAGCCAGTCCGCAAAGGCTGCATCCTGTACGATTCCAACCACACGAAACCCTGGAGAAGGCAAAACCATGGAGACAGTAAAACAATCAGTGGTTGCCGAGGTTTGGAGGAAGAAAGGTGGGGGGAAGACTAGGTGGATCACAGGGTACTTTTAAGGCAGTGAATCTATTCTGTGTGACACTCCAGTGATGGATACATGTCATTATACATTTGTCCAAACCCACAGAATGTATAACCAACCCAAAGAGTGAACTCCAATATAAACTGTGGAGTCTAGTTAATAATAACGGATCTACAACATTGTAAATCAGCTATACGTCAATAAAAAAAATGAAAAAAACCACAGGTCTATATTGGCTTATCAGTTGTAACAAATGTACCCCACAGTGCAGGCTGTTAATAAAGGGGGAAACAGAGGGGGGTGCGGAGGGGGTATATGGGAACTTTCTATACTTGCCACTCATTTCTTTTATAAACCTGAAACCTCTTTAAAAAACAAAGGCTATTCCTTTAACAAAAATCATAATCCAAATAACTACCTCGGGCTTAAAGTAACACCACGAAACAGGAATAACAGTCACCGGGGATCACCTGTCCACCAGCCATTTCCTTCTTCTTTGCTAATGAACTCCATGGAACACGATGCTGCTAGAAGGTCACACTGTTCTTAGCTCCAGAATGAATCTTGATTACACGGTCGAAGCCAATCCTGGTGATTCCATTTTCCTTGCTAGTGACTGAGGGAGGTCTGGTGGGAGAGTCCGGGAACGCTTTCTTGCCCTTAAGGGGACACACTGGAAGAATGCTCTCTTCTTCCACGGGGCTTTGTCCTCCCTGCTTGCAGTCACCAGCACTACAGCGGCCATCTCCACCAAGACGGCGAAGGGAGGTGGCCAGGAGGGTAGATGAGAAACACAGAGAGAACTGGTTCTCTCACGACATCACTGTGTCCCCAGGGTAAACCTCCTCTGAGTCACCTACCTTCTGTTCTGTTAATACAACATGGCACGCTTCCTCAGTGTTGAAGTCCAGCTGAGTCAGATAAGATCTGACCTGGTAGCTCTCCTTTTTCTCCATAACGGACTCAGGTTCAGAGAGATTCGCTATCTTGCCCAAGGACATAGAGATAAAAAGGAAGGAGCCAGAGTTCAATTCAGGCCTGTTGCCTGCAAGCACTTGTTCTTTCTTTCTCTACTTCTCTGCCTTCAGGAGAAGCTGGCCCCGGAATCTTCAAAGAGAAGCGACTCTTTCGGGATTCAGAAAAGCAAATCGTTTCTTGAAATAAGTAACTGTAAACTATGGGAGAAAATCTTGGAAAAACCCTTCCTGAATTAGAGAAAACACATTTTTTAAATCTCCAACAGGGCTTAACTTAAATATAAATAACATCGCTAGAGGGTAAAGGAAGGCAGATTGAGATAATGGTCATTACCACTCTAGACCCCGGTACAGTAAAAATGCCCATCGTCTGTCCTTGTCTCAGCCACTGACTCATTAGGTGACCTCGCCCAGACCACCCCTTGAGCCTACAAGAGTCTTATTATCTACCCAATCACCTTCCCTTGGAGCTTCGTATGAATAATAAAAACTCATCACTGGCCTTCAGATTCTGAAGTTCACATTATATGCGAAAGACAAGCCTAGGGGTGTAACGTGAGTTTTCCCCTAAGCTTCCAAGTCTAGGAGCACAAAGGGGGTCGTGTTTCCCTCAATGATTTCTGGAAGTCCCAGGAGCATGGGGCTTAGGCTGCTTTATTCAATCAATAATATTCAGCACCTGTGTTGTACATGACACTCTCCAAGTTTTCCATCTTCTAAAGGAGGGGGGAAACCTCAACTTTCCTAATAAGTCAAAGGCCAACGAGGTTCGCACAAAGAAAACCAAGGGAAACTTAAACGCTGGGAGAAAGAGTCAAAGAAAGGGTAACAGAAGAAGTCTAGTAACTGAATCAGAAGAAAAGTTCCTCAGGCAAACAGCACATATATTGGTCTGAAAAACACTCCAACGACAAAAGGGTGGCAGGAAACGTCGAGGGCTCATCTGTAGGGACAGAAAGCAGATTTGTGGTTGCCTGGAGCTGGCGTGAAACAGGAATTGACTGGAATCAACAGAAGGCATCTTTTCGGTGTGACAGAAATGTTCTAAAGCTCCGTCGTGGTGGATGGTTGTAACTTAGTAAACTGACTAAAACTCTTTGGCTTGCACATCTTAAATGGGTGGATTTAGTGATATGTAAATTACACTTCGATAAAGCTGGGTTTTAAAAAATTTTTTTAATTTTTTATTTTTTTAAAAGTTTTTTTTTTTTTTTTTGCCGTACGCGGGCCTCTCAATGTTGTGGCCTCTCCCGTTGCAGAGCACAGGCTCCGGATGCGCAGGCTCAGCGGCCATGGCTCACGGGCCTAGCCGCTCCGTGGCATGTGGGATCTTCCCAGACCGGGGCATGAACCAGTGTCCCCTGCATCGGCAGGCGGACTCTCAACCACTGCGCCACCAGGGAAGCCCTGGGGTTTTTTTAATAAGTAAAAGGAGATAAACGGATGAGCCTTCAAGACTCAACGAATTATTTCTGAACTAAAAAGAGCCCCCCGTCATTACTCCAAATCAATTAGCAAGACTGAAGCCTGGGGGTGCCTCAATGCCAGGAATGAAGGCTAGAAAGATACTGGCTTTGAAGAAGATGAGATAAAGGGGAGAGAGAGGCCTCAGCCACGCTTGGGACTGGCTTGCTTCCTGAGGGTGCTGCCAGCAGGTCCAGCGCACAGTTCACTGGAAGCAGCAGAGAAGGAAGAGGCAGGAAAGAGCAGTACAGGGCAGGGTGCGGGGAGGTCTGAGCAGAAAGACAAACGCAGCGTATCTTTTTTTTTTTTTTTTTTTTTTGCGGTACGCGGGCCTCTCACCGCTGTGGCCTCCCGTTGCGGAGCACAGGCTTCGGACGCACAGGCTCAGCGGCCATGGCTCACGGGCCCAGCCGCTCCGTGGCATGTGGGATCTTCCCGGACCCAGGCATGAACCCGTGTCCCCTGCATCGGCAGGCGGACTCTCACCCACTGCGCCACCAGGGAAGCCCTGTTGCTCTTTTAAAACAAGCATCATAGCTGTCTTTGACGTCCCTAGAGCATTTTTGAGGCTATTTAGCACCGGTTCTGGTTCTGGAGCATGTCAGCTGTACCTCCACCTGTGGCTCCGGACAAACTGATCCCACTGGAAATTTTATCCTATTCCAACACTGGACGGTCAGCGTTTGTTTGCCCAGTTCGTATTATTGCCACAACTTGACTTCTCGCTGTCCTGCTTTCAAAGTTCTCTTTAAAAGATTTGTTTTCAGTGATGGCTGATACTTAAAATTGGGAGGTCATGCCCTCAGGAATAATTACTAGGAGTGTGTTAAATTTCTCTACCTCCTTTTAAAATGGTTTTATCAGGTTACCGCCATCAGCATCTAAAACTGTCACTGATGGATTATCACTGTCACAGGTGGTCTAGTGGTTAGGACTCGCTGCTCTCACTGCAGAGGGCCTGGGTTCGATCCCTGGTAGGGGAAATAAGATCCCACAAGCTGCGTGGCCAAATAAATAAAACTCTCATCGATGAAGGTTATTTCAGGATGTGTCTTCCTTAAACAGTATTTAACATTGATTGGATCATGATGTTTTTGGAAAAAAAATGTTTTGGAGGCAATTGGGGAAATTTTAATATGAACTGTGTACCGTGTAATATTTTGAGAATATTATTTTTCGTAGGTGTGATCATGGTGTTGTAGGAGAGTTTAGGAGATCCTGCTGGAAGTATCTGGGGGTGAAGTGTTGTGATGTCATGTGGTTGGCAACATACTTTCAAATGAGTCAGTGAGAAGGAAAATGGAGAGGGGTCGAGATAAAGGCCAAATGTGGTAGAATGTTTATGCGGTAAAATGGTTACAGTTGGTAAATGTAAGTGATGGATATAGAAGGGGTTCATTGTAGTGTTCTGGGCACACTTTTCTGTGCATCTGAAAATGTTCACAGTGAAAAGTCGGACAATAAAAAAAGACTTTTTCCCCTTCAATATTATAAAGCATTCATCCGTGTTTACTTCAAGACTTTTATATGTTCATATTTTACACTTAAATTTATACTGAATTGAACTTACTGTTGGCATAAAGAGGGATATATGGCTGTCACTTAATTTGAAGTGCTACTTTATGTTCAATTCTTTAATTTTTTAATAAATTTATTTATATATTTATTTTATTTATTTGGCTGCGTTTTGTCTTTGTTGCTGCGCACTGGCTTTCTCTAGTTGCGGCGAGCGGGGGCTACTCTTCGTTGCAGTGCGCAGGCTTCTCATTGCGGTGCCTTCTCTTGTTGCGGAGCACGGGCTGTAGGCGCGAGGGCTTCAGTAGTTGTGGCACGCAGGCTCAGTAGTTGTGGCTCGCGGGCTCTAGAGTGCAGGCTCAGTAGTTGTGGTGCAGGGGCTTAGTTGCTCCGCGGCATGTGGGATTCCCCCCCGACCAGGGCTCGAACCCGTGTCCCCTGTGTTGGCAGGCAGATTCTTAACCACTGAGCCACCAGGGAAGTCCTGTTCAATTCTTTTAAATCTGTTTTTCGGGGAATTTCCATTCTGTTGTAACCACACTGGTTTTCTGATGTAATTTTATGGCATGTGTTCATCTCTAATAAGGCAAATCTCTTCTCTTTTTCTTCCTCTTCCAGAGTTTCTTAGACTTTCTGATGCCTTTATTCCTCCAGGTGAATCTTGGAGTAAATACATCAAGTTCATGATTAATTTGAATTTTGTTAAAATTATAGATTAATTATTTGGGCAGACTTGATGTCTTTATAATATTTAGTCTTTTCATTTCAATAACATAGGATGTCTCCGGAGAGCAAAGAATCCTTCAGAAGTTCAAGTGACCATCCCAGAACTATTTTGTTTGTTTAAGTTAGCGTTGTATTATAGAGTAGGTAAATATATTATTTACTTCAGTTTTATGAGATATGGATGCAAGCATGACTAAGACAGCATCACTGCCGCTCAAAGAGTTCACAGTCTTACAAAGAAGCATAGTTTAAATAATGTGGTTCTGTGGGAAAATACAAGCATTTACAAGGGACAGAAATACCATAAGGGAGTGAGTATGTATTTGATTCTGGCTGGGATGGGCAGGCTCCCAGGGGGAGTGATGCTTGCCCAGGAATTTAGAGGAAAGCATAGGCATTTGCCAGGTAGCCAGGCTACAGTGGGGTATCAAGTCAGAGGGAATATAGCAGATATGAAAGCGTAGGGACCTGAGACGGTAGGGCATGTTCAGGGCACCACAACTGGCTTCATGTTGCTGGGAGATAAAGGGAGGGTTTATTTTTGAAAGATGAGGGTAGAGTAAGGGGTATGGGGGTGCAAGATGATACATCAAGAACCGGGGACTTTATGCTAAAGGTAGAAGGGAGCGGCAGGCAGCTTTTAAGCAGAGGTGTGATAAGGTCGCATTTGCCACCTTGATGGGTGGAATGGGGGAGGGGTTTGGGCAGCCGCAAAACGGGAAGCATCGAGTGAGTTGGAAGCTAGTGCTAGTTTCTCCTTGTGTGAATTAACAGCCTGAATTAAACAAGTGCCAGCAAAGATAAGAGAGAGGCAAGATTAGAACAATGTTAAGAAGATGAAATACACACAGGACTCGATTTAAATATTTCCGACTGTAAAAGAGAGTCATAGTTGTACAGGATGCATCTCGGGTTGGTATCTTGTCAAGTTTTCCTGACGAGATACATGTTAATTGCGTAACAGTTTATGGGATTAAGAAGATGACTCATGAGTTTCAAAACTCTCCAGAGAAGTATGTAACTGTTCTGTAAGTTGAAGTGGTGTCACTGTGGCAGTGTTCACAAACTCAGCCTTTGTCGATTGATCCACATATTTTGGGAAGTCAAACATCTTTTCTGGGCTTATTCTTCACCATTTATTTATTTATGTTTGGGTGCGTTGGGTCTTCATTGCTGTGCGCAGGCTTTCTCTAGTTGCGGCAAGTGGGGGCTACTCTCCGTTGCGGTGCGCGGGCTTCTCATTGCGGTGGTTTCTCTTGTTGCAGAGCATGGGCTCTAGGTACGTGGCTTCAGTAGTTGTGGCTCGCGGGCTCTAGAGCGCAGGCTCAGTAGTTGTGGTGCACGGGCTCAGTACTTGTGGTGCACAGGCTTAGTCGCTCCACGGCATGTGGGATCTTCCCGGACCAGGGCTTGAACTCGTGTCCCCTGCACTGGCAGGTGGATTCTTAACCACTGTGCCACCAGGGAAGCCCATTCTTCACCTTTTAAAAAGGGGGATTGAGCTTGATCTCATATGCATTTCTGCTCTGAAGTCATCCTATGCAATTGATTTTCCTTCATACATCCGCTTCTATGTGCTCTGGGTTGTGCCAGGTTTTGTAGTTTATAGAAATAGAACTGTGGCTCTTGTCTTTGACAAACTAGTTTTGATGGAGAATAACTCACAGCACTCCTACTGAAAGGAAGTAACGTGTAAGAGCTGATGTGTTTACAGTACAGCTTATAAACTCACTCATGCATTCATTCCCTGCTCTCATGATGTTTGCACCCTACTGGAGAGACAGTAAACCACTTAACAAGTAAACATACAGTCGACTAAATGGTGGAAAGTGTCACAAAGGTCCACAAACCAGGGAAGTGTATGGGTGGAGGGTCTGATTGACTATTTCACATGATGTGACAAGAGAAGCCCCTCTTAATCAAATGAATGAGAAGTGAGAGCCTCTCGGAAGTG
This sequence comes from Phocoena sinus, assembly GCF_008692025.1. Taxonomy (NCBI): domain Eukaryota; kingdom Metazoa; phylum Chordata; class Mammalia; order Artiodactyla; family Phocoenidae; genus Phocoena; species Phocoena sinus. The sequence continues at coordinate 2,080,238 of NC_045782.1, forward strand.
AGAGTGAGTGAACCATATGGTCTGTGTAACGTAGGAATGTGGGGAAAAGCGTCCCGGGCAGAGGGAACAGCAAGTGCAAAGTCCCTTGGGTGGGAGCAACGTGGCTTACCTGGGAAGAGTGAGGAGGCTACTGTAGCAAGACAGGTGTGTGTGTGGAGGGGGGGGCGAGTCCACTGGTAGAGGGAGGGGAAGGGAATTCAGGGCCTTGAAGGCCATTGTTAGGGCTTGGCTTTTCTGCCGAGTGAGACAGAAAGCCATCAGAGCGTGTCAGTGGGGGTGTGATATGATCTGACCTGGGTTTTAGAAGCATCACTCTGTTACGTGAAGGTCAGGAGCAGAAGAAGGGAGAAGGTCAGGAGGCGGCTGCAGTGATCCTGGTGGGAGGTGACTGTGGGCTGCACCAGGTGTGGTAGCAGTGGAAGCGGTGAGAAGTGCTGAGGAGGTGGCATTTACCATATTGATCCTGATATCTTCCGTTTATGGAGATGGAGGAGACTACGTGAGACATCGATGGAAGAAAATCTAGAATTTGGTTTTGTTCCCATTAAACTGAAGTTGCCTATTAGGACATCAAAGTGGAGGCGTCAAGAAGGTAGTTGGATAGATGAGTCTGGAGTTCAGAGGGCAGGATCAGGCTGAAGATATACAGGCGGGATCTAAAAGCCACAGCTTGGCTGTGATGGCCAAGTTAAAGGCAAAGAGTAAGTTGGATGGAGGTGACTGGACATTAGGGCGCTGGGGGTCTAGAGGAGATGAGGAGAAACCAATGAAGGGAACAGAGAGGAGGACTGGGGAAGTGGCAGAAAACTATGAGAGTGTGGTGTCCCTGAAACCAAGGGAATTAACTGTTGTTGAGAGTGACCAGCGGTGACCTAAGATGTTGAATGAGAGCTGAGAATTGGCCAGTGTTGAAGTGATGCAGCACGTGGAACCCGCCGTCCTGCTCATAATTTTTTTTCCCCATTACATACTTTTCACTGCAAGATTTAGTGAGTTCTAAGCGTTTTCACATAAGGCAGTCACTTCTTTTATTTATTTATTTATTTTTGGCTGCGTTGGGTCTTCGTTGCTGCACTCAGGCTCTCTCTAGTTGCGGCCAGCGGGGGCTACTCTTCGTTGCAGTGCACCGGCTTCTCATTGTAATGGCTTCTCTTGTTGCAGAGCACAGGCTCTAGGTGCACAGGCTTCAGTAGTTGTGGCTCGCTGGTTCTAGAGCACAGCCTCAGTAGTTGTGGCGCACAGGATTAGTTGCTCCGCAGCATGCGGGATCTTCCCGGTCCAGGGCTCGAACCCGTGCCCCCTGCATTGGCAGGCAGCTTCTTGACCACTGCACCACGAGGGAAGTACCCGATAAGGCAGTCATTTCTGAGGGCAGTTTGTCCTTGTGACTGGCATGCATATTTATTATTAGTGGCAGTATTCATCGTGGAGAATGTTGTTAAAGCGTCGTCTACACTGCCTCCGCCTCAAAACTTGCTTATTCGTCTACTCATTCATCCAAGAACTAAGTCCCCAAAAATACTTACGAAGCGCCTGTCTTATGGCAACCCAGATTTCCCGAAGGTCTGATTTCTCACGCGCGGGACTGTGCCTTCCTTCCTCGTGACACCTGGCCTCAGCGTCCCCGCAGTGGGGTTTTTCCAGCCTGCAGGGTCCAGCCGCAGTTCTCAGCGTCCGCCCCTAGAGGCCGGAAGTCGGGCACCGGGCGCGTCCCTCCCCCGCCTGGGAGGGAAGCTTTGGAAGATCCAGAGAGATATGCAGATGAGGTGGGCGGGAGGTATGTAGATGAGGTGGGCGGGCCTCGTGGGGTGGGCAGCCCGAGTCGAGGTGGACGGCCTGCGTGGGGGGTGGTATGTAGATAAGGTGGGCGGGCGGTATGCAGATGAGCGGGCGCAGAGCGGCCGGCGGTCGCGGGGACTCGAGGCGCCGGCCCTTTCTTTGACTGGAGCGGACCCGCCGGACGTAGCCGCCTCGCCAGCCGGAGCCGGCGCGAGCTGCCGCGCGGTGGACACGCCGTCCGAGGCGGCCGGTCGGCCGCTGCCCGAGGCCGCAGAGCATGGGCAACCACTCGGGGCGACCCGAAGATCCCGAAGCAGGTCGGTGCGGCGGGCGGGGGGTCGCCGCACCCCCTCCCGGCCGGGCGCCCTTCCCCCACTGCCCTGGGCCGGAGCCGCGCTGCCCGCGGGCGCCGTGGGGCGCGGACGGCGAAGTTCTCGGGCGTGAGTCCCGCCTCTGGAATGCGCGCCGGGGGTGGTGAACTCACCTGTGCCCGCGCCGCGACGGGGAAACGCCGCCGGCTCACCTGGCGCCCGGGCCCGCGGGCGGGGGCGGGGCGGGGGCGGCCGAGGGGCCGGGGTCGCCCCCGTGGCCGCGTGGGCAGTTCGTGCGGACTTTGTGGGCACTGTCCGTGTGCGTGTCACACACTTTCCAGAGTCCTGTGGAAGGTGGCGGCCCATCAGCAGGTCTGTTAACTCATGCTCAGACCCGGGGCTGGATTGTGACTGTTTCTTACTCAAAATAGCCAGTGCTTATTCTGGGATCCCGGCGCTTCTCCGGCTTATCAAATTTTTATTTGCTCAGAGATTGGGCGAGCTGGGTGGAAGGCAGCTGGCCTCTGGTTTTCATCTCCTGTTGGTCATTCTGATCTCCTAAGCAGAGTTAGATGCTGCTGACCGCGGTGTCGCGTTTACAAACAAAACAGAACATTTCTGTACTGTCACACACGCAAACGGGGTTTCCTTTAGCCCCCAAAAGTGCATCTTGGCCGGTTGGGGAGAGATGGTCCACCTGGGACTGGAGTCCTGGGCTGGCAGGTGACGGGTCTATGTTTGTGGGACAGTCAGAACTCGGAATACTTTTTCCAGCGGGTGATTTTTAAATTTGAATTTGAATGAGGAAATGGAAGCTCTGAGAGGTGCAGCGAATGGTCCAGGTGACTTATCCGTCGAATTGGAGGCAGGGCCATTAATTAAGACCTGGATCTCAGCCTCGGGTCACTGCTCTTCACTCACCTTGGCAGGGAGGCCAAGCAGGGCCAGGCCACATCCTTGAGGCTGGGCGGAGGCGCGTGCCTCCCTGGCAGCTGTGGGACTTTGGACTGGTATGACAACCGGGATGGAAAACTTTGCCACACAGGGAGACAGACCGCGAAGAAAAACTCTAGAGATGGGGTTACTGCATTGATTACGTAGGGGTGACTTTCTAAACTACCCAGCACTTATCCAAACTTCTTTGGGCAAAATAGCCAACATTTGCAAATTAGTGCAAATTTGCCTGTGTCATAAACAGCCCTGTGGTAAGCTATTAGGTGAAGGATATGTAACTTTTTTTTTTTTTTTTTTTGGCGGTACGCGGGCCTCTCACTGTTGTGGCCTCTCCCGTTGCGGAGCACAGGCTCCGGACGCGCAGGCTCAGTGGCCATGGCTCACGGGCCCAGCTGCTCCGTGGCATGTGGGATCTTCCCGGACCGGGGCACGAACCCGTGTCCCCTGCATCGGCAGGCGGACTCTCAACCACTGCGCCACCAGGGAAGCCCCGGATATGTAACATTTTAAAAACACCTCTCAGTAGTACACACTTGCTCTGTGTATTATTTCTTTAGTGTCAAAACTGTGAAGAGACTGTGCCCTTTGTTAGAGTTTTTAAGAGTTATTTGGGTGCTTGTGTTCCGATTTCTAAGTGACCTTTTTATTTTTTTAATAAATGTATTTATTTATTTACTTTATTTTTGGCTGCGTTGGGTCTCCGTTGCTGCACGCTGGCTTTCTCTAGTTGCGGCGAGCGGGGGCTACTCTTCGTTGCGGTGTGCAGACTTCTCATTGCGGTTGCTTCTCGTTGCGGAGCACGGACTCTAGGCTCTCAGGCTTCAGTAGTTGCAGCACACAGGCTCAGTAGTTGTGGCTTGTGGGCTCTAGAGCGCAGGCTCAGTAGTTGTGGTGCACGGGCTTAGTTGCTCTGCAGCATGTGGGATCTTCCCGGACCAGGGCTCAGATCCATGTCCCCTGCACTGGCAGGTGGACTTTTAACCACTGCGCCACCAGGGAACTCTGATGGATAGGAGATGAAAAGGACACTTTATGCCAGTGAGTTATTTTGTTGTATTTTTCGGAGTGCAAATAATTTCAGAATGGGAACTCAGGCTGATTTGCTGCGAGTAAAGATACCCAGTTAGAAAGTCTTAGGAAAGATTGTAATGCTAGAATATGTTGGCTGAAAGTGTGTGTATAACTTTAGGTGATCTCCGTGCTGTGATGAAATGCTATAGAATGCGCCAATGAGATCCCGGAAATGAGAGTTTAGTTAAAGATTAACGAATCCTCAATCCCCTTTGCCACCTCGCCCACACGGGAAGTGGCGGTACCTCCCACTGGCAGGTGTGATGCATTGGACTAGCATCAGAGCAAGTGCTGTGGTGGGTCATCAGAGCAGGGCCCAAGGGCGGGCGGTAGAAACAGGCGGACGAGGCAGAGCGACAAACGCCCAAGTATGATTTTCACACCCATCTTCTGTCGTGTCAGTTTTGTCCTCTGAGGCGCAGACCCTTAAACAGAATCAGGAATGAAGGAGGGTTTTCAGAGGGGAGACGGAAGGGGTGGGAAGCAGGACCGGGCCTGGAAAGCCTGTGGACCATGATGCAGACGCACCACCTAGGAATGGAAAAGGAGGGAGCAGCAGGTGTGGGCAGAGAAACGCGCAGGTCCGACCAAGTCCTGGCCAGCTGCCCGGAGCCCCCAGCAGACCGCCCAGCAGAGGAGCCCCCGCTCGGGCAGTGATGGCCAGTCCTTAGTCCTCTTGCTGGAGGCTGCCTGGGAGGAATGTGCCTTAGGCCCAGAAGCCAGGCTGAGTCCCAGCGGCGCTGACAGCTGGAGTGTCAGCTAACCCCAGTCCTTGCAGCTGAACGCCGAGGTCTTTGTGGAATGAAGATCCAAGTGGCACACCTCCTGGCTGACTCCCTCGGATCCCTGACCTCGGTTACTCGCACAGGGAGGGGCTATGAGAGGGTAAATGAGGTAAAAGCTCCATCTCCAACCCCTACCCCATCCCAGCCCCCTCTGCGGGCAGGCCTGAGGCAGAAGGCGGTTCTCAGCTGCTGCTGCTTTTCTAGCCTTGGAATTGGCTGCTGTGACAGCAAGAGTCTCTTTTGTGGGGTCTGCGATCCTCTGAGATGAGTCACTTTTACTGTGGTGTTACAGGATGGACAGGAGAAATGAATCAAGCAGAAGGCATGAAAGTTTGCACGGATGAGGGCAGCTGGAATCAGAACGTGTTGATGACCACACCTCTTAACTTCCTAAAAGATCTGTTAACAGTCTTTCAGTTTCCAACCAGGTTGTTGGTGCCTGCAAGTCAGAGAGGGCTGCTGGGTGTCGTCGCGCAGGTTGCACACTGTTCAAAGGCAGCTGGGAATAAAGAAACGAGTGGGCCCAGGTGGGGTTGTATCACTCCAGAGGAAGGGGTGCCATTTTGCCATTTTATGTTCACACAAAGGTACCCAGTATGCTAAAGGAGGTGTTAGTTTCTACTTAGGGTTAGAAGCTTAGAAGTCTTTTCCCAGTCTCACAACTAGCTGATATCTGCTTAGTCTTTGCTTTAAATTTGCATGTATGTGTTTAAACAGTGGCTACCAGTGATAGGAAACAAAAGTAAAAGTTTCTACCCACACTCCCTCAGGTTCCACTCGGTACTGGTTATAGTTAATGCTAACTGTGGTTAAAGACGAATCCCAAAATAGCCCCTTAAGACAGTAAAAGATGATTTCTCGCTCACCCCCCAGTCTAGGGGGAGGTGGGGGCCGTCCAGGGAGTTGTACGGTTCTTAGAGGCTCAGGCTGGGGAACATCATCTTCAGGGTCTGGCTCCCTGGTTGTGCTGGCTCTGGTGGCGGTCAGGAGAGGGGAGAGGGCATGAGGGTCCTGCGGGGGCTGGTGGGGCCAGGCCTGGACGGGGTGCCCGTCATCCCTACCCGCATTCCACCGGCCAGGCTCGGGGCTGGAAGGCAGCTCACTCTCAACCACATCTGTGTCAATATTTTCTTACGAAATTTTAGTCAGAAAAATGGAAAGATATATATAGTTAACAGCCATGGACCCACCACGTAGAGTCTACAATTAACATTTTGTTACATTTGCTTTATCCTTCTATTCATCCTGCTATCCATCCGTCAGTCCCTCTTATTTTTTGATGCATTTCAAAGAAATGGTGGTTATCTCTGTAATTCTACATAATATGCTATACCTATGCTATTTCTTGACTTATTAGCTTTGAAGGCTGTCTACGAACGGTCACTGTGCAAGGTGAGGAATTCAGCACATTTTTACTGCTGTCTTCCTGTCCTCCCCCAGTCCTGCAAGTCATACTGAAATTTTCTAAATGTATTGTTAGTAAAGTGTTAATGGTGGAATACAGTTGTTGGTGTTTGGTTGTTCACCGTAAAATTCTTTTAACTTTGCTCTATGAAATTTTCATTCAAAAAACAAAAATACTAAGGAGATCTTTTATTATTTACCGCTTGTATTTCTTGACGGTAACCAACTTTATAAACAGTGTCCTTGGCTGGGTAAAGGAGGATATGCTGTCTCTAAAGTTCTTCTGCCTTTTCCCCTACATCCTCCATACCCTATCCCGGCCTACTCTCAACCTTTATTTTTACATGGCTAGAACATTCTGTTTCCTAATCAGTATCATTAAATCTTCTGTGCATGTTTGTAGGTTGATTCTAGAAATTGAAAACCAATCAACATTTAAAATATTAGGATCCCATGTATATTATGTGCTGGAAAATCAGGTAGTGCATTTAGATGTAGAAGAGAAGGACATGCAATCTTAGGTCATTTAACTTATAATCTGTGACAGACAATATTACTTTAAAAGAAAAATAGAACGAGTAAGGAGATTGGAAAGTAGTAGAGTTATTTATTGATACTTTGAAAATTATCTTAACATGGTTTTACCCTCTTATCCACCTTCTCGATTTTATGGATTGTCGTGGAGAATTCATTTTCTTCTTAGAGACACAAGGCATGGTGGTTGAGAGTTTGGGCTCTGGAGCCAGACTCTGTGTTCAAATCCCAGTTTTGTCACTTAGTAGCTCTGAGACTTTGGGCAAGTGAGTTAAGCTCTAGAAAAGGGGATAGTAGAACAACCTACCTCATAGGGCTGTTGTGGTCATGAATAGGTTGAAACACATGATGGGTTAGAATAGGCTCACACGTCACAGAAAGTGCCTGGTAAGGTTTAGTTGTTACTATTCTAGGCCTTCTGACTTAACGTTTCCGTTTGGACTTGGTTGCCTTTTGGTCCTGACTCACTCTCAGGACAGACTGCTGCTTGAATCCTTTTTCTCTTTTCCTGCGTTCCCTTTGCTTTGGCTGGAATATTTCCTGTGATTCTCTCTGTTGCTGAACTTTTATATATTGTATCATCTCTACGTTCACATTTTTCTTCCAGGTTTCCTGTTGACTTCTAAAATTTCATCAACTCTGTTTTCTATTTCCAGTGTATTTTTTTGTGCTCTGTTTTATCTTATTCATAGCAGTTTAGGGTTTTGAGTTAAGGGAGGAGGGGAGTGGAGTTGGTAGGAGAGCTTGAGTAAATGAGTCAGTGGCTTCTCTTGTCCTTAGTTTTAGATTTCAAGGATTCATCAGAGTTTTTACAATAGTCACAAAGAAGAGAATATAGCATGCATTTTTCTCAGATGTATTTTGTTCCATAGAAGAATTTCAGAGTGGAACTAGTGTCCTGAGAGACATACTTGGGAAAATGCAGCCTTTTAGGATTAAAAAGATGTGTGTATCAAAGATCAATGGTAACACATAATAAAAAAAAAGGTGAGAATATCAGATGTATTTGTTACTATAATAAATGTGAATGGGTTAAACTCACTTAAAAAAAGAGCCTCCTCCTCTAGATTAAAACAAAAAACAAAATATATATGCTGCAGAGAATCATATTCAGATGTTAGTTTGATTCTCAAAATTAAGTCAGTTAAAGTTGTGAATAATAAGAAACGAATTCTAAAGAAAGCTTTCAATTCAGCATCTTGTTATTCTATTTATAACTCAAGTAAAATTTAATAATCATTATTTAAGGGTGACTTATTAATCACTATTTGATTAGTATTTATTAACCAAGTGTTCAAACTTGGTTAATAAATTTTAAATATTTTAAATTGTGTTTATTTAATATATTTAGGTACCTGTTAAAGTCTGACTGACAAGTCCAGTTTTTAGAAGTCTTATACATTTAATAATTATTCTTAAAAATATAGTGTTTCTTAAGTCCTCTTATACATCCCCAAACACTCACACATTCTCTCTTTATATGTGCGTGTATATAGATGCACACTTTCAATTACACATTTTAAATTAGAATCTTGAGGCTGATGGGTAACTCTTGGTAGGGCCAGTTCTCTTAAACATTAAAACACGTAATTCCAAAATGCAGGTATTTCTTAATACATAATACTATTACTACTGGTTAAATTATTCTGAATATTTTTCTCCTTGATTCTAACCTCTCAAATTAAAATATGTTTACTTAAGTGTTTTATTCCAAATAATAAATGGTACTGGGATTTCATCCCATATAATTTTGGGGTTGCCTCCTCAGTTTGCTGAGGTTTTTTAACCAACAGAGATTTCTGGCAGGAACAGGGACGGGATTCTTACCCATAGCAGCCAGAGCACCTTTTGCTGTGGTTGGGGCACATTCTTGAGCAGTTGGGTTTGCGCCCATGCAAAGATAATCCACGAGTGATGCACTGACTCAACCTTTATCTGAGGATATCTATCTTATGCCTTCAACCTTACTGATAGGGTAGAGAATTCTAGGTTCAAAATCCTTGTAATCTCTCTGTGACACTAACTTCAAAACTTGAAGAAGGAAGTGGTCATAATGCCCATGTACCTTAGATTCAAATTACATTTTACGTAATTCCTGTAGCTCCCGACAGCAGTCTGAGACCTCCATTCAAACGGCCGGCCGGCGGTATCACTTGATTAGGGTTTGTGCGTCTTTGGGACTTAAAATATGTAGACGTTTTCCCATCTGACTCAGAAGACCTTTGACTTGATACAACTCTGCCTGCTTTTCTTAACACTTGGTCTCTTAAGGCGGTGTCTTGATAGTAAAGCAAAATGTGATTTAATTGTGGCTATCGCTCAAGCCTCTGCCTGGCTTACAGCTGACTGTAGTATCAGTTAAAGACACACACCACAGAGTACCTTAAATCAGACAGGACCTTCTTTATCGATAAAAGCACAATTCCAGAAGAAAAAGTAGCAGTTACAAAATGCAGTATACTAACTGGCAAAACCGTGGAAGTGATTAAAGCAAAAGCTATTAGAAATGCCTGGAAAAACTCACATGTGAAATGAGAGACTTCAACCTGTGTCTTACAGTTTTTCTAGATTGTTCGTGGAATGGTTAAAACATTGATCTGTTCTAGACCAGAAAGAAAACCTTATTACCATCTCTTAAGGGAAATTTTACTGGTCACTGTGTGATTGTAAGGCAATAAAACTGTAGGAATAAAAATTGAAAATTTAGGGCTTCCCTTGGTGGCGCAGTGGTTGAGAGTCCGCCTGCCGATGCAGGCGACACGGGTTCGTGCCCCAGTCCGGGAAGATCCCACATGCCACGGAGCGGCTGGGCCCGTGAGCCATGGCCGCTGAGCCTGCGCGTCCGGAGCCCGTGCTCCACACGGGGAGAGGCCACAGCAGTGAGAGGCCCGGGTACCGCAAAAAAAAAAAAAAAAATTGAAAATTGAAAAACTTAATCCATCTGGGTACAGCATGTTGTGACTATAGTTCATTATAATGTATTGCACATTTGAAAGTTGCTGGGAGGGTAAATCGTTTCGTTGGTGACCAATGGTAACCAGACTTATTGGGGTGGTCATTTCACAGTGTGTACAAATATCCAGTCATTGTGTTGTATACCTGAAACTAATATAATGTTGTTTGTCAATTATACCTAAAAAAAAAAAAAAAAAAACTATTTGGAAATTGACGCAAATAGGAACTTGAAAACTGTAATTCACATCATTTAGAAAAATAGTTATGAAATACTTCATAAAGTTACAAATAGCAAGCAAATTCATTTCTCTGAAAGCTTTTGTTATCATAAATGAAGTGCAGAAAATTAGAAAATAAACAACAAAAGATATCTGGGAAAACAGGAGGGAGTTTTTTTAAAGGGGCAGAAATTAATGAAGTAAATTATGACAGTGTCTGTTCCCCCTTCTCCTACCCTCAGCGCCTGGCAGGTGGCCTGGCACATGGTTGGCACTTAGTAAATATTTGTTAAATGAATCTATGAATTAACAACAACAACAAAAAAAAACGCTAGAATTGAAAAATCTAAGAGTAGGTCCTTTGTTAAAACAATGAAGTAGATAAAGCTGTAGTTAAACTTAGAAAAAAACCCCCACAAATACCCCAAATTAGTAATGTAAGAATGTATGTAATCAGAGATGTGGTGATTTTAAAAAAGAGGAAAAAATAGAAATTTTTGATGAAATTGAAATTTTCTAGGAAAATGAAATTACCAAAATCAATTCATGAAGTAATGAGATACTTGGACAGAAAAATAATCTTGGAAGACATCACAAAGTGACTTAAGAAAAAAAGCTCCAAAAAGAATCCTGAACCCAGATGGTGTTATAGGCAGAGTTTTTCAGAGATCAGAAAAGTAGAATTTCTGTGCTATTTAAAGACGTCTAATGCATCGTTTCCCAAAGATTATTATATTACAGAAGGTGCAGATAATGGTTTAAGGTATATACTGATGACTAGTTCTTATTTTAGTAATTAAATTAAAATGTGTTAGAAAAATTGTAACTAGTTCGTTGAATCTGTGTTGCTTAGGACAAGGTTAGATTTTTTAAAAAGTGAGTTGATATTAAGTTTATGCAGAAAAATATTAAATATGTAATGGGACAGGTAAATGCAGATACAGCCAAAAATGTAAAGGTGATACTCAAATAACAGAAGCTTGAAAAATACTCCAAAGTACATAAAAGATGGAGAGCATTTCAGTTTATTTCGACAGAAGCAGTGCTAATACTATCAGTGCTCATCCTGATACCAGAGCCTTTCAGAGAGAGAGGAAAAAAGAAACCCAGAGGACAGTATGGAGTGCACATCCCGGCTGAAATAGAAGCCAAATTTACTCCAGCGATGCCTTTTTAAAATATTATACCCACTGGTTAAAGAAAAAGAAAAAAAAAGGTTAATTCCAAGAATGCAATAATAGTATTATATAAATAGAATTTACAACATCAGTAAATTTAAAGAGGAAGAAAATTCATCTTACTGTATGTCAGCGATGCATTTAATAACACTTAACATCTACCTCATAAACATTTAATAGGAATGAATGGATTCTTTCTTAAGATAATAAATAAAATGGTCTGAAAGCCACACACACACCATGCTTAACAGGAAACTAAAAACATTCCTTCACAGGTCAGGAAAAAAACAGTGGTGCCCATAGAGGACGTTGTTTTCAGATAGACTAGCCAAGGCAGTAAGATTTTTTTTTTTAAGGTTTATTAAAAATGAGACAAAATTAGCATTATTTATAGAGACTGTAATTCTTCTGTTATAATAGCCAAGAAGATCAACTGAAAAACTATTAGAACTAGTGAGAATACAGTAAGGGGACCAGCTTGGAAATGCACGTATAGTCCTATATGTGCGAACATGCGTATACGTGCGTCCATGTGTGTATGTAGATGTGTGTAGGACCGTAGCTTTCTTTAAGTTAATGATAACCAGAAACAAGGGTTTATTAAAAGGTCACATTCATGGCGTGAGCCTGGGGAGAGATGGGTGTGTCGGGCCCTCTGTGATGAGCTGTGAGCTCTCCACTCCGAGCTGCATGCTGGTGACCACAGGATGGATGTCCCCTGTTACACGGAGGAATTATCCTTCACATAGTACAGGTTTTAAGGTCAGAAACAGTTGCTGAGTTTTGTAAGATGCCTCTTGGGCATCACTCTTGAGATTATGATTTTTCTTTTCAGGCAGAATAATGTGATGGATTTGAAATTTTTCACCTTCTAATGAAATTTTCAATCAGGTTTTTCGTAAATCCTCCTCTTGGAAAAAAAAACTTTTTAACAGGAAAGGTGAACTATCAGTTAAAGCTTTTCTTGGTCCCTTGTTGCCTTGTATGTAAAAAAGGGTGTGTGTGCAGGGTTTTCTGCTACCTTTAACATTCTGTGACTTTGTTTGGGGATGGAGGAGACTGGGATTTCACCTGGGGAGTGAGTGTGTTGCCCGAATGTGCTTTTTAGGTATGAGATTTCTAGTCTGTTGAATCCTGTTTTACTTTCTTTAAGTGTTGTTATGGCTCCAATCAGCTGAGACCAGACTGTGTAGTAGTATCATAGAAGCAGCATTAAAACATGGAGAATTTCGAAGGTTTCCGTGTATCCTTATGAAGACCTTAATGGCAGCTGGCCCTTGTATTGCCAGGGAATTTTTGAATTCTCAGGAGAAAGTAGGTTTGATATTTCAAAATTAATGCGGTTGGCCAAATATTTAAAATTGAGGTTAAAAAAATCATTTAATGTTATGAAATTCAGAAAAGCTTCTTTCACAGAAAGAGTTTGTCTGCATTCCAGACCACTACGGAGATAAGCCAGATATCCTGGGCTGAGGACTCCCTGGGGGGCTGGCCTGGACATTGCCCCCATCGTCTCCTTCCCTGCCTGTCACAGAGGCCGTCCCCCTGTCATAAGTCAGATCTATTTGTAAATATTCTCTCACCAGTGTCCTCTGCCTCTGCTCATTTTGTAAAACCCGTGCTCTGTTTCTCTAGTCTTTTCTCCTTTACCCCTTATCCTCCCTCATTTCCAGCTGCTTGTTCCAAATTAAACCTAATTCCGATGAGTGTTAAGATTAGGGGTTATGATCAACTTGGAAAGTAAAGTCATAAGTTTTGACCTGAAACTATATCCAGGAAAGAACCAGTGCCAACCACCTTCAGAGCCCTTGAAAATCCCCTTTGTTTTATCTGCCAAAGAATCCATCTCCTTCCTCTAAATGGTCCTGCTTTTCTCTCTGGCACCAGTAGCCACATTAAAAAACAAACCAAAACAAAACAACTTGGAAGGTTAAGTTATCAGCAGTCTAACCTTCTCTTCTGATTTACAAACAGATGAACAAAGAGCCTATTCAGAGGCTCACATGGGCATAGAACTCCCATGAAAATTATGTTTGTAGTTTTATTTTGGTCTCTTCTGCTCTCTCTTCAGTCTGAGTGCGTTACAGCGTGCCAGAGTTACGTGGAATTACACGCTTGCAAGCTGGGCCGAAGATGTGGCAGAAGAGTGTCTTTTTGCAGGTTCACAGTGTTGGGGGGGGCATGCCTTTGTGTGTGTTGTGTTTGTGTGTGTCCCTCACAACTTTCCTGGCACCCTAATCTTCTGTGGCTTTCTGCTTTTGTGCTTTCTGCCTGTGTAGGGATTTTCAATCAGTAATTCTAGGCGATTAAGAAGAAAGAAAAAATGAAAATGAAGAGATAACAGTGATTCCATTTTAATGTAATCTGTACATTAAAACAACCTCCTCTCTGTAATAAATTCTGGTATCCAGAGTCTTACGCTAACCACTTCGGATACAAAATCATCCCCCAAAGTGTTACCAACGTCCTCCTTTTGTTTACTCAGGTCGCCACTGTCCATGTCAATTCTGTCCCCAGCCTTGACTCTGGGGTGCCCTGGGGCTCCTTGATGGCTGTGGTCAGTCCACACGGGGTCATGAGCTGGTCACATTCTGGACTCCCCCTGTCACTTACCTCTTGCCGCAAGTGTGTTCCCACGCACCTGGAAACCAGTCACCAAAGCTGCCAGATGTGTCTAAAGCAGAGGTGCTTCTCCTGTTGATGAAAGGGTGTGAAGTTTAGGGCACAGACATGTTTACCATCTCTGGAGATCTCTTCTTGTTCCCGGTTAATGACAACCCCGCAGGAGGCTGAAAGGGCCATCCAGGTGAGCCTTAGCCGGGGCCTCAGTGCACACCTGTGTGGTCACGTGCCGTTCCTGCCTAAGGCGTGTCCTCTGTGTCCCGTGACCCACCTGCCCCTGTCCTTGCCCCTCTCCTGGGGTGCTCCTGTCACAGGACTCACAGCCCGCCGCGGGTTACCCTGCCTGCCACCGTCCCAGCTAACGCCCGCCACCCGCCCATCGGTTTACTCTTATCTTCACCGTCAAAAGTGCCGCCATTGAGAAGATAAACGATACCTTTAACCTACTCCTCTTGCTCCCAGGCCTTAGCTCAGATGTGGCCTCCCCAGGTGGACCTTTCCCCACCAGCCCGGGCAGGTTCCCTTCTCGGTGGCGGGGACGGGGGAGGGGGGAAGATTCTTTGTGTGGCCGCTGAACGGCCCCCGGGGCGGGGCGGGGCTGGGCTGGGCTGAGCCGAGCCGGGGTCTGTGCAAAGTAGAGAAATTTAGGCTTCTTTGCATGAGAGGACAGGACGGAGCAGGGCCAGGCCGGGAGGAGTGAGACAGGAGATGCTTAGGTGGGGTGGGGGGGCAGGGAGGGAGGTGAGATGGAAGAGGAGAAAGGGAGGAAGAAACAAGGGGACATGGTCTGTGTGGGAGGGGGGAGTCACTGCTGTGATCCTGGGCACCCTCCCTCAAGGAATTCTAATCCCCTCTTTCCCTCAAGGCTGTAGCATCAGATTTTTTTTTTTTTTTTTTTGCGGTACGCGGGCCTCTCACCGCTGTGGTCTCTCCCGCTGCGTAGCACAGGCTCCGGACGCGCAGGCTCAGCGGCCACGGCTCACGGGCCCAGCCGCTCCGCGGCATGTGGGATCTTCCCGGACCGGGACACGAACCCGCGTCCCCTGCATTGGCAGGCGGACTCTCAACTACTGCGCCACCAGGGAGGCCCTATAGCATCAGATTTAAGTGCTTCAGAAATGAGACAGTCACTGTGTACGACGCAGGGAGGGGGTTGATTATACATGGATTGTGTGAAATAAACTGCATCTTCTCTTGGTGATAGGTCGTATATTAGACAGAGCCCTGGATTCAGAGACAGACGCTGGAGGTTCATTTCTCCTTTTTTGACCCGGTGGGTTTTCACGTTTGGTCAGATGAGGGCCTGAGCTGTATTCGTGATGCCCTTTCCACCTTTTAGAAGAAGTGCATGATTCCATGGGATGCTTTGGAGATGCCAGACTAGAAGGCATTTTGAGTTTCTAGAGTACTGTTTTTTTCCCCCAATTGCAGGCCAGAAAGGAAAACTTCCAAATAAGGGTGCATGAGCTACTCTGGGAAACAAAGGGAAATCATACCAAAATACAAGTCTAGCCTTCGCCTTGGCATGAAAAGAATGCAGACTGCTGACTGACCTAAAGGTTTCTGTTTTATTTCATATTTAGGTGAAGTGGGCAGCTTTGACCATTATTCCCAAAGTTGCAATTTAGACTTTAAAGATGTTTGCATAATACCGAGTGGATTATATTACCCTGGAGAGCCTGGTGCTCACTTTTATCTGTGAAACTGCCATGCTTCATTGTCTGAGTATCAGGAGCAGTGCCTGAAAGCCAAATTTAGAAAAACTTAATCCAAGCCCACAGATGTTGACAGTAGACATTCAGTCAGCACCCCATCTGATAACCATCCCAAGCGTTGCTGGGTCACTTCCCCACAGTGTAGCCGTCTAAGCAGAAGGAATGGTCCAGTGATTGTGGTGATTTGACTCACTGGGTAGCACCAGACGGAACCGTCAGGGTTACACGCAAGGATGAGAAGCATGTGATGTCGAGGGGGATGAACAAAGCCGAATGCAGTGTGTGTACCGATGATGTCTTTGTGGAAGTACGGTCCAGAGGATGTGGATGGGCAAACCTCCTTTACTTCTGGAGCGTCTGGAAGTTTTCCGGATGGGGCCTGAGCTCCACGTGTCATATTTCCCTCCATTCCCTTTGGCTCCTTACTTTGCCTTTTAGACCTTTATTTACCTGTGTGAATCTCTTGGCAGTTGAGCTTTTGACCTCTGATTGAAGAAATTATAAGACGAATTAAAACGAAATAAGACTTGGGATTTCCCTGGTGGCGCAGTGGTTGAGAATCCGCCTGCCAGTGCGAGGGACACGGGTTCGAGCCCTGCTCTGGGAAGATCCCACGGAGCGACTGGGCCCGTGCGCCACAACTGCTGAGCCTGTGCTCTAGAGCCCACGTGCCACAACTACTGAGCCCGCGTGCCTAGAGCCCGTGCTCCACAACAGAGAATCCACTGCAATGAGAAGCCCCCACACCACAACAAAGAGTAGCCCCCACTCGCTGCAACTAGAGAAATGCCGTGCGCAGCAACAAAGACCCAGCGCAGCCCAAAATAAATAAATAAATTTATATATTAAAAAAATGAAATAAGACTAAATTAAAAGAAAGATTATTTTAAGATCAAGTAATTAAATGAACACACTACACACGTGTAATGAGGTTTTAACAGATTGTTCTGGTTGCTTCTAGGGAAATAGGCCCCGAGACAGAGATTTGTGTGCAGCAGGTTTATGGGGCGGTCCCCATGGAAACAGTACCTGTGAGGGGGCCACGGAAGTGGGGTGGCAGAGGGGCAGTGATGCAGTCACAGCTGCTGTCCGTCAGTCCTGGGGGAGCCGGAGCTGGGACGGTCCTCACACTAGGCCCACATTGAGGCCCGGTGGTCAGACCTTTGTCGTCCCCCATGAGCCAGGGGAAGGCCCCAAGGGAGAATCTGTTTCCTGGCGTCTTGCAGCAATCTTTCATTTCCTTTACGAATTCTGCCCCGAAGGGAGCACTCTGATGTCCTGAAAGCAGATGAAGATCACCCGGAGTTTTCTTCAAAGTTCACTCGTGGGGAGTTGGCTCCATGCTGACCACAGGTCCTGCCCCACAGGGACTGGCTGACTCAGGAGGTCAGCGCGTGGCCTGACTCGCTCTGTTCCCCCTGGGACACGTGCGCCGGAGGCCCTGCAAAGTCACAGGCCTGGTGATACCTGGCACAGTTAAGACATACACATCTGGGCCCCGGTTCCCGGCACAGAGCCCCGAGACCAGTGGAATTTCTGAGTGATGGGGTGAGGGGAACGTCTTTTCTTAACTGTAAGGAGCCCCTTCTTCCGTACCTGAGGCCGGGGCTGGTGGCAGAGGGACCAGCGGGCGGGCGGTCCGTCGGTCGGTCGGAGGCTTGGGACCCCTGGGGCGGGGAGGGGGTGTGGAGGGGTTTCACCACCAATGGCCAGGGATCCCATCAATCTTGCCTACGTAGCGGAACCTCCCTAAACTCCTCACTGTGGGCCGTGGAGCTTCCGGGCTGCGGAGGGCGTCGAGGTGCTGGAGGGTGTGGCCCCCCTGGATGGGCTTCTCTTCCATCCAGCTGTGCTGAGTTGTGTCGTCTGCAGTAAACCGGTGATCTACCCGTTTGCGGAATTCTGTGAGCGGCTGTAGCACATGATCAAAGCTGAGGGGGAGGCTGTGAGACCGGTGGTCCGTAGCCGGGTGGTCAGAAGTACAGGCGACAACGTGGAACTTGTGACAGCACCTCCGGGGGGTGGGGGGAGGCGATCTTGGGAACTGAGCCCTTACTTTAACCTGTGGGTCCCGGGTTAAGTCCAGGTAGTTAGTTAGGGCAGAACTCAGGCGGCTGAGAGAGGCGGCCGGAGTGGGGAACCCACCCCTCTGGGGTCGGCTCTTGGGGCAAGTGCAGCGGGGAAGCAGGGTTCCTTCTTTCCAGCCAGGGCCTCCCCACATCCTCCAGCTCAGCCTGGCGCCTTCGCTGTGGGCTCCGCACCTCTATCTGCAGTGCCCGCCGGAGGGTGGGGAGCCCCCAGTCGGGCCCAGTCATTCCTAGGCTCCCGCCTCTAGCACCCTCGTCAGACGTCGGAACCCTCCTTCCTGCCTCTGCTGTGGGCCAGCCCGGCTGGGCTGATACCCCTGGTGGTGCTTTGCCAGGTAATTGGTGATCCCTGAAGTCCGTTAACCCTGTTCTTTATCTCAGGTTAATTTTCTCCCGTTGCTTTCTTCTTACCATCTGGCTTTCCTACAGTGCTTAGGTTGGTCTCGCTGATCGTCCTCCGTGTCTCTTAATTAAAAAAAAAAAAAAATTGGGCTTCCCTGGTGGCACAGTGGTTGAGAGTCCGCCTGCCGATGCAGGGGACACGGGTTCGTGACCCGGTCCGGGAAGATCCCACATGCCGCGGAGCGGCTGGGCCCGTGAGCCGTGGCCGCTGAGCCTGCGCGTCCGGAGCCTGTGCTCCGCAACGGGAGAGGCCACAGCGGTGAGAGGCCCTCGTACCGCAAAAAAAAAAAAACAAAAAAAAACCCAAATTGTATTCATCCCATTATCCTTTTTCTCAGGATTCGGAGTGACTTTCCTTAGCTGGTCTTCTGACTCACGGACTGGTTTTTTGTCGTGGGCAGTATTGCCAGGCATCGGTATTTAGCACCTGAAAGCAGTCTTTCCTGAGGCCAAGTTCTCCCCTTAAAGGAAGGTGTTTTCCTTTCAGATCTTACTGAAAACAGGGAAGGGAGACTTTGCAAAGATGTGTTTCCCCACTGGCCTTGCCTTGTAATCTGGGAACCTCCGGGTGGTCGGTGGTGGTCAGTGCTGCTGCCGGCCTACAGTCACCCACCTCCCTTCCACCGGCTCTCCTGACCAAAATGAACACTTCTTCCAGGTCCTGGGGCTTCTCTGACCACTGTCAGCTCAGGTCCTCGTGCGGGGAGTGTGCGCTGGACTGACGGACTGGGCGGACAGACTGGGCGGGGGTAAGAGGGAGGGCTGGATGCCTGGGAAGGATAGAACCCAGGCAGCATCCCCGCAGCCTTCAAACAGCCCCTTTGGCATCAGGCCGCGGGGTTTGCGTCCCCGTGTGAGTCGGACTATGCAGAAAACAGAGCTGCACCAAGCATGGCAGGTCGAATAGAGAATAGCCCTTTAATAAGTTCAGCCTAATTTAAAGCATATTTATTCCCTGTGTCTTATGCAAACGTGCAAATTCCTGCCGGTCCCTCAGTGTGTACGCTGTTTCTTCTTAATATTCAACAGCCTGGGCTCTGGAGCGAGAATTCCTGCATTCTTATCCTGGCTTCCCTAGTTACCAGCTGGGTGGTCCTAGGCTGGTTGCTTAATTTCTTGTTTTGTTTTCCTTCTCTGTAAAATGGGGATAATAGCACTTCCTTAAAGAAATTCCCAGAACGACGTAATGTTCTTAGAACAATGCCTGGAAGGGGGAATAAGTTCTCAAAAAATGTTAATAAACATTAACAAATAAATTAGCAATAAACTTGAATGTCTCAGTAAATGTTAACCTCTTCTCTCTCCTCCTTCCTCTCATTTTCCTACTTATTTTCCATCGTTTTCCTTGAGGTAGACAGTGGTTCGTTTATCACCTGATGTTTGACAGAGTGTGTCCCCTGTTGCCCTGTCTCCCCACCACCCCCCCCCCCCCCCCGCCCCCCGCCCGTCCCCTCCCCTCCCCTCCCCGTGCCCGCCCCAAGGTGCTTTTGGTGTGGTCAGGAGTGTATTAGTTTCCTATTGCTGCTGTAACAAATCCACAAACTTATGGGCTTAAAAGAGCACAGATTTATTTGCCTATAGTTCTAGAGGTTAGATGTCTAAAATCAAGGTGTTGGCTGGGCTGCATTCATTCTGGAGTCTTCAGGGCAAATCTGTTTCCTTGCCTTTTCCAACTTCTAAAGGTCACCTGCATTTTCCCTCCACGTTCAAAGTTCCTCCTCCAGCCTCTGGTTCTATGGTCACGTCTCCTTTTTCTGTCTTTGACCCTCCTGCCTCCCTCTTACAAGACCCTTGTGATTATGTTGACCCCCTAGATGATCCAAGATAATCTCCCCGAGTCAAGATCCGTAATCTCATCACTCCTGCAAAGCCCCTTTGCCAGGTGACATATTCCTGGGCCCCGGGGGTTAGGAATGGACACCTTTGGGGCATCGTCGTGTCTACCACAGGGAGGGAGACACACAGTAAACCTCGTTATGGCACCCTCCCTCCACACTGCTGCCCTGAGCAAAGAGGTGTGGAACCCAGACCAGGAAGCAGTATTTCTTCCTGGGGGCACTGGGGAAGTTTTCACAGAAGAGGGACATTCGAGTGAGTCTTTCAGGATGAAGAGGCCTTTTGGGGGTGGAACGGTCTTTCGGCAGGCGGCGCGGCACCTGCCAAGAAGTGGAGCTGTGCGAGGATGCAGCAGTGTTGAGGGCTGGTTAGCTCTTTGTTGTTGCCAGAGGATTAAGGAGGGATGGGAGGCAAAGATGTGCAGGTTAAAAAGGCAGTGTGCTGTGGTCAGGGGCTTAGAATGTACCCCGTGGAGAGAGGGGAGCCCGTGCAGCTGTTTTGGTAGTTTTTCTTAAAATACAAATGTCTTGTCTGATTACGTAAGTAATACGTGCTCATTTTATAGAAAATGAAGAAACTAAAGAACTGTGTCCAGACAATAAAAAATCACTCATAATCCTGCCACTCAGAGATCATGACCCTTGACGTTTCTGTGTGGTGTGGTTACTGAGCCTTTTTGATACGCACTGTCACACAGTTAAACCGTATTGTGTATTCAGATTCACGTCCTGACTTCTTTACTTAACACAGTATCATAAAGTTTCTTTGTGTCATTAAATATTCCCCAATATTCTTAACATCTCCGTGATATTCTATTGTTATGTATTAATGTGTCTAAGTTTCTGAATATATCCTTAGGCTAAATTATTAGATAGATATTTACTTGGCCAAAATATAAGATCATTTGTAAACCTCCTGATAGGTATTCTGTGTCCTTTCTGGAAGTGTTATAAAATACATGCCGCTGGCTAGGAGGAGAGTGTTGGTCTCATGGTAGCCTTGCCAGTGCTATTCTGATCCTAAATGGTGTCTCCTAATTAGATAGGCAAAAAAGTATTTCATTGTTTTAACTTGTGTATCTCTTGAATTTCATGTATTTATTGGTTATTTTTTCTTGTGATTTGTCTATTCCTGTCTTTTCGCAATGTTCCATTGGAGTTTTAGTATTACTCTTGTTTATTTTTTGGCATGTGAACACTGCCAATCCATTTCTGTTCTATTGTTGCAGATAATTTGTACAGGGTTTTTTGTGGTAGTATATTAATTATTCAGTTTTTTGAAACATAGAAGTCTTTTTTTTTCCATTGTGATTTCTAGCATTGTTTCTAGGCTTAGAAAGATTTTTCCTTCCCAAAGGTCAGATGTTTTGGGGTTTCATGTTCGCATTTTTTAATATTTATGTCTTTAATTCATTTGGAATGTACTTTGACATATGTTGTAAGAAAATGTATTTAAAACATTTGGCAATTATTCCAGCAGCATTTACTGAGCAAAATTTCTTTTCCTCGCTGATCTGAATTTGCCATGTTTTATCTTATGTTAGACACTTGTATATTCTTGGATATATTTTCTGTTCTCTATATTTTGCTCATTGGTTGTATGATTTTAATTGTTGTAGCTATGCAGTATCTTAGTATCTGACAAGACAAGTTTTCTTCATTGTAATTTTTTTTTTTTTTTTTACTGTTTTTCTTATTTATTCTTCCAAATGAGTATTTGAGTCACTTTAGCTGGTTTCCAAAACATCCAATTTGAATTTTAGCGAAATTGTATTACTCTAGGAGGGAATTAGCGCATTTTCCAGTATAGAGCTTTTCCTTCTAGGAATGTGATAAATGTCTTCAGTAATTCTCTTTTGTATTATCTAGTAAAACTTTTAACTTTCTTCCCATTAAAGGGAGAAATGAATTAAAGGTGATGTGTGTTAAGATTGGGTGGTTGGGAAAATGGTGATATCAATAAGAGAGAGAGAGAGAGAGAGAGACAGAGGCTGAAAACAGGGACATCCGGAGGAGGGTGTGAGAGACAACGTGAAGAATTCACTTTTAGAAATGTTGAGTTTTAGCGCATGGGCACATCTGAATGGCTCTGCGTCTTCCGTTAAGCTGCCATCGATTTGTGTAGGGGAAAGTGGTTGCTGGTCGATGGAGATGGTCTAAGTACCTCCCTCCCCGCCCCCCACCCCCCCAGGGATGCTTCCTTTCCTCCAGGAGGGTGGACAGCCATTCTGGTATCTTTTACAAGTCATTGTACAGCAGGTGCGTTTGCTGTCATCCCTGCTGTGCTGCCCTCAGTCTTTATGGAGTCCTTTCTGGGTTTCTTCCTTTTAACTGTTCTGTCTCAGGATGGCGCTTTTCAAGATTATGGGATGAGATTGGCTCCTCCCTAATTTCTGAAATGCTGGTGTACTCTTTGTTGTTTTATTACGTGCTGTTTATTTTACTGGGTTTGTAGCTTCATCTGTCTGCTCCACTTTCTTCATCTGCAAGTCCACCAGCTCTGTTGCGATGGCCTGTCTTCGCTGCTCTCATTGGTCTGTCCTCAAGACCCAGCTTAGTTGTGATCCCTTCGTTGACCATCTCCCCTGACCCCTGGGCTGGACCCAGTGCCCTTCTGTGCCCCCAAGGCTCTCTTTTTACCGCACTGTATTGAAAGCACCTCTTTGGGCATCCGTTACATACGTTCTGGCATCAATACCATGTACCAGGGCACTCGGCACATACAACATATTCAGGAAAGCTTTGTCAAAATGCATATAATCTGGGGCTTCCCTTGTGGTGCAGTGGTTAAGAATCCGCCTGCCAGTGAAGGGGACACGGGTTCAAGCCCTGGTCCAGGAAGATCCCACATGCCTTGGAGCGGCTAAGCCTGTGCGCCACAGCTACTGAGCCTGCGCTCTAGAGCCCGCGAGCCACAACTACTGAAGCCTGCATGCTGGAACTACTGAAGCCCGCGTGCCTAGAGCCCATGCTCCGCAGCAAGAGAAGCCACCGCAATGAGAAGCCCACGCACCGCGACAAAGAGTAAGTAGCTCCCGCTCGCCGCAACTAGAGAAAGCCCGCGCGCAGCGAGAAAGACCCAGTGCAGCCAAAAATTTTTTTAAAAAAGCAAACAATCTGAGCTACATTCATGCCAGGACATAGATATAGAGAAATTACACAGGTGGTTGGAAATCTTATAGCTGGAGATTAATATTTGGGAATCATTCACATGGAGTGGCTGTCTGACACTTCAGAGGCGGGTTATGGAAAAGGTACAGAAAAGGAAGAGCAGAGTCAGCACTCCCCACCCTGCAACCCCCCCTCCCCCTCCCACCCCCACCCAACCCATCTTCTGCGAACCTGATTT
This sequence comes from Phocoena sinus, assembly GCF_008692025.1. NCBI lineage: Eukaryota > Metazoa > Chordata > Mammalia > Artiodactyla > Phocoenidae > Phocoena > Phocoena sinus. Next base: position 2,103,437 of record NC_045782.1, read on the forward strand.
ACGTCTGGAGTCTGGAGATGGAGATGGTGTATCTCAGGCCTGGTCCCATCTTCTGGCCACTGCTCAGGACACAAGCGGTTTTCAGCACAGGAGGAGCCGCAGCATGTCAGGTAGAACAGTGCCCTCTGCCCTCCCTGCCTTCAGCCTGGAAGAGGCCCTGGGTCCCGAAGATCCCAGGAACCTGGAGCGGGCAGGAGCTGGCCGTCGGGAAGGAGCACGTCTCCTCTGTTTATTCTCAGAGGCGGGAGCTCAGACGGAAATGTTCCCCATGGCTGGGTGGAGGGGGTCCCAGTATGCCAGCCCGTTCACTGTTGGGTTCCAGCATGAAACTTGCTCTGTGTGATGAGTTGCCGCCGCCCTAGAAGCATTGCTGTGTTTGGATGCCGGAGGCCAAACCCTTTTTTTTTTTTTTTTTTTTTTTTTGCAAAGAACAAACCTGTTCCACCTTAAGAGAGATTGAATAACTTGAGCTGGAAACCTCAAGCTGAACACTGAGAATAAAGAGACAGAAGAAAGCATTCACCAGAAGAAAGTGGTCATTCTCAGGGAGTTAGTATTCCTGATGAAATACAAAGGATCACAGCCCCTACTGAGAACTGAATTAGGCTTCTGGAAGGAGTGGCTTGTAAACACAAAGATACTGATATCATGAGGTGAATAAGGGAAGATGCTTGAGGTCCATCCAGGAGACCTAATCATTGAACACTAGGATTTCTAGCAGGGAACAAGGAACAGGTGGAGAAGACATAGAGGGACTTCCCTGGCGGTCCAGTGGTTAGGACTCCCCGCTCTCACTGCCGAGGGCCCAGGTGCCATCCCCGGTCGGGAAACTAAGATTCCGCCAGCTGCGTGGCCCAGCCAAAGAATAAAAAATAAAAATAAAATAGTCAATACAAGGGGGAAGACATAAATAATAAGGGGAGGAGACCTGAGCCGAAGAAAACTTTAGACGTCAGAGGAAGAGGGCTTGCAGAATTCCGGAAAAAGATATAACTTGGTGGCTAGACTGCAGAAATGAAGATAGAAATCCTGGCAGCTTCTCCACAGGAGGACATCCAGCTTTGAGGAGCGTGGGGATGGCGCCAGGTGCCCCTGCCCTGGGGGCGAGGGTCACATCCGTAGGGACGAGTGACTCTGAAGGTCTTCGCGGCTTCCGTGCCAGCCCTGCGGGCCTGGGTGCTTCCCTGCAGCCACAGCAGCTGGTTTCGGTTCCTTGAGGAAGAAAACTCAGCTCGTAGAGGCCATTGAGTGGTTGTGGACTTGTCCCGAGGGCTGGCGAGCGAGGCTCGGGGATGCTGCAGCCAGGAGCAGTGCGCAGAACCGCAGGCAAGGTCGGCTCCGGCTGGACACGCCCCTGCGTGTGCAGGAGCGTGGCCAGTGTGCCTGGCCCCAGACACGCTAACACCGGGGCCACGGCCAGCGCCTGAGCCACCGCCTGCCGGGACCTGGGGGTGTTGCTGCAGCCACCATGCCTGCCAGCGAGCACCCCTGTCTTGGCGTCGCCGTGCGGCGGGAATTCTGAAGTCAGAGTCCAGGGCAGGCGCACATGACGTCAGGACAAGGGGCCTCCCTGGCTGCAAGGGGAGGCGGGGCGGCAGCTGGGAAAGCAAGCGGGTGACGTTCTCAGCTTATTTGATGGGAGGTGGACCCTGCCCTCCCCCGGGACTCCCAGAGTGTGAAGTCCCCAAGCACAGGAAAGAAAGCGTGCCGGATGCAGCTCCCCCTGCCAAGATGAATCAGTCCAGTGAATCAGGGCAGGAGAAGGGTATTTTTAGACATGAAGGACTTATGTCCCCTATTCGAGCAAATGTTCAGACGTCCAATGAGATGCTGGTGATCGGATCAGTAGAAATATGGGGGGGGGGGGTGAAGAATTCAGGAAACACTGCACACAAGTGGAGGATGCCAACGTGGCTGAAAATGTGAAGTAGGATTCTTGGAAAGAAGGATTGCCCTCTCAGGGAAAATCTAGGGAATAGCCCAGAACTAAGAACTCTTGCCTACCTCAGCAGAACCCAGGCTTGCGGCTGGGGGCATTCAAGACATTCAGATGTAAAATTACTGTGAAAGTAATCTCGTCTTTGTTGGCAAGGGACTGGGGGGCATCGTTATTTAATTTTGATGAACGTGTGGTTAGGACTGTTAGGAACGCCTGGTAACCACAAACAGAATAGAAAAGCTAGTTTTCCCCAAACAACAGGGATTGAGGGTGACCATGAGGGGTAGGCAGGCCACAGAGGAATGGGGAGAAACAGTACCAAATCAGCCAAAGTGGGGAGAGGAAAGATGGTGAACCAGGAGTTAATACACAGTAAACAGAATGAAGTGGAAACAATAAAGCCAAAGAAACAGCCTCACAGTGAGTATTCTTAAGCCAAATTCACCCATGAAAAACAGAGGTAGCAATATTAGTGTCAGACAAAGCAGAGTGAAGAACAAAAGCGTTGAACAGCACAGAGAGATATATACTGATAAAAACCAAAAGTACGTGACCATCTTTAATCTTTAAGTAACTACGCAGAACAAAAACTGGGAATAGAAGAAGAATTGAATTTAAAATAAAAAACACATGTTATGCCAGGAGATGTTAATTATGTGTCTTTTCTAATTTGACGGGCCAGGGAAACTAGGTTGCCAACTTGGGATGCCCACAGGGACCGGTTGGGCAGCGTGAATATGTGAATTCCTGGTGTAAAACAGCACAGATGACAGGATTGCAGGATGAGCTGGAGGATGCATGCCTTGCCTAAGGGCATTGAGATTCATGCATTTTAAAGCACTTTGCCAGCTAAAGAAAACATATCTGTACCTTGCAGGCTGCCAGTTTTCAACCTCTGAAACAAATTAAAAAAGCAAAGTAGGGCTTCCCTGATGGTGCAGTGGTTAAGAGCCCACCTGCCAATGCAGGGGAACGGGTTCGAGCCCTGGCCCGGGAAGATCCCACATGCCGCGGAGCAACTAAGCCCATGCGCCACAACTACTGAGCCTGCGCTCTAGAGCCCGCGAGCCACAACCACTGAGCCCACGTGCCACAACTACTGAAGCCCTCGCACCTAGAGCCCGTGTTCCGCAACAAGAGAAGCCATGACAATGAGAAGCCCGCGCACCGCAACGAAGAGTAGCCCCCGCTCGCCGCAACTAGAGAAAGCCCGTGCGCAGCAATGAAGACCTAACGCAGCCAAAAATGAATAACTACATAAATAAATAAAACAAACAAAACAAAACGAGAAAGCAAAGTATACAGATTATAAATAGCACACTCAGCAAATTTATATGTTCTTCCTCTAGACCTTAGGATTGTTGACAGAAGTTGATCATGTGCTTTGTCACAGAAAACAAAAAGTAAAACATAAACATTGTGATTGTATTTGCAATATGTCGTCTTAATCCAATGAAATTAGTGGTAAAAAAAAAAGATGATTATTAAAAAAACTGCTTTGGAATTCAGAGACACTGTTAAAATAATCTCTGCACCAAAAGAAAGTCAAAACAGAAACTACAAATCACCTAGAAATAAACGGAGGGAGGAGAGTTTTGTAGCAAAATTCATGGAATAGAACTAAAGCCATACTCAGAGGAAAATGTATAATCATAGACGCATATACTAGTATATAAGAAAAGAAAGACTGAAAATATATGGGTGAAATATTCAACTTATGAAACAGAAAAAAAAATAAAAGACAGAGAAATAAGTTAATAATGATAAAAGCTGAAACGAATGAAATCGAAAACATAAAATGGTAAAGAAGATAAATAAGGCCAAAGACTAGTTCTTTGAAAGGCAAATAATGGAAATTATCTCTGAGTAAAAAAAAAAAAGAGGAAAAATATTAAAAATGAGTAAGGATCTATTGTTATAGTATGAAAGAAATGAAAAATTGAGCCCGCATTTGAAAAACTGAAGGACATGGGTGAATTTCCCTCAAAATATAAATTCACAAAACTATTCCTAGAAAAAATAGAAAACTTGAAGTTATTATCACTAACGTTTAACATTGTTCTGGTATTAATGCGATTAAGCAAAAACATCTCTTGGTTTAAATATTGAAAAGAAAAAGCAAATTTGACCCAAGAATAAGGGAATTTGATTGTAAGAACAATAGCTTTTTTTCTATACCAGCGGGAACTGGTTAACCCTGGAAATTAAAAAAAAAAAAGAAAATCACGGGTGCCATAAAATATCTAGGATTAATTTTAACTAGACTATTATAGAACATAAGGTGAAAAATATTAAACCTCATTGTGGTTCATAAAACAAGACTTGAAGTGATACAGAAACTGTACTTCTCAATTAATATGCCTGGATATGAGACTAATTTCTCCCCAGAATTATTTCTTAGGAAAAAAGGAAGTTCCTTACATTCAAGCCTCACAAAATGTCATTTTTAACTGAGCGTGTCCTTAATTACTTCATTCTGAATAACAAAGTAATATTTGGGGAAGACAGACTAAAATAACCTGACTCTGATTTAATTTTAGAGTTTTAATTACAGAGTTGGTTTAGAAAAAGGGAGGCACATTTAAAACAAACTTAGTACTTATGCCATGAGGTATGATCTCAGAGTTACAAGCACCATAGGTTGTTGGCGTGAGGCTTTGAAAGATTACATGACAGTACAGTAGGTGGTTAGGTCGTAGAGTTCTGAAATATATATTCCCATGGGAAGAACTGTTTTTTAAAGAATCAACCTGATATCATGCAAATATGTATTTGTGACTTGGTATAAAATTTTCAGTGACAGCGTGATACTGTCACTGGACTCAAAAAGCACAGAATCTCAGACAGCTTCAGCGGTTCTCTTGTAAATTGGAATAGATGGTTTAAAAGTAGCTCTAGGGGGGCTTCCCTGGTGGCGCAGTGGTTGAGAGTCCGCCTGCCGATGCAGGGGACGCGGGTTCATGACACGGTCCGGGAAGATCCCACATGCCGCGGAGCGGCTGGGCCCGTGAGCCATGGCCGCTGAGCCTGCGCGTCCGGAGCCTGTGCTCCGCGACGGGAGGGGCCACAACAGTGAGAGGCCCGCGTACCGCAAAAAAAAAAAAAAAAAATAGCTCTAGTGGTGAGGGAGACTGTGATGTAGAACATGGCTTGTGACAGATCTGGACATTTTCTTGAAACATGAGCATGGGATCAATATTTCTGAACGAATATATTTTACATAATGTGATTTTAATATGTACATATAAATAGAAATTTAATGTATTAATATATATTATGTAATACAGTAAGGCATTATATATAATCATATATTAACACATATAAATATATAATTAAAGTACATATTTTATATGGAAATATGGAATACCTTTTACATGTTAAATATATATAATATATAAATTAAAGATAGGGATTTGACCCCTTTGTCTACAGCAATGAAACCTTTCTCAGGTTGGCCAAGAAGCTTGTATTTTGTTCTTTTTGCTCTTTTTGCTCTTTGGGAGATGGGTATCACCTTAGATTCAGAGTCGCTCTATCTTAGGATTATGTTTGGCTACAAGTGACAACCCCCCTCCCCCAAATGATAGAGGTTGACACCAGACCCAAGTTTATTTCTCACGTGAAAGTCTAGGTACGTGGTCCAGGCCGGCATGGGGCTTGATGTTCCGGGCCTGGGCTCCCGGTGACGTCCAGCTCCACCGTGTGAGACCCTGACTTCGTGGTCCCAAACGTGGCATTTGTACTTCAGGCTTAAGGATGGAGGAAAGGGGTGTTAAGGAGACCTTGCAGAAAATGCTTCATCCAGTTGGCCAGAACCTAGTCACCCAGCTACACCCAGCTGCCAAGAGGCTGGAAAATGTCCTCGTTCTGAAACCATGTGCCCAGTGAAAAGTCAAGTTGCTGAGGAGGAAAAGGGAAGGAATCCTGGGCTACAGCCAACCTCTGCTTACAGATATGTAACAATCGGGGGAAATATTGCAGGATACCCTGTGTCTGTGATGTCCACCTAGAAACAAATAAGGAAAAACTAAATGCCAGAGTGGGTGGTGGTCCAGGTCAACTGGCAACAGTATGACAAGCAACTAAAGGGCAAAAAGGAAAGAAAAGAAAAAACAGAGATAGTGAACATCAGTGGTGATCAGAGAAGTGGAAGTCAAACACAACCATTTTTCACCCGTGGAAAAGAGTAATAGCTTTCCGGGCTGGTCAGGGACTCGAGAAACTCCCCTACGTCCTGGTGGCAGCATGAGCGATTGCAGTCTTTTTGGAAGGCAATCCAGCAGTAGCTGTTGAGATTGAAAATACACGTTTCCATGGACAAAGCAGTTCCGTTTGGGGGATTCTGTCCTCTAGAAATAAAAGCACCCGTTCTTAAGCATGCAGTGAAGGTAGAAAAAGTTTGTCAATTGCAGTACTTTTTTTGTAATGGCCCAAATCTAGGAACAGTCTGAATGTTCCTTGGTAGGAACTGGCAGAATAAATTGCAGGACATTATTCTTAGGAAGTATTGTATTATTAAAAAAGCAGCGAGATCTATTCCCACTGTCTCGGAAGGTTGTAAATGCAGCGTATTCTAACGTGATGAAATGGAATGCACAAAAGAGTTTTTGCAGCTTTATGCTGTGTATGCAGATGTCATGATCCCAAACAAAAGACTGAGCCCTTTTGTCTCAACCTGGACTAGCGTGTTCTTCCCACGTCTCATAGTTCTTATTGATGGCTCAGGAAGGTAGGGGATTTTGATTATTTCAGTTTTGTTATCTCTGTGTGGCTTCACTCCTCGGCATGTAGTGAAGACGTGGGACCAGCTTGTCCAGGAAAGTGCAGACCACAGAGAGTCGTGTGCTTAGCAGAGTGGACTTCACAGATGTCTTCACTGTGCCTTGGGGACTAGCAGATCGCCAGTAGCATGGACGTTGGCTTCATGTCTGGACGGCTCAGTGAGCGGTTGCTGGTTTTATGAGATGCAGCTCTGTCTTGTCCACCTGTGGAGGTGCTCCGACCACTAGATGTGACAGAAGTGATGCTGTGTGACCACTGGGGCTGGCCGGGTTACGACAGGCCCGGCAGCTGCCCTTGTTTGCAGAAACAGGGACGCTAGGAGCCCTGAGCCCACCTTGCCGGGAGCTCCCACCTGCCGGCCGTGCGGGCAAGCCAGCCCAGCCCCTCCCACATTTCCTGACCTGCAGAACCATGAGCGAAATAAAACGGTTGTTTAAAGTGTTGAGGTTATGGGGAAACTAGTCCTGAAACAGCGGTAACTGCGACATGCAGGGTTGGTTGATAGCAGCGTGACTGTGACGATGTTCATACACTCAGGGTAGAGGAGCCTTCACGGGGCTGATCCCAGCTGCGTGTTGCACGCGAATAAACCATGCCATAAACAAGAAAGGTTTGCCTAGTTATAATAAGTACTCTTAAAATTTGGTATCCCACTTGGCCTTTTTACATATAATGTTTTATTTTTAAGTATTACATATATGTATTATATATTGTAATTGTATATATGTTATATATATTATATATATATGCATTATATACACTAAAAGTATGGCAAACAGTATACATTTAAAAAAAATTTTATTGAAGTATAGTTGATTTACGATGTTTTATATATATAATACATATATATAACATATTATAATTATAATACATATATATAATACATGTAAGTATGTATTAGATATTATAATAGTATATATGTAATATATATTATATATGCATTACATACACTAAAAGTATGGCAAACAGTATACGTTTAAAAAAAATTTTATTGAAGTATAGTTGATTTACGATGTTGTACTAATTTCTGCTGTACAGCAAATTGACTTACATAAATATATATATATATTCTTTTTCATTATGGTTTATCCCAGGATATTGAATATAGTTCTCTGTGCTCTACAGTAGGACCTTGTTGTCTCTGCATCCTATATATAATAGTTTGCCTCTGCTAATCCCAAATTCCCAATCCATCCCTCCCCCACGCCCCTCTTGGCAACCACAAGTTTGTTCTCTCTGTCTGAGTCTGTTTCTGTTTTGTAGATAAGTTCATTTGTGTCATTTTAGATCCCACATGTAAGTGATGTCATATGGTATTTGTCTTTCTCTTTCTGATTTACTTCGCTTAGTATGATAATCTCTACTTGCCTCCATGTTGCTGCAAATGGCATTATTTCATTCTTTTTTTTTTTTTTTTTTTTTTTTTTTTTTATGCGTTACGCGGGCCTCTCACTGTTGTGGCCTCTCCCGCTGCGGAGGACAGGCTCCGGACGCGCAGGCTCAGCGGCCATGGCTCACGGGCCCAGCCGCTCCGCGGCATGTGGGATCCTCCCAGACCGGGGCACGAACCCGTGTCCCCTGCATCGGCAGGCGGACTCTCAACCACTGCGCCACCAGGGAAGCCCCTATTTCATTCTTTTTTATGGCTGAGTAATATTCCAGTGTGTGTATTATATACATACACATATATATATATATATATATATATATATATATATATACCCACACACCACATCTTCTTTATCCATTCATCTGTCGATTGATTTTTAATTGTTGCCTGATATCCCGTGCTGCGGTCTGAAGCCTTACTTGTTTCTTCGTTTTGAACTGGAGTACTATACCATTCTCTCTATGCTGTATTCCCATACTGGCGTACTATACCAGGAAACTGACTCAGCTTTGCTCAGACCACGTTGTGAAAACTTTCTGAAACTTTGATGTTTGTTTCCAGCATCTACTTCCCTCTTCTTTCAGGAATTCTCCTTGGCCAATTCACCATTTCTCCACTTCTAGTAGATCAGCCGATCCCTTGACATCAGTGAGACGGGGATGGTCCAGTCAGACTGAGATGTGAGGAGACATTGTCGGGGCTCTTCACTGGGTTTGGGGGTGTGCAGATATGAGGCCTCGAGCTGCCAGGGGCATCCTGGGGCCCTGAGGCAGAGCAGCTTACTGATGAAGGGCACCTATCCGGGAAGGGATGGAGGGAAATGGGCCCTGAGGACATCTTCCTGCTGAGCTGGACCTGACATTGGGCCGCTCCTGGACTTCCAGTTCTGTGAGCCCCAAACCTCTCTTTTTATTACTGCAAGCTTGACTTGGATTTTCTGTTGCAAAAACTCCTAGTGACCACGTCCGCAGCATTTTTGAGATTCTGGGTGACATTTCGGAGGGACCTTGCTAAATCAGGGGATCTCCAGGCAGTTCATCCGGTGACTGGCCCCGGGTCCTGAGAGGCCTGGCGGGAAGGGTTAGGAATGTGCTGTCTCGAGAATAGAAGACCAGGTGGATGAAAGCTGCCCTCAGATGTTCAGATGTCACGTGGAAAAGGCAATCCATTTGTTGTTTGTGGTTCCAGATGGTTTCGGAACTGGAACCCACATGTGCCATGTTAACGAAGACACCGTTCAGCCGAGTATAAAGAAGGATTGTCCGACTATTTGAGCTGCTCAGCAGTGGAAGCAGCTAATGCTGGGTCCAACCTGAGAGTTCAGAATAGCAACAGAAGTTGGATGCTGTCGTGGAAGATTAGGCTACATGATTTCTCTTTTTCTTCCAGTTCTGAAATAACAGGATTTTGAGCCTCCTTAGGTCTCAGAAGATGTACTTATTATGTGACCCTCAGGCAAATTGTGAGGCCTCTCGGGCTCTCATTTTCCTTTTCCATAAAATGAAGATAACAGCACGTTGCCAGCTGATTTTTGTGAGCCTCATAATGTGTATGAAAATGCTGTGAAAACCAAAGCCCTCCACACATGGCAAAAACTTATCACTGCCTACATTGTGAACTCCAGTTTAAAGAATGTGGACAGTTCCTTAACGTTCTTTGTTTGTTTTGACCTATGGGTGGTTAAAAAAAAAAGAGAGAGAGAAAAAGAAAAGTGATACTAATCAGATAAATAGGATTCAGCTTGCCCAGGCCACCTAATTCTCTTGTTTCCTCCAAGCGCAAATTCAGGTGAATTTCATATCTTTTAATGGTGGAACTCGGAAGTTTCTTGGGGGTCACTGTGAGATACAGCCAAGTGTCTCATCTTAAGGAGCCAGAGCTAAATCATGATCCGAGATAGGTCACTCCCCTCTGCATCAAGCCTCGCAAGGTCCATCTTTTCTGTCTGACCTGAGGGAAGCCTGCGCATGGAGAGGCAGGTCTTTTCATTCACTAGAGCCCCTCCGCCCCCAGCTCCCCCTCATTCTTCGCGTTTGCTGCCTGGAGACCCTGGGGATGCTGGGAGATTCCTGCGTGCAGATGCTGAGCTCTAGGGTTAGGCAATGAGGATGGTATGTGAGGAGGCTCACGGGGCCTGCAGAGCGAAGTCCGGGCCACTTTGGTTTCAGGGGAAGCTAGCTGTCCCCGTGCCTCTTGGCCGGCGCGTTGGGAGCTGCCCGTCCAGCTCCCGTTTGCATTTCGGCTCTTCCTGGTGATGACAAATCGAGCGGCTGTTCGGGCCGCGTGCAAGAAGCTCTTCTGCAAACACTGCCTCTTTGTCTCCTGCCCCATCTCGCCTTGAACCCGGCACAGAGCGGCCACTGTGTCCTCCCCAGGCCAGAGCCCCTCCTGAGTGTTAGGGGTCTTTTGTTCAGAAGCTCCCCGGTTCTGGAGCGCTGTACGTCGTGGCTGCGGTCCAGCGTGAGTGTTTGGGAAGGAGAAGAATGCAGATTTCCGGGTGTTTTGAAACCTCACCCAAGTCGCTGACGAAATGGAGCGTGAGTGAAGTTAATTCTGCGTTCTGGAGAAAGAAAAGTGAGGTGAAGACGAGACATGCCATTTGTCCTGTTTCAAAACCCAGCTCCGAATGTGGACCCTACTGCTTGCCTTCGGTGAAGGAAGCCAGATGAGCACGTCATTTGGTTCATTTGTGTGCGTGTAGAACTCTTGTGTGTGTTTTCCACTGTTTGGTTTGCAGAGGGAGTTTCCGTGAACTTTAATATGAGGTATGTGTGAATTTCTAGAAATCACTCGATTGAGATTCTCCGGAAGGCAGTCCAGCTATGGAAAGGCTTAACTGCCACAGGCAAGGTGCGGCCCGGAGGCGTGATAAGAGACTCCTCGAGGCAGTGTCGCTGCTTGCTGAGTGGCCTCAAGCTGTCCTCCTTTATCTCGTTTGTTCTAAGTCCAAAGGATCAGCGCTGCCTATAAAACCAACTGCTGATTACCTGCTTCCACACTGCATCCACAGACGCTCACATTTCTTTTTCTTAAGTCTTATTAACAGAGTGACAGATGCACAGGTTAAAAAAACAGAAATAGGGCAAGACCCTTATTATGAAAATCCAGGCCACTGCTGCCTGTCACCTTCTTCTTTGGTGTCCCGCTTCTGAAAGGTAACCATTGCATCATCTTGCGCTGCTTAGTTTTTTTTTTAGTAGACTTTTAGAGCAGTTTTAGGTTCACAGCAAAACTGAGCAGAAAGTACAGAGATTTCCCATATGCCCCCTGCTCCCACCCACACACGGCCTCGCCCACCAGCAGCATCCCGCACCAGAGCGATGGGCCTGTTAACAGTCGATGGGCCTACATGTCATCACCACCCAGAGTCCGTAGTTTGCATCAGGGCTCATCCTTGGTGTTTGTACATTATATGGGTTTAGACAAATGTATAACGACATATATCCATCATCTAAGTATTTTACGGAAGAGCTTCACCGCCCATAAAATAATTCACACTCTGCCTGTTCATCCCCGCCCCCCTTAAAAGCCTGACAATCACTGATCTCTTTTCCTGTCTCCATAGTTTTGCCTTTTCCAGAATGTCATGTTGTTGGAATCGTACAGAATGTAGCCTTTTTCAAATTGGCCTCTTTCACTTAGTCATATGCATTGAAGGTTCTTCTGTGTCTTTTCATGGCTTGATAGCTCATTTCTTTTTAGCACTGATTAATATTCCATTGGCTGATGTACCACAGTTTATCCATTCCCCCACCGAAGGATGTCTTGGTTGCTTCCAAGTTTTGGCAACAGTGATGAAAGCTGCTATCGATATCCATGTGCAGGTTTTTGTGCGGACATAAATGTTCAGCTCATTTGGGTAAATACCAAGGAGTGCAGTTGCTGGACTGCACAGCAAGAGTATATTTGGTTCTGTAAGAAACCACCAATCTGTCTTCCCGAGTGGCTGTACCACTTTGCGTGCCCACCAGCAAGGTATGCGTTCCTGTTGGTCCACATCTTCACCAGCGTTTGGTGTCAGTGTTTGGGGTTTTAGCGATTCTAATAGGTGTGCAGTGGTATCTCACTGTTGTTTTAATTTGCAGTTCCCTAATGACATATAACACTGAGCATCTTTTCATATGCTTACTTGCCATCTGCATATCTTGCTTGGTGTCTGTTCACATATTTTGCCCATTAATTAGATCGTTCATTTTCCTATTGTTGAGCTCTCTGTGTATTTTGGATAATAGTTCTTGATCAGATACGTCTTTGGCAAATTTTTTCACCCCGTCTGTGGCTTGTCTAATTCTCTTGACATTTGCTATATTTTAATTTTTCAAGTTTAGACGTTTTGTGGATTCCTGCTGTGATAGATGAGGATTTAACTCATAACATTTCACCTCCTCCCAGTGTCATAATATCACTATTTTTAGCTCCTTTCGTGGTTACCTCTTTTATTTTAATAATGTATTTCATCTTTTTTTCTTGTTTTGTCAGCTGTATTTAGTATCTTGGACTCTCCATTTGTAAGATGAGGATGGATATTATTGTCTCTACCCCTTTCTGCCAGCTCTCTCCACCTTGTCTTCTACCTCCCAATTTCTTTCACCTGTACTTTAACTTTTTTTGCTAACAAGGATGATACTATTCAAATGTTCTATAAAAATAGTCTTTCCTACTTTGGGTCTTTCCTACTTGGTGTCAATTTAAGTAGTATTAATGTTATTATGACTACATAGATAGTCTTCCTTGCAGAGTGAAGTCATGTGCTATGATTTTGTTACCTTTCTTATGTGGCTTCTTGTTTTTATGAGGTTTCTGTTTTCTTCACCATGTTTATTATACCCTCATTCCCCCCCCACCCCACCCTCACCCCCCGTATTCATCATCCGATGAGGTGTTCTGTTAAAGAAATTCCCTTCTTAGGCACTTTGTCCTCTCACCCAGCTTGGGCTTGTTCTCCAGACTTGCTCCATGGTTACCATCTTGGACTTCCCTTGACCGCTTTCCTCTGATAGGGCCATGCTTCCTGGATCACTCCTCCTCTTCTCTGTGATTTGTTTCTTTGTTTTCCTGGAGCACATCCTCAAATGACTTCCTCAGAAAGGGTGTTCACAATTTAATTTTCTGAGAATTTGCGTGTTTTGAAATGTGTTTTCCACCTCTCTGATTGATTTATAGTTAGATTGGGTATAGAATTCTAGGTTGAAAATCATTTTCCCACAGAACTCTGGAGGCGTTTACCTTGTTGCCTTCTAGCATTCAGTATTGCCTGTACATGATGATGGCCAGTCTCCTTCTCAGTTCACACCCCTTCCCTAAACTTTCAGGCATTCTTGGTATTTTGAAACTTTAAAAAAGATTTATCTATCTCCATGTAGATCTTTTTGCCTGACACGAATTCTGGAGACTCACATTCTTCAACTTTGGGGAATTGTGTGTCCGTTCTTTAATTATTTCCTCCACTCCGTTCCCACTGATCTATAGTTCTGGAACTTCTATTAATTGATTATTTGATTGCCTGGATTGGCCCTCTGTGTTTATCTTTTCTGTTTTCGTCTTGTTTCGATTCTCTTGTACACATTGAGAGAGTTCCTTGATTTTGCATTCCATTCCTTCCATTGAATCTTTTAATTTGAAAAACGTATTTAAATATTCTGAGAGCTTCTTCTTGTTTTATCTCTGTTCCTTTTCCATAGCGTCCTGGCCTTGTTTTAGTGGTTGTGTGTCACCTTGAATCTCAGTGGCAAGACTTTCCCTGAGTGCCTTCTGCCAGTTAGCCTTCTACCTCCCCCTCCCTGCACTCCAGGGCCTTTGCCCATTCTGTTCACACTTTCCTAGCCTTCCTTTCTCCCTTTTATCTAGCTTGAGGTATTTTTGTGGTAATTCAGTTATGCTTATGAAGTTGTTTGATATTCAGATGTTGCTCAGAGGAGAGGACCGTATGAGAGAAGGGACGTAGAAGTCATCAGTATGTAGGTGATATTTAAAATCATGGCACTGAGTAGAAGCACCAAGAAAATATTTGTAGTAAGAGAAGGGAAAAGGCCCAGGACTGAGATCTGAGGAATTCCGGCATGCGGAGAGTGGGGAGGGGGAGGAACCCGACAGGGGGTGGCTGCTGAGGTCAGAGAGAGTAGGTCAGCGTGTGTCAAAAAGGGAGGTATTGTTCCCGCCCTGCTGAGCGGATTGGAAAGGCCCATTGCAGTGGAGGTCACTGATGAACTGGCATTTGGTTGAGTAATGGGAGTGGGCAGAGGAGGGGATATAGGGGGAGACATGAAGACCACCAGTAAACACAGCTTGGGGCAGGATTCTGCTGGGAGGGGGAGGGGCAGAGCAGAGATGAGCTGGAGGAAGATGTGGATTCAGATATTCTTTTAAAAATTTTTTAATTTTATTGTATAGTTGATTTACAGTGTTGCGTTAGTTTCAGGCATACAACAAAGTGATTTGGTTATACATATATAATTATCTATTCTTTTTCAGATTCTTTTCCATTATAGGTTATTACGGGATATTGAGTATAGTTCCCTGTGCTATACAGTAGGTCCTTGTTATTTACCTGTTTTTTTTTTCCTTTTTTTTTTTTTTTTTTTTTGTGGTACGCGGGCCTCTCACTGTTGGGGCCTCTCCCGTGGCGGAGCACAGGCTCCGGACGCGCAGGCTCAGCGGCCATGGCTCACGGGCCCAGCCGCTCCGCGGCATGTGGGATCTTCCCAGACCGGGGCACGAACCCATGTCCCCTGCATCGGCAGGCAGACCCTCAACCACTGCGCCACCAGGGAAGCCCTTTTTTTCTTTTTTAATACATTTATTTATTTATTTACTTATTTATTTTTGGCTGCATTGGGTCTTCGTTGCTGCGTGTGGGCTTTCTCTAGTTGCAGTGAGCGGGGGCTACTCTTCATTGCGGTGCACTGGCTTCTCATTGCGGTGGCTTCTTTTGTTGCAGAGCATGGGGCTGTAGGCGCGCGGGCTTCAGTAGTTGTGGCACACGGGCTCAGCAGCTGTGGCACACGGGCTCTAGAGCGCTGGCTGAGTAGTTGTGGCGCACAGGCTTAGTAGCTCCGCGGCATGTGGGATCTTCCCGGACCAGGGCTCGAACCCGTGTTCCCTACATTGGCAGGCGGATTCTTAACCACTGCACCACCAGGGAAGCCCCTATTTATCTGTTTTATATACAGTGGTGTGTATCTGTTAATCCCAAACTCCTAATTTATCCCTCTCTCCCCTTTTCCCCCTGCTAACCATAAGTTTGTTTTCTATGTCTATGAGTCTGTTTCTGTTTTGTAAAGAAGTTCATTTGTATCATTTTTAAAAGATTCCATATATAAGGGATATTGTATGATATTTCTCTTTCTCTGTCTGGCTTACTTCACTTAGTATGATAATCTCTAGGTCTATCCGTGTTGTTTCAAATAGCATTATTTCATTCTTTTTTATGACTGAGTAGTATTCCATTTGTGTGTGTGTGTGTGTGTGTGTGTGTGTGTGTGTGTGTGTGTATCTCACATTTTCTTTATCCATTCATTTGTCACTGGACACTTAGGTTGTTTCCATGTCTTGACTGTTGTAAATAGTGCTGCTGTGAACATAGGGGTGCATGTATCTTTTAAATTAAAGAGAATTAAGTGTGTTTAAATGCCAGTCAGAAGTATCCAGTGGAAAGAGAATGATACCACAAGTCACATGTGTATTGGGGACACTGGCTAGAGCTCAGTGGGGGTGGTGGAGAGCAGAAACACCCAAATAGTGAGTATGGATGGCTGTGTGCTTAGAGATTATGCATGACCTTGGAGTGACCTTGAAGCCATGGGAAGAGGTTTGACGTTGATGCAGCAGACGAGAGGAAATACCTACAGATTCTGGAACAGAAAAATGAGAGTTTTTTAAGGGTTATTGATCCAGAACATCTCAGAGGCGGGAGAGGCTGGAATCAGGAAGCCCTGTGAGAACGTTTCAGAAATTTCAATGGAACATCCCAAGGACCTGGCCTAGATTCAATACTGAAGGGAAAGGAAAAATATGGAGACTTTTCCAAAACCAGTTAATACGTTTGAGTGACCGACTGGTTGCTTACAAAAGAAGCGGGGAGGGAAGTTTTAAATATGTTTTCAAGGTTCCTTGAACGGGAGAACCTGAAAAACGTTTGGTGCCAGTGTCAAACGTGAATAAAAAGAGTGAAGATTCTCAAAAGTGAGCCACCGGCCAAGAGCGGAGAGGGACAAGGAGCCTGGGCAAATTAGATTTGACGGTGAAGAAATTATTGGAACTTTCCGAGAAAAAGGTTATGAAGACTTAACAGTAGGGGCTTCCCTGGTGGCTCAGTGGTTGAGAATCTGCCTGCTAATTCAGGGGACACGGGTTCGAGCCCTGGTCTGGGAAGATCCCACATGACGCGGAGCAACTAGGCCTGTGAGCCATGGCCGCTGAGCCTGCGCGTCTGGAGCCTGTGCTCCGCAACAGGAGAGGCCGCGATAGTGAGAGGCCCGCGTACTGCGATGAAGAGTGGGCCCCGCTCGCCGCAACTACAGAAAGCCCTCGCAGAGAAACGAAGACCCAACACAGGAAAAACAAATAAATTAATTAAAAAAACAAAAAAGTACCAATGCCACCGTGGATGTGAGGATTAAATTAGTCAATGCTTTAAAAAAAAAAAAAAGACTTTACAGTAAAGACTAACCTAGTAGTTTAGATTTTTTAGACACAGAACGAGTGAGTCGCCTTGTGTTTAGGAGGCAGGGCAACAGGCGTGTGACGATGTGAACCACGTGTATCTCCTGTAGAGCAGGTCCTCGAATCCTTGGTGCATAAACCAAAGGTTAATCACTTACTTCAGAATGCCACCGTTTCCCTCACCCGTGCACGTTAGAACAGCCCCAGTAGCATGTTCTTTAGGTAAGATGAGGAAGTCAGAAAGGGACTGAAAATATTTTATCTTCAGCTCCTGAGAATCACTTCTGAAAACCTGGTCCATGTTTGAAATGATCGCACTATTGTTACGTACAACGTGCTTTTTGTTCTGTGGAAAGATTAATTTTTCCCACCCCCTTCTCTCTCTGTGTGTTGGCATGATAGGATTTTTCCCTCCTCTTTTTTTCTTTATTGCATAAATGTAACTATAAAAAGAAACAGGAAAATTACTCACAGTCCGACCAGCTTAACACTCTCCCGTTGTGTTCTCTCTTCCTTTCTCGTGTGTGTCTCTGTGATACGTACTTGGATGCACCTGTGATCAACCACAGTATAATACAGTTTTTCATTTGGCATTGTGAAATGTGACACGTCACACGCGGTTTAAAAAAATGATCACGTTAGGTGGAGCTTGCTTTTATTTTAACTTCTTGCAGTTGGACCACCAGCCTTGGTAGGAGTAAGCCGTGCTCTGGTGGGAGGAGGGGAAGAAGACGAAAGATTCAGGGCGCCAGCTGAGCCGGGCCCTGTCCGTGGACCCAGGCTTCCCGCCACCTTTGCTGTCGCCCTGCCCCGCTGTCCTGTGCGAGGGAGCGTGCCCAGGATGGATGGTTCCGTGGTGAGCCTTCTGAACTCAGTACTTGAAGGAGAACTGAGAAGAGGAACCCTTCTGGTGGATGGCATCGTAAGCTGGGGGACCGCCCCCCTGCCAGTGACAGTGCCGGGGTGTCTGAGCACAGGTGGGGGAGCGACACCCACTGTAGTTTGGTCTGATGATGGATTTTAGCAACCCTCTCAACTTAACCTCGGCTCGTTACAGTTTCTGAAAAGATGCGTCCAGAGATGGGAAGAGGCTTTCAGAAGATCAGGGGGCAAATTATACTGATCTTCTGGGGATGAAGTGGCAAGAACGGAAAAAGGAGCAGATGTGGTAAAAAGTATAGTTGGACTGTGTGCTTCATAATCTACAACTGGATGCATTTCATAATGTACTTTGGTTTGATGTAAGCAAATTCCTAGTGGTTTAGATAAGGCATAAGTAACACCAAGTGGCGAACAGACCAAGATTTGTTGGCAAAAGGAAGGACTGAAGCTGTAGCTGAGAATGATGCCTGGGTTGGTCTACGGGTCCTCTGTCATTCTTCCCAAACCAACAAATAGCTGAAAAGGAGCCTTACTTTTAGTGGTGTTATTAGGAATGGAAAACGCCTCTATGACAGTCAGTCCTGGACTCTCAGCTTTGCCTGTTCTGACTGTAATTATGTTGAAACTTTAGTTACCCTCCAGTTTTCATTATGGTCCTTGCCAAGATTACTTCACTCCAGAGGGCTGGTGTTACTAAAATGTTTTATCGCTTAGTGGTTTTAATCTTCATTTTACAAGAATAATTAAATGCATCTTTTCTTCATCACTGTTTAGCGTGATGGCAAGTGAGGCGTCTGGACACCTACATGCATTACATGTGTATTATCGTGCTCTTAGCTTTCTGGTAACTTAATTTGGAAAAGTTAACTTAAAAACCATAACTTTCCAGTATATGAATATGACAGTTTAGCCTTTATTATGTCAGAGTTTTCAAAGCACTCAGCCGTCAGACACTTAGCAGAGGACGCCACCCGCCTCCACTTCATCCCCTCGGATTCTGGGATGCTGGGAGATGCAGCTGCTCATGTCTCAGTAGCTGTCTTGGCGGTGGGTTCAGAGCTGTCTCACCACAGTGGTTTCTGCTTCTGCCTCAGAAGACGGAGGCCTCTGCCAGCCTGTGGGCGCGTCCCTGCTCCCAACCCTCCCTACACAGCAGAGGCCTCCAACCCACGGTGCAAATGTATAAGTTACTGCGATCGGCTGTGATTCATCAAGTGTCTTCTGAGTTTGTAAAAGAGGTCCAGATTTTTCATTTTATACTTTAACCTCCAAGGGGGTTTTATTTCTAGAGCATTTAGGAGATCGATGTCTGGGTTTTCACCCCTAGAATTTTTTTTGACTTCGTCTAGAGTAAATAGTATAAGTGAAAATTAAAAATGTAGTATAGATGAAGACTAAAAAATAACGATGGTGGTATAGGGGAAAATAACAAATAGTTCCGTACCTTACATTTCCCATTATAAGTATTCTAAATCCTGAATCATTTCCATGTTATATAAATCCGTTTGGCATTGAAGACCATCCCATAGATGAACATACTGGGCCCTTATCCTGTTGGTTCTTGTTTCTATATGAATATAAATGCACACAGCATTCACACTTAGGTTAAAAATAATAGGTCATTGAATCAGATCAGTGTCTCCTTAGTATTATTTGGGTCTTATGATTTCTTCATCGAATTTGTGCTCAGTCAAAATATGTTAATGATAGGGCTTCCCTGGTGGCACAGTGGTTGAGAGTCCGCCTGCCGATGCAGGGGACACGGGTTTGTGCTCTGGTCCGGGAAGATCCCACATGCCGCGGAGCGGCTGGGCCTGTGAGCCATGGCCGCTGAGCCTGCGCGTCCGGAGCCTGCGCTCCGCAACAGAAGAGGCCACAACAGTAAGAGGCCCGTGTACCGCAAAAAAAAAAAAAAAAAAAATGTTAATGATAAAATTTTTTTGAGTTTTTATTTAGGAATTCACAACAATCCTGTATTTTGTTTAGTTGTCAGGACTCTCAGTTCAGATGTGTTCTGTTGCAAGTTACAGAAAACCCAGTTCAGGGTGACTTATGAAGGGTGACTGTTGGCTTGTGTAATTGGAAGGCTTGGGGTAGGGCCAGCCTCAGGGTGACTGGTGCACAGCTCCACAGTCCACTAAGAGCTCGGTTTCCTTCTTTCTACCCTGCATCCTCACCTTCCTCTTGTGATGGTGGTTGCCAGCCATCGCCAGACTTAACACGATTGCTCACCCGTGTCCAGTATGTTTTAGAAACTCGCCCAGGAAACCTCTCCTTGTGTCTCATGGACCTTGACTGGGGGGCTCGTGCCGTGCCTTGAATCAGCAGCCATGGCTGGGGATGGGGTTATGCTGAGTAGCTCAGCTTGTAGTCAGCTCCCCGCTGAAGTACAGGTACAGAAACCCCAGTCAGAGCTGGGTAGTTACTTAGGGGAGGGGGATGGAGGGAGGCAACAGCCGCCCTGCTCACCGTGCCCTGTAGTTGGAGTTCTTTATACAAGCGCTCGCTGGGTTTCACTGGTTTCTCCTTCTCTCTTCAGGGGCTGTGGCAGCAGCCAAGCGGACAGGCATTCCCACCCCTCGAGAACTCGCGGTAGCTGTCTCGAGAGACAGAACGCTGCCACGTGGTCCCTCCAACTCCAGGAAAGCGGTATCCAGCCCCACCTCTTCCAGCACGCCCACCCCCACCAAGCACGTGCGGGCCACTCCCACGAGACCCAGGCCGGAGCACGAAGACGCAGAGAAGGCCGCGCTCGAGTCCCAGGTTCGGGAACTCTTGGCAGAAGCCAAAGAGAAAGATGGTGAAATTAACAGGCTCCGAAGTGAACTCAAGAAATGGATGGAGAAGTGGACTCAGAACACCGAAGGGGCTGACGCTTTGGACCCAAGTGTGGACGGAGCGTCAGTCTTGCCGGGTGACTCGGAGCTTTTGATCAGAGCCCTCGAGGAGAAGAACAAGAACTTCCAGAAAGAGCTCGCTGAGCTTGAGGATGAAAACCGGGCCTTGAAGGAGAAACTGACTTATTTTGAGCATTCCCCAAATTCAGAGGGGGGAGCGAGTCACACGGGGGACAGCAGCTGCCGGACGTCGGTAACTCAGGAGTCCAGCTTCGGGAGCCCAATGGGAAATGAGTTGTCGGGCGAAATGGACGTGTGTAAAAAAAGCCCACACGAAGGTGTGTTGCGGACGTCGGGCTCTTCGAGCAGCGATGTCACCAAGGCTTCCTTGTCCCCGGACGCCTCCGACTTTGAACACATCCCAGCAGACGCCCCTCCGGGGCCCCTGTCCCCCGCCGGGAGCCTCATCAAG
This sequence comes from Phocoena sinus, assembly GCF_008692025.1. Classification (NCBI taxonomy): domain Eukaryota; kingdom Metazoa; phylum Chordata; class Mammalia; order Artiodactyla; family Phocoenidae; genus Phocoena; species Phocoena sinus. Next base: position 2,124,400 of record NC_045782.1, read on the forward strand.
AGCTCCAAGTGCTTGGCGGCTGGCAGCTCCCCGCACACCGCGAGCGAGCTGTCCCTGGCGTCCCTGACGGAGAAGATCCACAGGATGGAAGAAAACCACCACAGCACTGCCGAGGAGCTGCAGGCCACGTTGCAGGAGCTGTCGGACCAGCAGCAGATGGTGCAGGAATTGACGGCTGAAAACGAGAAGCTGACGGACGAGAAGACGCTCCTGGAAGCGTCCTTTCATCAGCACCGGGAGAGGGCGGAGCAGCTGAGTCAGGAGAACGAGAAGCTGATGACCCTCCTGCAGGAGCGAGTCAAGAGCGGGGAGCTCAGCACCCAGGAAGGAAAAATCCTGGAGCTGGAGCAGAATTGCACGGAGATCCTGGAGCAGGGCCGCTTCGAGCGGGACAAGCTGCTCAACATGCAGCAGCAGCTGACCTGCTGTCTGAGGAAGGGCGGGGAGGACCGGGGGGCTCTGGAGACGGTCCGGCTCCTGGAGGAGGAGAACGGGGAACGGACCACCTTCCTGGAGCCGGAACGGCGCGACAGCGGGACCATGGCCGAGATCCTGGAGGAGTGTCGGGTTCCCTTGGAAGGGCTCAAGGTGGAGAACGGGTCTCTGAAGGCGCACCTGGAGAATGAGAAGCCGAAAGCCGTAGAGACCAGCCCCCCGGGGCACACGGCCGAGGGCTGTGAGGTTCAGGAAATGTTGACAGTGGCCCAAGCCGAGAAGGACCAGCTGGAACAGTCCTGCGCGGAGCTCAGACAGGAACTGCTGAAGGCACGTGGTGAGGTTAAGCGTGTCTCAAGCGTGCTGTCCAAGGTAAGGGGCGTTCTCTCTGCCAGTGTTTGCTCATCCTTGAAAGTGCAGCCCTCCTCGGCCTTTAGAGGCACACGGCACAGAGAATCAGGCACTCGATTTCATTCATAATCCAGCATTCTAGCCTGACGATCTGTCAGAGTCCAGACAGACTGGGGATGCAGAAACGAGACACCCCAGTTTCTGGCTGCAGCAGTTGAATGTGTAGTGGGGATATAGTGAGTCTGATGCAGGGATAAAGGTGATGCGGGGTTAAAGAGCGTCGCAGAGGACAGCCCGGAGTCCAGTGCCCAGAGGAACACCTAGAAAAACGTGGATAAAGGAGGTAGTAGTGCCGGAGGACTTGCTGGAAGAGGTGGCAGTAAGCTGAGTCTTGAAGGGATGAGTGAGAGGCATCCAGGTCTCTCGGATACCATGCTTTGGGCACACAGGAACAGAAAATTAAAACCACCCCAAGTTTCCCCACCAAGTAATGCTATAACCACTGTTTTGGTGTTTTCTTCTAGATGTGTGTGTGTGTGTGTGTGTGTGTGTGTGTGTGTGTCCCACAAGTTAAAGCAAATTTTTTTTAGAGTCATCCTGTGTATATTAAGTTTTTAAAAATCTGATGTTTCCTGAGCGTGTTATTAACTATTAACTATTAGTTAATCATTAACTCTTCATTAACTATTAACTATTTAATAGTTAATATCTATTAACTGTTATCATTATTCTTTGAAACATGATGTTGAAGGCCAGATAGTACTCTGTTCTATAAATATTTCCTAAGTACTTTGCTAGTCACCTGTTGTTGAACATTTTTGTTCTTTTCCAGTCTTTCAATAGGGTAAATCATTTTTTATCTCTCTGTCTTAGGAAAAATTCCTACTCATTGACTTACTGTGTCAGAGTATGACTGTTTTAAGGACTTTGAATGCATTTGGCCAGATTGGCTGCCAGGAGTGTGACACAGGTGTGCTCCCACCAGCAGAGGGATTCCCTGACCCGTAGCCAACACGTGGTATCAAGTTGTTGGGTCATTCAGATCTGGTTTTCATTTCTTCTTTGACCCTTCCCCTTTTTACTTAGAAAGATCTTCCCCAACCCAGGATCGAATAAACGATCACCACCTTCATTTTTAAAAATAATCCTTTAATCAGTCTGGACCTTTGTTCTGTGGTGAAGATTGCTGGTGATTGTGTGACATTCTTTTTTTTATATATAAATTTATTTATTTATTCATTTTTGGCTACATTGTGTCTTCGTTGCTGCACATGGGCTTTCTCTAGTTGCGGCGAGCGGGGGCTACTCTTTCTTGCAGTGCGCGGGCCTCTCATTGCGGTGGCCTCTCCTGTTGTGGAGCACAGGCTCTAGGCACATGGGCTTCAGCAGTTGTGGCATGCAGGCTCAGTAGTTGTGGCTCGCAGGCTCTAGAGCGCAGGCTCAGTAGTTGTGGCACACGGGCATGGTAGCTCTGCGGCATGTGGGATCTTTCCGGACCAGGGCTCGAACCCGTGTCCCCTGCATTGGCAGGCGGATTCTCAACCACTGTGCCACCAGGGAAGCCCGATTGTGTGATATTCTGCCCACCCACAGAGCAGTGCTGGAAAAGTGTAGACAGGTGGCTTCCAATTTCCTGTTTCCTCTAAGCTCTGGGTCTGTGATTTAGGGGTCCCTTGGTGAGAGAGCTTGAAAACATCTTCCCACCTTATTTCAGAGGCTGTCACTCTTTTAAGAAACAAATTTGCCCTGAACCCCCAGGGGGATTTCTCTTTCCTGCTTTATCTGCCTTAAGAATTGTCACTGATTGACAGTTGAGCCTGATTCTGGCATCGGGCCGATCTGAGTGGTGGGCAGTGTTAGAAGTTTTTATCATTGTGTTCTGAATTCACAGCATTTTATTGAAAGTGTGGAAGCGGGTACCCTTGGCAGGTACTAGCCAGGTGCCCATGTGAACTGTCGGTTGGTAATTTGTAGCTTTACATTGAGATTTCGTGTCTGGAATAATCCCACCTCTGTTACTCTGTTGCAAAATGTTTGATCTCCCAGGCAACTTTCTTGAAGTCCTCCCTCAGTCCTTCATCTGTCTCTTTGTTATTTCCACTGGCATTACATTAAATACGTGCATCAGCGAGAAATAATTCGGCATCTTAAGACAATAGCTTATTTTTCTGATCAAAAAGTTGTATATTCATCACAGAAGGTTTAGAAAATACAGAAAAGTTTTAAGAAGAAAATAAATATTACCTTTAATCTCACTACTTGGAGGAAAAAAATGCCGCTAACATTTTTACTCTTTGTCTTTTCAGACATTTTCCTAGGTTAAGCACATTTTGACATGCATACAAACTTGAACTGGCATAATTACAATATTTAATCTTCCAATTCAGGAGAATAGAGTATGTCACTCCACATTCTGTGAACACAAAGACCCAGTTGGATTAGTTTATCAATTCTCCTATTAATCTGTTTCTGATTAATTTGTTTCTACTTTTATCTTTATCAGTTCTTTCATCCTGCCTTTTGTATATTTCTTTGGTTTCCTCTTAGTTTCTTGAGTAGAATTCTTTGTTCATTTAAGTTTATCCTTTCTTGGTTGATAGTATAAGTATTTAAAGCTATGAATTTGCCCCTTATTATAGCTTTGGCTAAATGAAGACAGTAAAGTCTAGAATTTTCTAGGATAAATGGAGTCTATTTTGGAGAGAAAGAAAAGGCATTTTTTAATATATATGCTTTAAATCAAGCTGTTTATTATATTATTCGTATATTCCATATCTTTATTAATTGCTTGCTGATTAGAATGATCACATACTTGACAGTAGGATGAAAAAGGTCCTAGCTAGTATTTTGACATGAATTGGAGGTAAAAGGTGTGAGGCATGATGCCACAGATTGAGATCTTAGGTCTGTGATTTTGTGCTTGTACACAGAGAAGTTGTAACTTCTAATCTTTATGCCCTTTTCTGTTACGTAGGAAAGTAAAACCCAGATCTCCTAGCCTGACTAATAGCTTATTGTAGCCCCACCGAAGCATATCAACTGACCCACCAGCAACCGTGAATTTAGATGGTAAGACGTAGGGATTCTTGCCTGAAGGAAACCAGAGCACTTTTAGCACAAAACTCTAATGAGGATATAAATGCTGGACCAGCTAGAACGCTTGGGTCCTCCTGACTCAGCTGGTGGTTAATTTGGTGACCATGGGCCCCTTCCAAGTGTACAGTAGAAGCGTGATGGTAGAGGGATCCTGGCCTTGTTCCTGATTTAAAGGGAGTGCTTTCAGCATTTCATCATGAAGGATGTCCATGGTAGGCATTGGCTATATACCTTTTATTGAGTTATGCAAGTATTTTGCGAAGAATTAGTGTTTTAATTTCATTGCTTGTTTTTAAAAAAAGGATGGGGATTGAATTTTTCTGTATTTGCTGTAGACCTTAGACATCTGTAAGATCTATGCAGTAGATCTTGTACATCTACTAAAATCTTATAGTTTTTATATAATCATAATGAGTTTTCTCCTTTAATGTGTGAATGAGGTAGATTAGGGTAACAGACTTTCTAAGGCAGTCTGATGTTAAGCCACTTTAGCATTCCTGGGTAAATTCTAAGTCTCCAGTTCTCCACTGCTTCACTGGACACTTTGCATAGAACTTTCAAACGTAACCTCCTTAAGCAGATGCCAGGGTGGCTGTCCTCTTTGTCACCAAGCAGACTGCGTGGTGCTGAACAGCTCTTGCCCTTGAGCCCTGCATCCGTCCACCTAATTCTTGGCAGAAGGTGAATATTACGAGAAAAGAACAAAATAACCTATTTACAGAGAGGAAAGGCAATGCCAAGCCATCCTGTGACCTTTTAGATTTAGTAAATCTGTAGAAGTCTCCAGTTTAGATAAGTTACTTAAGTGACTCAGATACTGTTAGAAGAGCCTCGGAAAGGCCTTAAAAAGTACTTTTTTTTGGTACGGGGCGAGGGGGTGGGGTGCGTATGTGTCAGTTCCTCATACAGTGAGTGGACAGTTGGCGGGTGTGTTTGTTAATGGTGTGAATGTTTTGTAGTAGCCTTTCTCTTCCTCTCATTTCTTTGTCTTCAGCTAATGTCTTCATTCTTTGAGCGTCTGTGACACCCATTATATAACTTTGCTGGCAGCTTTCTGTGTGAGTATGTAACCTACCTCTGCACAGCTTTGAGGGAGGGGCTGATTTCCACCGAATCCTGAGGTCTCGGCCTCCTGCGATTGCACACGTGCCTGCCCCAGCCAGCCAGGGGCGTGGAGTTGGACCACATCATTGTTTCCAGACTATAATGCAACCCAGGTTTACATTTTTTTGACTTTCAAGTTTTCATTCATTTGGGATCTTGATGTCAAGCTAGAGAATGTATAAGGCTTAGAACCTAGACGTTTTCAGAGAAAACACTGATGTTTTTCCCCTCCTGAGGTTGAAAGCTTATAGGTGGTATCCTTTGAAATTCAGTTCTTTCTGCAAAAGCTCAGGTGTTTTGTCCCGAGGAGTAAGGGGATCGTAAAGAAACACTTGCTGTGAATGGTCGGGGAAAACTAGAGGTGACTTGGTGATCGTGCGACCATCGTTGGTCACCAAGGCAGAATAATTAGGGTAGCTACTGGCCACAAACGGCAAAAGCAGAATTCGAGAGGACGGCGTGGCCGACCGGATGATCCTGTCCCTGTGACTGAGAATAGGACCCTGCCAGGACTGGAGGGACCTGGACCCTGCCTTAAATAGCAGGTGGTCCGTGAGGATACCCAGGTGACGCTTTGGACCGTGAGAAACAGACCCCTGGTGTCGGTGCCCGAGCCGGCAGATGCGCACCCTACCCCGTAACCCAGAGCCTGGGGTCCAGGCGGGGTAACGTCACGGCTCCAGGCTGGCGGCTCCATGACCCTCTCAGCCCTCCTGCCTGGGGTGCAGGTGAGCGCGACCTCTTGAGCGTCTGGTCCCCACGGTCCCTGCAGGCAGGAGGCTCTCAGTCCCGTGGGAAGAACTTTCCCTGGGAGCCCCTCAGCAGCCCTCCCTTTATACCTGGTCAGAACTGGGTCACACACCCTCCCTTGGTCACCTGCCCTGAAATCACAGGATCACAGCCTGATTCCTGAATAAATGGGCGTTCTAAGTAAGAAAAGAAGGGGGAATGGCCCCTGGGTAGGTGAGCCGTTGCCACAGCCAGCAGGACTCCACGTGGTCACTGCCCCACCCGTCTGCTTGTCTGCTTCCCCCTCCAGCCTCGGCCCCTTCACTGCCCTCCCACCACCCCCATCCCCGCCGGGCGCAGTTCTCGCCCTCAGGTGTGGCTGCCCCCTTCCTCCCCCTGCAGGTCCTGTCTTAAGCTTTAGGTCTCAACTGCAGCGTCCCTTCTTTAGGGAGACCCTCAGCTCTGGGGGGCTGTGGGCTTGTGGACCCAGGTGATCATGTCCCGAATGAGGTGGGGCCTCTTGCCCACCCCGGGCACCTCGGTGGTGCTGAGTTGGGCCTGAGCGCCATTCTCTTCTTTTTTAACTTGACCGCAGGGCTGGTCTCTGAAGCCTCTGGCCACCCCAGCGCTCACCTCCCCGGTGAGATCTTGGGAAACACCTCGGGGAGCATCACAGCCCTGGCTTCTGAAGGTCTCCTCGAGGGTGCCCCGGTGAAATACAGATTTTTTACCCTCTTCCTTGAGTTTTCCGTCGCCATTTTTCTTTTTCCAGAACAAAAGTGCAGACTGAGTTAGCCTGTCTATTCCCTGTCCCGTGCAGAATAGCACTGCAAAAAATAGTGCAAACGCAGGCCAGAGCGAATGAGACCCGGCTCTCCATCAGCGGGGTCTGCTCAGAACAGGGCCAAGAGTCAGCAGCAGGAGTTTTGGAATAACCAAGTTCGATGTAAAACAAACACAACAAAATAACACACGCTCGTGGTACAGTCACTCAAGCCGTCATACTGTGTACAGGCGTGACATGTCACTTCTTCCATGCATTAAGCACCCGGTAAATGCTTGTTGAGTGAGTGAGTAAATGAATGAAGGAATGAATGTCAGAGAGACTCGCAACAGAATTAGGAGAGCGAGGCTGCTAGAATTTTATATCAGTATGTTAAAAAGTAAAAGTTTATCATATTTTAATAACAGCTTCCGTTTTAGTAGGCACTCTTAGGGCCTTTAGGTCATTTAACCTCACTTAATCGTCGTAGTTTTAGGCTGTAGGTACTGTCATTACCTATCGTTTTTTTCCGTTGAGGAAACTGAGGCAGAGAATGATTAAGTTACGAGGCTTAATTAATTAACTGATGAAGGCCAGGATTCAAAGTCGGGTCTGACCCCCGAGCTCGTATTCTTAATCCCTGACTTACACTGCTTCCTGGTTACGTGACAGTAAAGCGGAGAGAGAAAGAACCATCGAAAGCAGACCTTAAGGGCTCAAATACAGTGTAGTCTCACGGGGGCCAAAGCCCTTTGGTTTGAAGAAAGCAACCGGTTGGGTCTCGATGAGCTAGGAAAGATTTTCTTACGTGTAAACACAGTAGAGAAGTTCTCAGCGAAAAGCTGAGTCATCAAGACACGTCCTCTTGTTTGATTTATAACCTGAATCCTGAGGGGAGTCAGGGTTTCCCAGGTGTGTTGGTGGGGCGGGAACAGCGGGAGTGTCGCAGGAAGAGAACAGCAAGCTCTTGGCCGCCGATCGAGGAAGTGGTTTGCAGTTGCTGAGTGCACGGTGGCCACCATGCGGGGGGCCCGGAGGAGACCCAGTCGAGAGCTTTGAACTGTACCCTCAAGCCAGTGGGAGCCTCTGAAGAATTTTTTTTTTAATGCCAGCTTTATGGAGGTACAATTCATATAAAGCGTACAAGTCTGTGGGGTTTAGTGTATTCTCAGAGCTGCGCAGCCGTCGCCACAATCACTTTTAGAGTGTATTTATCACCTTGTACCTGGGAGCAGCCACCTCCTCAGTATCCCCTCCCCCGCAGCCCCTGGCAGCCACGGCTGCTCTGTCTTCTGTCCCTGTAGATTTGTCTGATCCGGACATTTCATCTAAATGGAGTTGAAGTCTGTGGCCTTTTGCGTCTGGCTTCTTTCCCTTGACATAACGTTTTCGGGGTTCATCCGCATCGTACCGTGAGCCAGAACTTCATTCCTGCTTAGAGCTGAGCGATAGTCCGTTGTCGGGACGGACCACGTTTTGTTTATCCCGTCGTCAGTTGATGGACAGGCGGGTCGTCCGGGGGTGTGCGGGAGAGAAGAGGGTTCAGCTCATCGCAGATCTCTGGCTATGTCACCGTCAGCTGATAGACAGGCGGGTCGTGCTGCTTACCGTAAGGTGGGGTGT